>NC_136423.1:180643750-181178750 GCF_052625555.1 Lactuca saligna
CCCGCGCTTGCTGGAATCACTTTATGGAATACGATATAAAAGGTGATCGCAAGACGATAATATCATATAGTCTTAAAACCTAGATATATGGTTTATTATTTGTTAATTGATTGTACATTGATAATGCGAAAACGCATCAGTAACTTGGTGTTATCAAACGCATTGTTGTGTATAGTTGGTTAATGAATAAGTAAATGCATATAAGTCGAAGTTTATCTGTAAATTTTATCCTAAGAGGGTAGAAGAGATATCTTGGCCACTCGATGATTTGATTTGACTTATGTGCCGGGCCCGGTCAGAACTGAATTGATGTGTTTGATTAATTTCTATGTCGAATAAATCGAAGATCGAGAAATCAAATGCTAGACTAACCATTCCATATGATTGTCAGCATGATATCTAATAGAGGACTGTACGACCCCTTATCTAAAGGACAAGATTGATTAGATCAGAGTTTGATAGCATCTTTGAGAGCTACAATTGCAAACCGAATTGTACTTGTATAGTTACTAGACTTATCCAAGTGGGAGACTGTTGGAATAGTGTCTAAGGCTGCAACTATATTAGGCAAGTATTTGACCCGGTTGTGCATGATCCTTTTGGGTTGCCTTCATCATAGCAACTTGATGGATGTTTTGTTAAGAGAGAGTAAATATTATAAGGAATAATATATGGTTATTTGATTAATATAAGTCATAGATTAATTGGAATTAATTTGGTGACTTAAAGAGATTAATTAAATAAGAGGGTATAAACTGTCAATTGTTTGATAGTTACAATTTAGACTATAAATCCTTATCCAAAATAGGATGGACGATTTCTAGGGCTTGGATAAGCCAAAATCGTCCATAGGGTTATCAAGGAAAGGATATGGATCAACTTAAAGTCTAAGTTATCCAATTAGGGTTAAAGCTGTAATCCTTAAGGAGTCTACAAGTATAAATAGACCCTAGCTAGTGAGGGAATTCAACACATCATCTAAAGTAGAGATACTCTGGCCGAATTCCTCCCCTCTCCTCTCTCCTAAATCATCTTTCTTGCTATTGGTGTTTGTAAGCCATTAGAGGAGTGACATTTGTGACTCTAGAAGCTCCAAGACAATAAGATCAACAAGGAACTCAAAGGTATGGTTCTGGATCTATTTCAATGTTGTTATTTAACCTAATTAGCCATTAGAAGTCTTGGATTCAAAGCATGTTTAATTAGAAAGCCTAGATCCGAGCATTAGGGTTTTGCATGCGCACATAGGAAAGTTCTTATGTCTAAAACCCATCAAACATTTCATGCCACTAGTGGAGACTGAAAAATTGCTGATACTTTTGTTTCATTTGATCATCATGTGTCCAAGTAAACTGCGGTTCTCTACTAGAGTTCAATCAGGTATTTACTATAGTTATTCGACTTTGTTTGAAGCTTTTGATTTCTTGATCCATGATCTCCATCGGTTTCCTTCACGAAGTGAAGCTTGTTGTTGACATGTATCTCATAGAGAAGAAAGACAAGGTTCTCATTAGAGAGACACTTTTGAAATTATATACATGGGAGGTGTTGTGAACTTTGTTGAGTTGTTGAGGTAATTCGAGTTTGTAAGCCAACGGACCAACCCTTGCAAGGATTTTAAAAAGGTCCGATATAATGGTGGTTTAGTTTAACTTGTTTTCCTTATCTAATGACAAATTTCTATACTTTGACCTTTAGTAGGACATAGGATCTTATTTTAAATTCTAAGAATTTTCATCCTATGTCAACGTAGGTTTTCGGACAACTACGTGCGGCCTTTAATCGTTCCTTTACTTGAACAGTCTTTTTCATTGTTACACAAATGATATCAGTACCAGTGAGTAGAGTGTCTATAGCATGCTTTTTATCTAGTTAGGTATCTCCAACTTCTGCCTAACATACCAGAGAATGACAGCTATGTCCGTATAAGGCCTCGAATGGAGTGACATTTATGCTATTGTGATAATTATTGTTGTATAAAACTAAATTAGTGGTTAGTGAGTATCCCAAGAACTACTTAAGTCTATTATCCAAGCAAGGAGCATGTGTAACATCCCAAAAATATAGTCTCAAAATTTTCATTTCAATTGTTTAAGAAAAACCTATAATTCATAAAACAACATAATAAAATCACATGTCGTGTATCTCAAACATCATATCAAAATTCTATATCAAAACCATGTATCGAATATCAGAGTCTAAAATATCCCATGCTGAAAACGCTGGTATGTGCCATGTAGTCGTCCCGAGTTCTTCCATTTGCTACCGGAAGTACCTGAAACCAAAACTGAAAACTTTAAGCATGAAGCTTAGTGAGTCTCCCCAAGTTACCACATACCATACACATATAACGTGCAACTAGGAGTTACTGGCCCCTCCCACACTTATGGAGATATGGGCCCCGCCCACACACAACTGTGTGGGAGATACATGCCCCGCCCACACTTTGTTGGCTACGAGATACGTGATTGGTTTTAGGTAAAACAAATAAACTAGAAAACAATTCCTAAGTTCACATGCAACCTACTTTGGATCTATGTTTTAACTATTGAACATATAACTTTGAATTGCAAAACAAGAACCCTAGAGGAGGAGGCTAATATCAAAATTAACAAACTAGGGTTAGGAGTTAAATATCTTTCAATTGTTATAGTAAATAATTGACAATTCCCTTGTACTTGATCTTGATTTTCTTGGAATCTTAGCACCACAAGTGTAATGCCTCTAATGGAATCACACCCAAACTAGCAAGAAGGAAAGTAGAAGAGAGAGGGGAGAGGGAGTATGCAAAATCTTGGCCTTAGGGTGTCTTCAAAAGAAAGAGTGACCAAAATGTGAACCAGGAGGCTCCTTATATAGTTGAGGGATCTAGGGTTTAGGGGAAACCCTTGTTATCCTTTGCTTAGGGCCTAAGCAAATCCAAGGGCCTTATCCTAGCCCCTATAGACGAAATTATTAGGGTTTCGCCTAAACCCTAGTTATCCTTTGCTTAGGGCCTAAGCAAATCCAAGGGCCTAAGCAAATTTCGTCCACCCTCTTCCTTGGCGGTTCTAGATCCTTCCACTCAACTATTAGATAATTGCAAACTAGTCCCTGCACCTTATAATTAATTCTTTTATCCCCAAAATTAATTCTAATTAATTTGTGGTTAAATATTAATTAAACATAATGATTTCTAATTAACATATTAATATTTTAATATATTAATAAATTCATTTATATTAATTTATTGATCTTATAATAAATTAATGTCTCTCCTTTCATAATTTCCTTGTCCGTTTGCTAGGTTTGAAGGCAAACCATAAGGACTGTGCTCCTATCAATTCAAGTACAAACCAATTATAGTTATGGGCTTAGACACCTAATCCAATAGTTTCCCACTTGGATAAGTCTGTAACTATAATTGCTAGTATGCCTTCTAAATTTGACCAGCAAATTGTAGCTTCTAAAAAGCTGCTGCCGAACTTTGACCCAGTTAGTTACGTGTCCTAAGATAAGTGATCATATAATCCTTCATTCTACTAGATGTCTCTAGACATAAGACATGGAATACAATCAATCTCTTTGTCCAGAATCTATGTTTCCCGATTTCTGATTTGTGATGATATAGGACTTCTAATTGAACACATCAATTTAGTCCTGGTTGGGCCCAACACATAAGTCAATACCAAATCATAGAGGGGCCCACATATATCTCTTTTCCCGTTAGGGAAAAAGGAACGAATAAACATTGACTCATATGCTTGTATCTTTTACTCATCAAACCATACATGAGAATACATTTTATAACACCAAGTTACTGATGCGTTTTCGTATCACCAATGCATAGCCGACTTGCAAATTACAACTCATATATCTCTGTTTCAAGATCATATATATTATCATCTCAGTATTACTCGTGATGAATTCCATGAAGTAATACTCTGAGCGTGGGTTTATCCAATACTCAAATCTCACTCTCTGAGTACTCATGAACATTGCAGCAATTCTATTGCTATGTCTATCCTCAAACAATCGGCAATCCAATTCATGACAGTCTTAATTCACTACTTACTTCTAAAAGTACGTGCGACTGTGGAGTTTGAATAATCTCATTATTCAGGAAGTAAAACATGCAAAAATGAAACACAATAATAAACAATTGACAAAGGTAGAATCCAAACTGATAAATAATACTTTATTATTTAATCACCAAAAGTCAATTACATTTATTTTGTTACAAGTTTCAAAACTAATCTAACTACTAAAACTAATATCATCTTTCAGTCCAATGCTCCGAGCATGCTGAATGCGCTTAGCCCTACTTAGACCCTTTGTGAGAGGATCTACTGGGTTATCTTCAGATGACACCCTCTTCACTATAAGATGGCCTTCTTCTACTCTATGTCTAATGAAATGGTACTTTCTGTCGATATGTATGGTTTTACCATGATCTCTCGGTTCCTTTGTCAATGCAACTGCTCCTTCATTATCACATAACAGTTCCATAGGCTCCTGGATGGTTAGAACAACTCCGAGATCCCCGATGAAGTTCCTCAACCAAGCTACTTCTTTTGACGCTTCACTTGCTGCTATGTACTCTGATTCACAAGTAGAATCAGCCACCGTATCTTGCTTGGAACTCTTCCAAGTAACCGCTCCTCCATAAATACCCAGACAGACTGAGAACGGAAGTTATCTCTATCAGTCTGAAAGCTGGCATCACTATAACCATCTACTCTCAAGGTATCATTGCCACCAAGCACAAGGACCCAGTCCTTCATCCTTCGTAAATACTTGAGTATATTCTTTACGGGTATCCAATGAGCTCTACCTGGGTTTCCCTGATAGCGACTGACCATGCTCAAAGCAAAGGCCACACCAGGGCGAGTACATGTCATAGCATACATGATCGATCCAACAGCGGAAGCATAAGGATCACGACTCATGTCATCTATTTCCTGATTTGTACTCGGATATTGAGTCTTACTCAATTTGGTATTGCTCTGGATAGGTAGCTCTCCCTTCTTGGAATTTTCCATACTAAACCTCTTTAGTACCTTATCCAAGTATGTGCTCTGACTAAGTCCAATTAGTCTCTTCTTTGTATCTCTCGATATTCTAATCCCAAGAATATAAGCGTCTTCTCCAAGGTCTTTCATGGCAAAACACTTTCCAAGCCAAGACTTAACTTCATTCAAGATTGGAACATCGTTACCAATGAGTAATATGTCATCGAAATATAACACCATAAAAGTTACTATACTTCCACTAGCCTTGATATACACACAAAACTCATCTTCACTTCTAGAGAAACCAAACTCTTTGACTTTCTCATGGAAGCAAAGATTCCAGCTGCGAGATGCTTGTTTCAATCCATAAATGGATTTCTCAAGCTTGCATACTCTATTGGGAAACTTTGCATCAACAAAACCCTTTGACTGACTCATGTAAACATCCTCAGCCAACTTCCCATTAAGGAAGGCAGTCTTGACATCCATCTGCCAGATTTCATAGTCATGAAAGGCAGCTATGGTGAGCAATATCCTAATAGATTTAATCTTAGCTACTGGTGAAAAGGTTTCATCATAGTCAACTCCTGGGGTTTGAGTGAAACCTTTTGCAACCAGTCGAGCCTTGAATGTATGCACATTCTCATCCATGTTTGTCTTCTTCTTGAAGATCCATTTGCACCCAACTGTAACTTGGTTGTCATACATGGACTTAATCTCGCTGCCATTGCCTCTTTCCACTTGGAAGCCTCTAGGTCTGCCATTGCTTCCTTATAAGTGACTGGTTCATCTAAGTTTACCAGTGTTATATCACTTATGAATGTGTTACCATGAAGTAATATGAAAACCATACAACTCAGGTGGCACACTCACCCTAGTGGACCTTGAAAGAGGTAATGATTTATCAACCGGTTCAACAAGAACTGTTTCCTCTGGTTGAGTGCTAGTGTCATCTAAGGTTCCTTCATTGGTTGACTCTTGAATCTATTCAAGGTCAATGGTACTCCCATTGTCCTCTTTGAATATGAGCTCTCTTTCCATAAAGACTCCTCTTCGAGCTACAAACACCACATTCTCACTAGATCTGTAGAACAAATATCCGAAAGACTGCTTTGGGTAACCAATGAAAACACATTTCTTACTTCTAGCTGCTAGCTTGTCGTGAGTCTCTCGTCTTACGAAAGCTTCACAACCCCAGACTTTAATATGTGCTAACGAGGGAACTTTCCATATCCACATTTCGTGAGGTGTTTTGGCAAACTTCTTTGTAGGGACAAGATTGAGGATGTGTGCGGCTGTCTCTAAGGCATACCCCCAGAAGTGAATAGGAAGCGAGGCACGACTCATCATAGAACGAACCATGTCTAACAAGGTTCGATTACACCTCTCAGCTACACCATTTAACTGTGGTGTCCTAGGAGGAGTCAATTGTGAGACTATCCCACATTCTTTCAGACAGTCGTTGAACTCGATACTAAGATACTCCCCACCTCTATCAGATCTAAGTATCTTTATCTTTCTGCCCAATTGATTTTCGACTTCATGCTTAAACTCTTTGAATTTTTCAAAGGTTTCTGACTTACGTTTGATCAAGTAGATGTAACCATATCTGCTATAATCATCAGTGAAAGTCACATAGAATTGATTAGTATCCCTTGTGGTTGATCTGAAGGGCCCATACACATCTGTGTGTATGAGATCCAACAGACCTTCACCTCTTTCACAAGACCCTGTGAATGGTGATTTTGTCATCTTTCCCAAAAGACAAGACTCACACATATCATCTGATTTTAGGTTAAATGATTCCAACACTCCATCCTTTTGGAGTTGGGCTATACGTTTCTTGTTAATGTGTCCAAGACGACAATGCCACAAGCATGTGTTGTCTACACTATTAGACAAGTCAATATTAAGTACACTATTTCCTAAGCTATCAACACAAGCCACTGTTTCATACACACCATCACAAGGTAAAGCTTCAAACATAAAAACACCATTCTTATAAACCGAAATTGAACCATTCAAATTATTAAAAGAATACTTAAAACCTTGTCTGAACAATGCATGAAATGAAATAATGTTTCTCATCATCTCAGACGAATATCAACAATTCAATAAGTCTAATATAACATCATTATTAAGCAAAAGTTGATAAACTCTGAATTTGGTCACTTGTGAAGACTTCTTGTTTCCCATGATCAAGTTTATCCTTCCTTGCTCTATCTCCTCACTTTCCTTTAGCCCATGCAAATCAAAACAGATGTGAAAACCACATCCTGTATCAAGGACCCATGAACGAGAAGATAATGAGTTATTAGAAGAAATAGTGTAAATACCTGCTGAAGATGGCTTCACTTTGCCATCTTTGATATCCTGCAGATATTGAGGGCAGGTTCTCTTCCAATGCCCCTTTTGATTGAAATAAAAGCAAACAGATTCCTTTGGATCAGAGACATGCGGAATGAAAGCATTGGGCTTGGATTTTGGGCCACTGCTAGATGACCCAACTTGGACCTTTGCCTTTGCAGTTTTGCTTAGGAGGACCTTTCCTCTTTTTCCCTTTTCCTTGTCCAATAGCTAGAATAGGATCACTTGCAGGAGTGGAGGCTATACTTTTACCCTTTATCCCTGCTTCAGTAGTCTGCAATAAGTTGTGCAATTGAACCAATGTCTGCTTAGTATTGTTCAAATGGTAAGTTAAGATAAACTGACCATAACAATCAGGCAATGAGTTTAAGACCTTGTCAATGGCCAATTCCTCATCAAAATGAATGTTAAGCTTGACCAAACGCTCTATGTAGCGTTGCATCCTTTGCACATGAGACACAACTGATTCCCCTTCTTTCATCTTGCAAGCCATGAGTGACATGACTACTTCAAACTTTTCTTGATGAGCTCGCTTATGGTACTTTTCCATAAGGTCCTTGTTAATCTCAAAAGGCCAGTAGTCCTCATACCTCTGCAGTTCTGGGGACATGGTTGCGACCATGATGCATGCCACTTTAGTAGCATCATCATAGTGCTTCTTGTAGGTAGCATACTATTCGGGAGTGGATTTGGACTCATCAAGTTCTTTGAGCTCCTTTTCAAGGACATACTCTTTTTCTTCGAATCTAAGTGCCATATTGATGTTACGCATCCAATCATTATAGTTAGAGCCACCCATAACAACCTTGGAGCAGATGTTTAGTAGAGAGAAGTTGTGGCTAGAGGATGATAAAGCAGAAGTGTTTCCAGGAGCAGACATCTGAAAAGAAAGATAGTTTTAGTTAGCTTTGAAGATACCTCAATATAATAACCCAAAGATATCATATCAAGGTTAGGACCCAACTATGATGATTTACAACTTAGAAATGGGATGCCGAGATCCAAGTTCAAATCTCATAAAGGTAGGTGAATGACGATTCACCAATTCCACCATTAGATAAAATAAACGAAGTGAAATTCCTAATTGTTTTGAGATACATTAAAACTATTTAATGGCATGTTTTAATCTCGGATTATTCTCTACTATTTGTGACTGGGATACCGAGGATCACAAACTAGATGTGAATAGCCATGCAAATGTGATTGGTAACCTTATTGTCTTTATAATTAACTATTGATGTGCCGGTAAACCACACACGCTCCATCAAAGTGATAATTATAAGATACCCATTACTACTCTTTATTAGTGCCTTTTAGTGTGCCGGTTAACCACACACGCTCCACTAATGACCAATAAAGCATAATGTGCAATTTCATGGATTAGCATACTTTTCACATTTTTTCAAAAGTAACTAGAGTTGGGATTTTTGAAAAATAATGTTTTAGTACTTTCTTTAATAGCATTATACTTTTAATGAGAAGTAGTTGTCCTATCAAATACGTTCTGCTAACGACCCTCTACTAATCAAGGAAGCGGTGGGTGAGAGCGGACATCCATTCAACTACCATTTTATAGGCAGTTTCCTTATACTCCCCTTATAGACTATCTTCGTGAATGAGGCATACTAGCGATTTGACTAACCATATTCTTATACATATATAATATTTAACTTTTAATTATAATATATATATATATATATATATATATATATATAAGGTGTGTTTTAAAACATTTTAAAACTCTAAGGGTTTATATAAATTTTCGAAATTTAAACTATTAAATTTTAAATTTAAATAAACCAACTAATTAGATTTAATATTTATCTATTTGTTAACTTTTAATTAATTTATTAAATCTTGTAAGAATTATCCAACTAATTTAATCAATTAATTTAATCCTAATCCTTATCCCTCTAAATTTCGAAAATTAGGGTAAAGGATTATCCAACTAATTTAATCAATTAATTTAAACCTAATCCAACAATACGGTCCTATCCACACTCAGCTAAATAGGTGATACGGGCCCCACCCACACTCGGTTGCTATGAGATACGGACCCCACCCACACTTAGCTACTAAACATGCATACAAGTATCACTCATACAACAAGTATACCTAAATCTATCAATCAATCATATATATTCATACTCAAATAAAATTATGAGATACAGTCCCCGCCCACACTCGACTATTATGACATACGGGCCCCGCCAACACTCGGCTACTAATCATATATATGCAGGCCAACCTTGGTGCCTGCGACACGTTCTACTAGAGAAAAACTCACCTCGCAAGCTGTTTGTTGAACTCTTATGTGAGGAATCTCTGATGGCTACTCCAACGACTCCCCAGCTATCATCAACACAATATACTTAGTCAAAATCTGATATTCTTTCACAGGTTAAAATGACCATTTTACCCCTGGTCACAGTCAACATTCTGATTGACTCAACTCACCAAGTTCTGCTACTCAAGAACACTAAAATCATGATCCAACTAGCCGAGTCATTCACTCGACTCGCTAAGTTCTTTGTCGACTCATAGTTGTAATTAAGCAAGTCAATTCATCTAGTCATCCTCAGACTCATCGAGTTCTGCTTACTTAGAATCAGAACAACCCATCTCAACTCCTCAAGACCTTCCTTGGATTCGTCAACTTCTTCAACCTCCAAGTCCAAAACTATGTCGAGCTCGCTACATCATCTCCTAGACTCAACGAATTCACTCATTAACAAAAAGGGTCAGGGAATCACGACCCGACTCACCAAGTCACATGAGGAACTCATCGAGTTCCTCAAGATCTTAATCCATTCAGTCGATTACAAATGGATTCATTTCCTCCAAAGGATAGATCTGAACACCTAAGGTCCTTATATCGCGTAAAGTTTCCAACTTTATGTGTTTGCATGGAGTTTTTAGTTCAAAAGGTCCAAAAAGGTGGCTCATAAGGTGCATGGGAGTCCCATGGCCATAAAGTTGGCACCTTTATGCCATGGAGTCCTTCAAGGACCTAGATCTATAGTAGATACACTAACTCATGCTTGCACTCATGAATGGTTCCAACATGTACTCCAAAATCCCTAACTTCCCCATAATAAGATCTAGGAAACAAATGGCCATGGTATAGACTTGATTACCAGAAAGTGAAGGAAATGTGATGTTGCTTCTAGATCTACAACCTTCACTTGGAGTCCACTAGCTTCTTCTCCTTCTCACAAGCTTCAAATCACACCAAATCACTCAAAAATGGTTCACAAACTCACACAAAGCTCAAGCTCACTTATCAGGGTTTTCTGGACAATGGGAGATGATGAGGGAGGCCACAAAGGGGTGCTATTTTCTTTAAATAGGGTGCCAAACCCTTAGAATTAGGGTTTCATTCTGGCATCCCTACTCGTCAATTTGGGGCTTTCCAACTTGTCAAGTAGACTTTAAACCATGCGTCCCTCTCTATCTCTACTCGACGAGTTTGGGGCGATATCACACCCTAAAACCAAGAACGGCAGAAATGTTCTGGGGCGGAGGATGTCATGTATAGTATCACAACACAAAATAATAGTAAACAAGTAAACAAAACCATCCATTGCGTTAAATATATAATTTTAATACAAGTGTGTTATGTGGTTCATAAGACACTAAAAATATGAATCAAAACTTAAGATTAGTCTTGTGTGTGCTCCATCTTCTCAAAACCTATCCTCGGTACATGTCTACTAATGACTTGAGAATACAAGTTTTGAATAGTTTATCATCATTAAAGCTGATGAGTTCATAAGTATTTAGTGTCATAAATTGTATGAAAATGTTTGTAAGAGTTTGAGTATAAAAGTATGTAAAATGTTTGTAGTAATCGTTTGTATCTCTTAGAAAAACCTATATTTTCCATTAAAAGCAACCTTCTACAAAGGCATCAAGTGTACTGTATGTTTGTTCTTTGTAAAGGTGAGTGTTCTCCCAAACGCGACTATCATTAGTGAAAATATAGTTTTTACATTACTTTTTATTGTGAGGAGATCACAAAGTAGATGCAAAAGGAAACTAATGAAGTACTGAAGTACAATAATATTATAACTACTACTGTACTCACTACCTTAATCCAATTGTTAATTAAGGTATAATGTGATGTAATTGTAACCATACTTGATCGACCTAGTGAACCACGATGATGTAAGACGTCGAGATGTTATGACATTCATCACCCATAGACCAGTAGGTCCCACTAGAGTTAGCAGCAAGGTGTAGGACGGTTAGTCTAATATAGATCTATACACGAATTCACGCTCTCACTCCAGGAGACTCTGGATACAAGACGAGCCATGACAGAGATGCCATGCCCAGAAGTAGTGCCTCACATTTATGTTATAGTGTGTATGTAATGTATGTATTAGACTAGTGTATGTCTTCCCTGATTCTCATCATAGTATGTTCTCTAGTATAGTATATAGTGTGTATGAATAGTATGTACTGGTGTATATTCTCTATGATTCTCATCATAGTATGTTCAGTTGTATAGTGTAGTGTATGTATTGTTTATAGTGTGTAGTGACTTAGGTATGAACTGACTCTTTGTATGTTTCATTGCACTAGAAATAGTAAGTAGTATAACTATAAAATAAGCCTATTATAGTTTAATAGTAATGTTGGGTGTATATCCGAGTGTACTGAAATAAGATAACAAGCTTTTATGTCTATACACATACATAGGATATATAACTAGGGATCAAACAACACTCAGAAAACAATAAGGTACTCTAAGTCCACAACCAAACAAGGAACAAGAAATAGAGTGTATTATCAGTCCTAAGTCCTTCAAACCTTACTTATATAACAATATATGTATTGGACATGATTTGACAATATAAGAGTTTAAAGAATTGAAAGTAAAGATTTAGAAACCACAACTAAGTTTTATAAAGAGTTTAACATGTAAAAGTAATTGATAATCATTTTCAAGTAGTTTTGTTGACAAAACATTTTGAAGTATAGAAAATCCATTTGTATGCTAGTTATTAATCACATGTGATTGATATAATAGCCAGTATGATTAAACTTGTATCTCCCCCCCCCCCCCACCCACCCCCCCCCCCGCATAAAAGCATTTAAAAACATTTAAAAGGTTAATTAAGGGGTATGAACTCACCTGTAGTGAGTGGATTGTACGGAAGTGTTGGACAAGGTGCTAGGTGTCAAGTGAAGACTTTAACACACACAATGATCCTAAATAACATATAATAACACATATATGTATCCAATTAGTCATTTAACAACTAATTAACTAACTTAAGACACCCTAGGACATGAAAACACTTTGATTCAAGTGCTATAGGTACCAAAGGGTTTCATCTAAAGGTTGCATGGCATGGCATTTAAGTTTATGGCCCAAGGACCACTCCTTAAGGAGTTTACGGACTAAGGTCATTTCCCCCCATGAGTTTACGGCCGTAAAATCATGGTACTTAGTGTCATCTGGTGATTTAAGGTCTTACAAGTAAAGATTGAGCATCCTATGATCAAGTCAAAGTCTTAGGAAGCATTAGTGGCACAATGGCCCCACTTTATAAAGTTTACAGCCTAAGGACCATTTCTATATGAGTTTACGGCCGTAAACTCTATGTGGTGATGATATTTTGGATGTTTAAGGTTCTAAACACTTCAAGGAAGTAATCTAGACTAGTATCCAAGGCTTAGGAAGGGACTAGGGTTCATTTGAACCACTTAACTGAGTGTACGACCCAAGAAGCTTCCTTGGTCGTAAACTCCCTTTTGATCATGTTTTCTTGGTGTTTTCTAAGTTTAAGCAAGTTCATTTAGGTACATAAAAGGCTAGGACAAGTGTACTTACAAGATAGAAGCTTGATTGGATGTTTAAGGTCCAAGAACACTAGTGTATGTTCTTGGTGTTTTGAAGAACACTTGAAGATCTAAGAGAAAATCAAGAATGTATGGATGAAATGATGTATAAAAACTAGATGTAAGGTTATAAAAACAAATCAAGTGAAGAAACACTTACTTTTTCAGAAGATCAGAAGAAGAGTGGGATGATATTTGAGAGAGAAAGGTGGGAGTTCTTGAGTTAGGAAGTTGGGGAATGAAAGAATGGAGACTTAACTCATGCCTTAAGCATGAGTTTGAGGCCTTAAGGGAGTTCACGGACTAAACCCCCTTTGTTTGGCCGTGAACACCAAACCAAGGTGTTACGTGCGTGTTTGCTACTCCAAGACCCGAGAGAATACTTCCCTTTATTCATTCAATTCAAGAATAATTATTAAAAATACTCAAATGGACTTTAAACCGGCTAAAAATTAGCAGAAAAGTATTTAACTTTTAATTGAAGTGCTTGACTGTAGGTTGTACGAATGGAAATTTCGGGTTGTCACATCATCTCCCCTTTAGAGGGAAATTCGTCCCGAAATTAGAGTTTAAGCAAATAAATTAGTTATAAATAACTAAGCGAATAGATGAGGATATTTCAATTTCATTTGATCCTCGCGCTCCCATGTGAATTTCGTTCCCCGCTTGGCGTTCCAGCGAACCTTCACTATTTGGATGTGACTTTGCTTTGTATGCTTGACCTCTTGGTCCATGATCTCTACAGGTTCTTCCACGAAGTTGAGGCTCTCATTGATCTAGATCTCGTTGAGTGGGATTATAAGAGTCTCGTCGAACAGGCACTTTTTCAAGTTTTAGACGTGGAATGTAGAATGTATGTTACTGAGTTCGTGGGGTAGGTTGAGTTTGTAAGCTACAGGGCCGATTCTAGTGAGAATCTCGAAAGGCCCTATGTATCTTGGATTGAGCTTCCCACGCTTTCTGAAGTGTATCAATCCCTTCTAGGGTGAGAATTTCAAACAAACACGGTCTCCCACCTGGAATTCCAAATGTTTCCTTCGTTTGTCTGCGTAGTTTTTTTGTCGGTCTCTAGAGGATTTCAATCGTTCACGAATCTGAATGATCTTATCCGTCGTTTCCCGAATGATTTTCAGACCTGTGAGAGTGCTGTCAGGAACTCGTCCTTTAGCTAATTGGGTGTCACCCACCTCAGCCCAACACAGAGGGGATCTGCACTTCTGACCATAGAGGGCTTCAAATGGAGCAGCCTTGATGCTCGTGAGATAATTTTTTTTGTAGGAAAATTCCACAAGGGGTAAGTGAGTATCCCATGCCTTCCCAAAGTCGATCACACATTATCGTAACATATCTTCCAGTGTTTGGATAGTTCTCTCACTTTGTCCGTCGGTCTGAGGATGGCAGGTTGTACTCATGTCCAGCCTTGTTCCTAGGGAACTTTGTAGCGACTGCCAAAACCTTGAAGTGAACCTACTATCTCTATCGGAGATAATGGATATAAGAACAGCATGCAGTCGTACGATTTCCCTAATGTATGTTCTCGTAAGCTTCTCCATCTTGTTAGTTTCTTTGATAGGAAGGAAGTGTACGGACTTGGTCGATCTATCGACAATGAACCAAATGGTATCAAGTCCACATGTTATCTTGGGCAACTTGGTTATGAACTCCATAGTGATCCGATCCCACTTGCATTCCGGTATCTCTAGTTGTTGTAGTAAACCGGAGGGTTTCTGGTATTCGACCTTAACCTTTGCGTAAGTAAGGCATTTACTCACGAAGGTAGCAATCTTTGCTTTCATGTTAGGCCATTAGTGTAACTTTTTAAGATCCAGATATATCTTATCTGAACCTGGGTGAACGGAATATCGAGTGTTGTGTGCCTCGGTCATGACCAAGTCTCGGAAGCCACCATGTTTCGGTGTCTAGATCTGGTCCATGAGATATAAGGCTTCGCTACCCTTGGCTTCTAAGTTCTTATCCATTCCTCTAAGGGATTCACTCGCCACGTTTTTAGGTTTCAAGGCTTCAAGTTGAGCCTCCTTTATTTTTGTGGACAAGTGTGAATGGATAGCCATCATCAGAGAATTGACCCTTCGACCAGAATATTCTTTCTGACATAGGGCGTCTACTACTACGTTGGCTTTACCCGGATGATAACGAATTTTGCATTCATAGTCATTGAGTAGCTCGACCCACCATTGTTGTCTAATGTTGAGCTCCATCTGATCGAATATGTGTTGTAAACTCTTGTGGTCTGTAAAGATAGTGCTTTTCATACCCTATAGGTAGTGTCTCCAGATCTTGAGGGCAAACACAACTGGCCCTAGCTCAAGATCGTGTGTGTTGTAGTTGACTTCGTGTGTCTTCAGCTGTCTCGGGGCATAGGTGATGACCTTACCTCTTTGCATCAGAACACAGCCGAGCCCCTGGTTGGATGCATCGCAGTATACACCGAAGTCTTCTATCCCTTCGGGGAGGGATAGTATTGTTGCGGTGCATAAGGCTCGTTTCAGTGTTTGAAATACTTCTTCTTGTTTCTCTTCCCAGTCGAAGGCCACACCTTTTTGGGTTAATGTAGAAAAAGGTTTTGCAATCCGAGAGAAGTTATGTATGAATCTGCGGTAGTAGCTAGCGAGACCGAGAAAATAACAAATTTCTATAGGCGTCTTTGGTGCTGTCCAATTCTCAATGGCTTTAATTTTGGATGGGTCCACGTGGATTCCTTCTTGACTAACCATGTGTCCTTAGAATTCGACTCTTCGGATCCAAAATTCACATTTAGAGAACTTCGCATAGAGCTTCTCCGATCGTAAGGTTCCTAGAACTTGTCGTAGGTGATCGCCATGCTCCTCTTTACTTCGAGAGTAGATCATTATATCATCATTGAAGACGATTATGAACTGATCCAAGTAAGGACGACATACTCTATTCATTAAGTCCATGAATACTGTGGGCGCATTGGTCAATCCGAATGGCATCACCATGAACTCGTAGTGTCCGTAACGAGTTTGGAAGGCTGTGTTTGGAACATCCTCCTCTAGCACTCGTAACTGGTGATATCTGGATCTGAGGTCAATCTTGGAAAAGTAACTTGCCTCTTGCAATTCGTCAAATAGATCGTCTATGCGAGCCAGAGGGTAACGATTTTTTACCATCAGTTTGTTGATTTCTCTGTAGTCGATACACATACGGAATGATCTGTGATTCTTCTTAACAAAAAAGACCGGTGCTCCCCAGGGTGAGAAGTTTGGTCTAATAAATACCTTGCTGAGTAGTTCGTTAAGTTGACCAGATAGTTCCTGCATCTCAGCTGGCAAATCGGTAGGGAGATTTAGCTACTGGGGTAGCTCCTGGAACTAAGTTGATTTTGAACTCGACTTGTCATTGCGGAGGTAATCCTGGTAGTTCTTCTGGAAAGATGTTTGGAAAGTCTCTCACTACCGGGATGTTCTTTAGTTCTTTCATTTTTAGGCTCGTATCGATAATGTGAGCAAGGAATGCATGATATTCCTTACGTACGTACTTTTGTGCTTGAATACTCAAGATGATACGAAGACTCGAGCTGGGTTTGTCGCCATAGATAATGAGAGTTTCGTTAGACAAAAGATTAAGGCGAACTACTTTCTCATAGAACATGATGTCGGCGCGATGAAGACTCAACCAATCCATGCCGATGATGATGTCGAAGCTTTTAATCGAGACCGACATGAGGTTGATTGGAAATGAATGGCTATCTAGAGTTAGAGTACATCCTATGAGAGTTAGTGACTTGACATGGCCATTCCAACATGCCAGGGCTTTCTCTTCGAAGGTGCACACAACAAATTTAACTTTGCTCGCGGCAGGGCAGGAGCAAATCTCGAAGATTGACTCCGTCTTTTCGAACCATTGCGAGAGGGAAATGACTCTGCCAATCCCCTTGAAGGACTTTGGCTTGCAGTTACTGAAGTCCTTCTAGGAGTACTCTCTCGAGCGCACAAGGATTTCACCTTAAGTAGAATGAACCGGCTTTCCACCTCCGCTGGCACCGGTGGAGTGATACTGAGCCATGGCAGTTGCCACTGTTGCAGCTACTTCAGCATTCAGAGTTTCGTATCGATTACTGAAGGAGGTGGTGGTGGAGGTGAAGGATTATGCCTTGTTGATTTGTGAGGAGGCATCCTTTACCTATAAGTTTATAAAGGTGAATGGAATAGTTAGAGTCAATTGTAAGCATAGTGAGAGTGTTCCATGGGGTAAATCGCCATAGTCCAACAGCTGAATGACTATATGTTTTGAAATAGCAGTGTAGTAGGAGATTAGGGAAACACAAGAGTACAGGTTTTTCCAACAGATTAGATAACCATAAATATTATTGGTATTACTGATGTAAATGAGTTCTTGAAAAATGACCTAGCAGTAGGTCTTACATCAAACCATATGAGAGAAAATGTTTAACAGCTTAGTAGACTAGATAGTGTACTGAAAGATAGGAATATTTTACAGACAAGTACTTCATAGAGCATAGATAAGAAAGGCTATTCCTTAATCAAAAGAAAAGATGTGCTAGACATCATCTAACGGCGATGGGAATTCCTCGGGCGAACCCTAAGATCTTCCAGCTGACGAACCACTTCTTGAAGGTGTTGTTCGTGAGCCCTCTGGCGAACTCGAAGTTCTATGACTTTAGCTTGGGAGGCAGCTAGTTGTTGCTGCAGAGTCTCATTGTTCCTCCTGATTTTTTCCATCGCTTCTTCGAGATGGCGAATGCGGACCGTGTTGACACCAGAGTTGGCATCAATCTCCACGACTCAGTCAATGGCTGCCCGACCTTGCTCGACATTCCAGGAAATCCTGTGGACCATGATGGGTAGGACTCGGTCAGTCGAGCCACCCTCGCTTGTGTTATAGAAGCTTCGTTCCCCATTGTAGGGTAAGGGTTGACCCTGTTCATCGCTCCATCGATTCAAGTTTGTTGCCTACAGGGGTCTGGGACCCTAAAATGCTGGTCGGGGTTGTTAATTGGGGCTTGACCTACTTGGGGTAGGTTGTTGACTTCAGGCTCAGAGTCAGATCTATCCGAGAAGCCTTCTTCGTGATGATCATCCAAAGGGATTTGATGCTCATCTTCGGGCTCTTCTTCAAGCCATCCAACATTGTCGTGGGGTGGAAAGTACGGGTTGCCATGATGATGAAATCCAACCATGATATCTACACGAGAAAAGGGGTATAACAATCTTATATAAATAGGCGTACTACTTAAGATAATTATAAGATGATCTTTACCAATTATGTCAATACTTGTATAGTGTATACTAGTTATATGAAATCAAAGCAGGATAGACCTTCGAATAAGTGACACTAACTCCAAATCCACAACCAAACAAGGAACAGGAAGTAAAGCAAAGATCATAGATTCTAAGTCTATAACACCTAAATTTCATATAACCTTAGTGTATCCACTTAACAGCTATTGACCTACTTGATAGAGACCTTTTTAGTTCTCAAATAACTAATTATAGTAACACGAAATACTCCTATAGTATTTTAGACTTATGTTATGTTCTAATGTTTTCATTGTAGTAGTATTGGTAAGTTTATTAGACTTGTTGCCATATCACAACCAATATTGGGCATATGCTAATCACTCCTCGGACTAACATAGTTAATCAGGCTATGCCACTCCCAGGACTGACCATACATCCCCGAGCTTACTTTTGATATTCAACAATCGTAATACTTTTGTATTTGTCATTGTGACACTAATTTTAGTATGAATACACGCATGTATACTTAGTTAAATATTTTATTATTTAAAAGTATAAACTCTTGGTCAGAGTATTTTAATCCCATTGTGTTTGTAGTTAGTATATCTTTTATGGATTGATATACTAGATTCACTATAAACGATGCTTTGATACCAATCTATTGTTGGATAAGGTGTCTAAGTCCATAACTATTTCTGCTATGTACTTGACCCGACCCGGCATTGTCCATTTGGGTTGCATGGCATCATGCAATTGGATAGACTAAATGAGAGAAATAACACTTGGAGATTATTAATATATTATAAGTTCTAATATATTAATAATATTATTTGATTAGTTTGATCAAGAATTAATTTAGAATTAATTATGTGATCAAAAGATAACTAATTAAATATATGGTTTGATTATGTAAATCATCCATATCTTGTATAGTGGGCTAAAAGGCTCCATGGACTATCAAGTTGAGTTCCACCCATAGGATGCTCCATGGATGCTCCATGGGAGTTACAAACCCATGGGTCATGGAAATGAAGAGTCATGACACATTAGGGTGTAACCCTAGATGTGTCAACACTATATAAGAAACATGTTCTCCACCTAAAATCGGGCTACACTAAGAAACAAGAGGGCTTGGCCGATTTTTGAGAAGTGTGTGTTCTCTCATAAGTTCTTCCAAGAGCATTTGGTGTTGTGTGAAGCATTTGAGGCATCACACTTGGGGTGCTAGGCTCACAAGGTTTCAAGGAACACAAACAACAACAAGGTAAGTTATTCTATCTATACTTTAAGTTAAAATTGTTCCCCATGTATGCTAGATAGGAATATAACCTTGGAATTCAACTTTGCATGATAATTAGACAAACATAGATCCAAGGTTATTAGGGTTGCATGTACACTTAGGAAGTGTTAGAATGCTCAAAACCCATCAGTGGTATCAGAGCCTAGGCTTGTTTGCTTTTTATTTGTGCTTAAAAGTTGAAAAAAAAGTCGAAAATCTTGCTGTCTGCGAGTGGACTCGTCGAGTCTATAGGGGGGACTCGTCGAGTTCATGAGTATCTTCAACCAACTCGGCGAGTAAGTTCATGCACTCGGCGAGTAGGGTCGACTGATTGCAGAATTTCGATTTAGTTGCTGGAAATGAATTAGAAACATTACCCTAAACTGTTTTGGTAATTGAAAACTTGTTTTTGGTGGTGTAATGTCTTTGCTAATTTATTTACAACAACTAGTTATCAAAGTTACAAAGTTTTAAGTGTAATTTATGAATGTGTTCATATTCATGTTCTTGTTCTTATGATGTTTAGATGATCATAGGAATTATTTGTAACCTATGTGGTAGATTAATTCTTGATCATAATGTGTTTTAATGGAGTCCATAACTTGTCCTCAAGTTATGGAAAAGTTTTGAAAGTTACAAAACTTGAAAGTTACAAAACTTGCCCTCAAGTTTTGGAATAAGAAAAAGTTAAGTTAAAACTTTAAGTTCCAACCCCTAGAATTTTAAAAGTTAAAATTCAACCCTTATACTTATATTATGATGATTTAATAATTATATATATATATGTATAAGAATAAAGTCGTCTTACCGCTAGTACGCCTCATTCACGAAGCCGGTCTATAAGGTGGGTATAAGGTTGTTGCCTATAAAATGGTGACTTAATGGGTGTCTACTCTCACCCACCGCTTGCTTGACTGGTGGAGGGTCATTATCGAACGGGTAAGACAAGGACTTATAAACTCTCATTCAAAGTATGATGAATATTATAAAGTAACTAAAATGTTTTATTAAATTCCCAATCTTAGTTACTTTAGGAAAATGTGAATAAGGTGCTAATCCATGAAATTACACTTTACACTTTGTCTAAGTCGTTGGTGGAGCGTGTGTGGTTAACCAGCACACTAACTTGGACTTAACAAGGTAGGTAAAGGGTGACTTAAGGTTTATTATAGTATCGGTGGAGCGTGTGTGGTTTACCGGCACATCGATTGAGTGATAAACTTTAAGGGTACCAAGTGATTTGCATGGTTACTTCACACCTCGTTTTGTGATCTTCGGTATCCCAGTCACAAAACTTGGAGGGCACTCTCAAGATTGAAACATGCCTTTGAAAAGTTCATTGAATCTCAAAGAATCTAGGAATTTCTAAAAATCCAATAAAACCTAATATCTAATATTTCGGTTTTCGTGGTGGAAATTGGTGAATCGTCCTTCACCTACCTTTCAAGTATAGTATAGCTTAGATTACGGCATACCTCTTCAAAGTTATATTATATTGTGATTGGATCCTAGCCTTAATATTACATTTGGGTTTTTTATTAAGGACTCTCTTAAATCTATACTAAACTTGTTCTTCTCTTTCAGATGTCTTCAAATAATGCTTCTGGCTCGAATCCTAATGGCTCCTTTACTCTTATGAGTTTGTGTGGGAAAGTCACCTTTGATGGATCCAACTTCAATGAATGGATCAGAAACATCAGGATGGTTACCCGCTACGAGGACAAAGAATATGTCCTTGACAAGGAGCTTAAGGAAATTGATGAGTCCACTGCAACTCCCCAGGAGATCGCTGACTTTCATACTCATGAAAGAGATGTAACCAAGGTGGCTTGCATCATGTTGGCCACAATGACAGCTGAACTCCAAAAGTCTTATGAGGATTTCTACCCTTATGAAATGCACCAAGATTTGATGGAAAGATACCATCAAAGTGCACGACAAGAGAGGTACGAAATCATCTGCTCCATGATAACAACCATGATGAAGGACGGAGATTCCGTCACGAGCCACATGCAGAAAATGCAAAGGTATGTGGATCGTTTGCTGAAGCTTAATGTGAACTTCCCTGAGGAGCTTGCAATAGATATCATTTTGCACTCCTTACCATCGTGCTATGATAAATTCCGCATGACATATCACATTAACAAGGAAGAGGTCACCCTCAGCAAACTTCAGGGACTTCTCAAGACCGCAGAAACAGGTCTTAAGGGGAAGTCGGTTGCTATCACTCCTACTTCAAACTCAACTCCGGTTTTGGCAATCGGGAAAAGTCGAGGGAGGAAGAGAAAGAGATCTTCGAAGGGTACCAAGGCTCGGACCCTTGATGGCTCTTCTTCAAGTGGAACCAAGAAAGGTTTCATTACTCCCTCTTCTGACCCAAAAGAGGCTGAATGCTTCTATTGCCATGAAAAAGCTCATTGGAAGCGGAACTGCCCAAAGTACCAGCAGGATGTGAAGGATGGGAAAGTCAAACCCAACCATGCAGGTATTTACACTATCATTTCTAATAACTCACCCCATTCGAAATCTTGGGTCCTTGATACCGGTTGTGGTATTCATATTTGTTGTGACTTGCAGGGACTAAGAAGAAGTGAGGATGTGGAGCAAGGAAGAATAAACTTGATCATGGGGAACAGGAAAGCTTCACCTGTCACCAAGATTGGAGTTTATACTTTATCGCTAAGTAGTGGGTTTAGTTTAGATTTGAATAAGTGTTGTTACTCGCCAGGAATGGCAAGAAATATTATTTCCTTTCATGCTTTGTACAAACAAGGGTTTACCTTTTCATTTAATAATGAAGTTGGTTCTATTGATGCTTTCTTTAATAATGTTCTTTATTTTAAAGCATTACCTTGTGATGGTGTGTATGAAGCTGTGTCTGTTATAGATAACTTAGGAAATGATGTTTTGTGTATTGATTCTACTAATAATAATAACTTGGATAAAGCATCATTATGGCATTGTCGTCTTGGACATATAAGCAAGAAACGCATAGGCCAACTCCAAAAAGATGGAGTCTTGGAGTCGTTTGACCTAAAGTCAAATGATAGTTGCGAATCATGCTTACTTGGAAAAATGACAAAGTCACCCTTCACAGGCTCCTGTGAAAGGGGTGAAGGTTTGTTGGACCTTATACACACGGATGTGTGTGGACCATTCAAACATGCCACAAGGGATGCTAATCGTTATTATTTGACTTTTACTGATGATTACAGTAGATATGGATATGTATACTTAATCAAGCATAAGTCAGAGACTTTCGAGAAGTTTAAGGAATTTAAACAGGAAGTCGAGAATCAATTGGGCAGGAACATTAAGATGCTTCGATCCGATCGAAGTGGTGAGTATCTTAGTTCAGAGTTCCTCGACTATCTAAGGGAATGTGGGATTGTCTCACAATTGACACCTCCCAGGACACCGCAGTTGAATGGTGTGGCTGAGAGGCGTAATCGAACCTTGTTGGACATGGTTCGTTCCATGATGAGTCGAGCTTCGCTACCAATCTCATTCTGGGGGTATGCCTTAGAGACTGCCGCCCATATCCTTAATCTAGTCCCTACAAAGAAAGTTGCCAAAACTCCTCACGAGATGTGGACCGGTAAAGTACCTAAACTAGACCACATCAAGATTTGGGGTTGCGAGGCTTTCGTGAGACGCGAGACTCATGATAAGCTCGAACCTCGAAGCGAGAGGTGTATTTTCATCGGCTACCCACAACAATCCTTTGGTTACCTCTTCTACAGACCTAGTGACAATGTGGTCTTTGTAGCAAGAAGAGGAGTCTTTCGAGAAAGAGAGTTTATAAGCCAAGGAGACAGTGGGAGGCAAATTGATCTTGAAGAAATTCAAGAGTCAAGTGGTGATGGAACTTCAAACTCTAGCCCTCAACTTGAGGAGGAAACTCCTGTTGAGCCAATTGACGAATCTGTACCTCTGAGGCGTTCCACGAGAGTTAGGAGTGCACCTGAGCATTACTATGGATTCCATATTACTGCAGAAGGTGAGACACTTATTAGTGATGGAACACTAGTAAGTCAAGATGACCCTAACAGCTACGAGGAAGCCATGGGTGGCCCCGAGTCTGCTAAATGGAAAGAGGCTATGGATAGCGAGATACAATCCATGTATGACAATCAAGTTTGGAACTTGGTTGAGAATGTACCAGGTCGAAAGACTGTAGGGTGCAAATGGGTCTTCAAGAAGAAGACCGACATGGATGGTAAAGTACACACTTATAAGGCTAGACTGGTTGCAAAGGGCTTCTCTCAGATTCCTGGAGTGGATTATGATGAGACCTTTTCTCCGGTAGCCAAGATTAAGTCTTTTCGGGTTCTGTTAGCCATAGCCGCATTTCATGACTATGAAATTTGGCAAATGGATGTCAAAACCGCTTTCCTTAATGGAAAGTTGGCTGAAGATGTTTACATGAGTCAGCCAGAGGATTTTGTCAGCAAGAAGTACCCCAATAGAGTGTGTAAGCTTGAGAAATCCATTTATGGATTAAAGTAAGCACCTCGCAGATGGAATCTTTGCTTTGATGAAAAGGTCAAGGAATTTGGCTTTTCTAGGAGTGAAGATGAATCTTGTGTGTATGTCAAGGCTAGTGGGAGTATAGTTAGCTTCTTGGTATTGTATGTGGATGACATACTACTCATAGGAAACGACATTCCAACCCTGCAGGAAGTAAAGTCCTGGCTTGGAAAGTGTTTCGCTATGAAGGACCTTGGTGAAGCTGCCTATATTTTGGGGATAAGGATCTTGAGAGATCAGAGTAAAAGACTAATTGGACTTAGTCAAAGTACCTACTTGGATAAGGTGCTGAAGAGATTTAGAATGCAAGACTCCAAGAAAGGCGAATTGCCCATCCAGAGTAACGCCAAACTGAGTAAGACACAAAGCCCTAGCACTGAGGCTGAGATAGCACAAATGAGTCGAGTACCTTATGCTTCGGCTGTAGGATCGATCATGTATGCTATGACGTGTACTCGACCTGATGTAGCTTTTGCCCTGAGCATGGTTAGCAGGTTTCAGGGGAACCCTGGCAAGGCACATTGGACTGCGGTAAAGAATATTCTCAAGTACCTACGAAGGACTAAGGACTGGGTCCTTACCCTCGGTGGGAGTGATGACTTGAGAGTTGTAGGGTATAGTGATGCTAGCTTCCAGACTGATAGGGATAATTTCCGCTCTCAGTCGGGTTAGGTCTTTACCCTAAATGGAGGAGCAATTTCTTGGAAGAGTTCCAAGCAAGAGATAGTGGCAGATTCTACTTGTGAATCAGAGTATATTGCAGCTAGCGAGGCGACAAAGGAGGCGTTATGGCTGAGGAACTTCATTGGAGACCTTGGAGTTGTACCAGCTATTAAAGAGCCAATGGAAATTTTCTGTGATAGTGAAAGTGCTGTTGCCTTAGCCAAGGAACCAAGGGATCACGGGAGATCCAGACACATCGACAGAAAATACCATTTCATTAGACATCGGATCGAAGAAGGACTCCTCGTGGCAAAGAGGGTATCATCAGATGAGAATCCAGCAGATCCCCTCACGAAAGGACTGACTCGGGTTAAGCATCGCCAGCATGCTCGGAGCATAGGGCTGAAGGATGATATTAGATTTAGTAGTTAGATAACCTCGAAATTTGTAAAGTGTAATTGACATCTGATGATGAATAAAAGTGTTTTATTTATGAGTAAAGTGTTGCTATCTCTTGTCGATCGTTTACTATATTTCTTTTGCATGTTTTGACTTCCAGAATAATTTTTGTTTGGTATAACATATTATTCAAACCTCCACAGTCGGTCATATGTCGGAAGTAGATATGAATCAAGACTGTCATGTTTGGTTGTAGAGGTCTTGGACAAGGCTACAACAATCATGAGTGCTCAAAAGTTATGAGCATTGGACTCAAGCCACGCTCACTGGAATCACTTCATGGAATTCTATCTCGAGTGATCGTGAGACGGTAATATCATATAAGTCTTTAAACCTAGAGATATGATTTGTTACTTACAAGTTGGTTATGCATTGATTGTACGAAAAATGCATTGGTAACTCGATGTTATAAATCGCGCTCTTGTGTGTAATTCAATGAGTAGTAGAACAAACATATGAGTCGAAGTTTATCTGTTCCTTCTTGGATTAGAAGCTGATATCTGGGCCCCTCGATGATTTTGTTTTGACCTATGTACCGGGCTCGATCAGAACTAAACTGATGTGTTCAATGAAGTTCTTTGTCAAACAAATCGGAAATCGGGAAACAAACTGTTGGACAATGAGTAAGACATTGTTCCATGTATTTGTCCGACTGATATCTACAACAGAGGATTATATGATCACTTATCTTAAATGGCGTACCATCATCTTCTCAGTTTCGAGAAACCTTGTAAAGAGCTACGATTGCCGATCGGTTCCTGAAGTCATACTTGCAGTAATAGTTATTAGACTTATCCAAGTGGGAGACTGTTGGATAAGGTGTCTAAGTCCATAACTATTTCTGGTATGTACTTGACCCGACCCGGCATGGTCCATTTGGGTTGCATGGCATCATGCAATTGGATAGACTAAATGAGAGAAATAACACTTGGAGATTATTAATATATTATAAGTTCTAATATATTAATAATATTATTTGATTAGTTTGATCAAGAATTAATTTAGAATTAATTATGTGATCAAAAGATAACTAATTAAATATATGGGTTGATTATGTAAATCATCCATATCTTGTATAGTGGGCTAAAAGGCTTCATAGACTATCAAGTTGGGTTCCACCCATAGGATGCTCCATGGATGCTCCATGGGAGTTACAAACCCATGGGTCATGGAAATGAAGAGTCATGACACATTAGGGTGTAACCCTAGATGTGTCAACACTATATAAGAAACATGTTCTCCACCTAAAATCGGGCTACACTAAGAAACAAGAGGGCTTGGCTGATTTTTGAGAAGTGTGTGTTCTCTCATAAGTTCTTCCAAGAGCATTTGGTGTTGTGTGAAGCATTTGAGGCATCACACTTGGGGTGCTAGGCTCACAAGGTTTCAAGGAACACAAACAACAACAAGGTAAGTTATTCTATCTATACTTTAAGTTAAAATTGTTCCCCATGTATGCTAGATAGGAATATAACCTTGGAATTCAACTTTGCATGATAATTAGACAAACATAGATCCAAGGTTATTAGGGTTGCATGTACACTTAGGAAGTATTAGAATGCTCAAAACCCATCATCTATCACACCCCAAAACCAAGAATGACGGAAACGTTCTGGGGCGGAGGACGTCATGTATAGTATCACAACACAGAATAATAGTAAACAAGTAAACAACATCATCCATTGCATTAAATATATAATTTTAATACAAGTATGTTCTGTAGTTCATAAGACACCAAAAATATGAATCAAAATAAAAGATTAGTCTTGTGTGTGCTCCATCTTCTCACAAGTTGGCCTCGGTACCTCTCTACTGATGACCTGAGAATACAAGTTATTTTGAAAGAGTTTATCAACATTAAAGTTGGTGAGTTCATAAGTATTTAGTGTCATAAATTGTATGAAATTGTTTGTAAGAGTTTGAGTATAAAAGTATGTAAAATGTTTGTAGTAATCGTTTGTATCTCTTAGAAAAACCTATATTTTCCATTAAAAGCAGCCTTCTACCAAGGCATCAAGTTACTATATGTTTGTTCTTTGTAAAAGTCAGTGTTCTCCCAAACGCGACTATCATTAGTGAAAATATAGTTTTTACATTACTCTTTATTGTGAGGAGATCAGAAAGTAGATGTAAATGTAAAATAACGAAGTACTGTAGTATAATAATATTATAACTACTATTGTACTAACTACCATAATCCAATTGTTAATTAAGGTATAATGTGATGTAAATGTAACCATACTTTGTCACACCCCCAAACCAAGGATAGCGGAAACATCCGGGGGTGGAAGACTTCCTGTATAATATCATAACCACATTTGCAATAGTAATTCAACCTAACATAACCAACATATATATAATTGAAAGAGTTACATGTTTCCAAATCAATTACAATATGTTGACAAAATGTGAAATGTTTGACGCCTTAGCATCCCATCCTCAAAATACACTTGGTTATCTGTTTAGTGATTTCCTGAGAATATAAGTTGTTTGAAAAAGTGTTAACACAAAGGTTGGTGAGTTCATTAGCTTTTGTTTTGAAATAATAAAAGCCTTTCACTTGTAAAAGTAATGTTTGTTCCAGAAAAATCCGATATTTACCTTAAATTGTGTAATGTGGTCTTATATCCAGAGACCGAAATGTATAAGTAACCATTCTTACTTATAGTAAATAATGCAAGTTTAAATCGACATAAAATCTTTTAATTTCAATGAATTTTTCGTAAATTCCTAAGTTTGTTAATACTTTATGTGAGTTAGTTTAACCATTGTATGACCTAGTTGGCCTGAAACGACGTTCTTTAGGCGTCAGAAATGTTATGACATTTGTCACCCCAGACCTGCCGGTCTAACTGTTGCATGTAGTTACGGTGTGGGTTTGTCAAACCCAATATTGATCTATATACAACTATCATGTTGTCCATCAAGGAGACTATGGTTACAATACATGACTTATTGGTAAATGCGAAGTGAATGTCTCAAAAAGTCATTAACGAATTTACGTGTAACGTAATGAAAATCCATTTTGTATAAATGAATCCTTTTTGTATGAGTGAGTTATGTAATGTATCGTAAACTATACCTATTATAGTTTATCAAAACAAGGGTAGTAGTGGTAATGTACGTAAACTATATTTAACATAGTTTATTCAAATGTTTGTATGTAATGGATGTACTTTGATTATAACAATTTGTTATCTTTTATATTCCATATATATATATATATATATATATATATATATATATATATATATATATATATATATATATATATATATATATATATATATATATATATATAAATCCATTGATTAACTGATGCATGTCTATATACCAAGACAAAATGTCATTTATTTGCAATAACATATATTCACATAAAGATATACACCTTGCTCGACATGTTACAAGGTGAAATGAAATTGTTAGCATTTTTGTATCATTAACATTTTCTATTATAGTTCTTAGAAAATGTATAGAAAATTCATAACAAGTCCAAATCAGGGATCCGTAAATTCTGGGAGTTTGGAAAATGTTTCTAGTTTGTTCATGAATTTTTCCACGATTTTAAGTAACTTCCAACTTAGGTGAAAACATCCATAAACATAGACTAGTCCGGATTAGTTCTTGAAATGATAGATAGTTTTTTAAAAATGACCATAAATTGTAGAAAAATCATAAGGAGATGTGCAAGTAACCATTTTAAATATAAGAACTAGAACTACTTGCACCAAAAATAGTTTTGAAAAATAAAATGTTTAAGGTGATCAACACAGTCTGTAAATGGAGCCCAACTTTTCTGATGAAAGTTGTTAGAAGCATTTAGTTGTGTTCTTGGTGATTTAACTTGTATCCCCCCCCCCCCCCTTAAAACTTAAGAAAACGTGAAAATATAGGGGTATGAACTCACCTTGTGTGATTTCAGTGGATGAGTGTTGGAGATGGGAAGTGTTCAACTCAAGAATACTTGAAGAAGCCTTGAAGATTTCGAGAATCTAACAACAATGGGATGGAATTTGTGTGAGCAACCCATGATTTGAGTAGAAAGAGGTGTAATAATCACAAGGAGGATGAATTATACTTACCAAGAGTGGAAGAAAACTTGATGATCAACCTTGAAATCTTGAGTTTTTAGAGAGAGAAAGTGAGAGAAAAGTTATGTTTGATCTTTGGTGAAAAGAGAGAAAATGAGTGAAGTGAGGAGAGAGGAGGGATGCTCCAACTCTAAAAATGTGAGAAAGGTTTGTAATGATGAAAAAAGTGCATTGGCATGACCTAGGCATGGTAGAAGGAGTGTGCCTGGTCATGGAGTGGGTGTGAGTGGTTGCTTGTGTCATAAGCTAAAGGAAAGTCAACACTCCACCTTAATTACTCCAACCATGAAATTTTGGATAATATTTGCATTAAAAATGTGATTAATTAAGATATATGGGTCTTAATATGTTAAAATAAAGTTTTGGGTGAAAATCCCAGATCAAAATGATGAAAAACGGGCTTAAAACGAAGTTTGGGTCAAAAACCGGAAATCTGGACCGAACCTGCGAGGTTCAGCTCCAAGAGGTTGAGAACCGAGAGAAGAGAAAGAAATGGCTGAAAGTAGGAGGGAGCCGAAGGGAGGGTTCGGTTGGAGGAGGGGAACCGAGAGATAGGCTCGGTTGGAGACTTTCGCAGGCGATGAAATGAACTCGGAAGAATGAAGCGAAAGTGGGGCTCGGCTCTGACAGGTTCGGTTCGGCTCCCAGGGTTTCGGCTGATGCGAGGTTCGGTTCCAGCTGTTTCTTGGTTCAGGATGGTTCGACTCTTAAGGAGGTTCGGCTCCTAAGAGGGTTCTGCTCTTAAAAGGGTTCTGCTCCTTAAGGCTGTTTTTCGCGTAGACTTCCGTTTTCGAGTTGTTTTCATCAAATTCGAGGGTCGGGATGCCCTGAGTGATTATAAAAAGTTGAGAGAGAGATTTGGGAGAGATTTCAAATAGAAAGAGATAGGATGAAAACAATTGAGGAGGGTTTTTTTTTAGACCTTTTTGAGTGTTCGGCTTCGAAACGTAAGGTCCGTAAACCCCGTTAAGCCATGTTTTAGTGTCCTACAAACTCCCGATGAGTGAGCAATAGGGTTTTATCTCTTTGGTTCATTGTTTAGCATTATCAAGGCTAAGGAAAATTAAACACGCAAATTTTCCAATTGACATTTTCTCATTAAATATCGAGTTGTTTAGTAATTACATAACGTAAATCCTAATATGCAAGGGTTAATTGAGTCGCCCGGTTTGACTTGTTGACTTTGTTTAACTTTGACTTGACCCGAAATTGACTATTGTCACATCATCCCCCCGTTAGATGGAATTTCATCCCAAAATTTACGTTTTGGCTGGGACTTCAAGAGTTTGGGAAGAGATGCGGGTGTTTTTGTTTCATTTGATCTTCGCGTTCCCGGATGAACTCGGGTCCTCGGTTCGCATTCCAATGAACCTTCACTATGGGAATACGACTTTGTTTCGTTCTTTTGACCTCCGATCCATAATCTCAACTGGTTCTTCCACGAAATGGAGACTCTCGTTTACTTCAATTTTGTTGAGGAGTGTCACAAGAATCTCGTCGGATATGCACTTTTCACGTTTGATATGTGGAAGGTAGGGTGTACGTTATTAAGTTCTTGTGGTAGTCGGAGTTTGTATGCTACTGGCCCAATCCTGGAAAGGATTTTGAATGGACCATTGTACCTTGGATTTAGTTTCCCGTGTTTGCTGAAATGTATCATTCCTTTCCAAGGGGAAACTTTTAGTAGCACATAATCACCCACTTGGAATTCCAAGTGTTTTCATCGTTTGTCTGCGTAACTCTTTTGTCGATCTTGAGACACTTTTAGTCTTTATCGGATTTGAACGATCTTTTCTGTGGTCTCCTTTATGATTTCAGGACCAGTAAGGGTGCTATTAGGAACTTGTCCCCTAGCTAGCTATGTGTCCCCCACTTCTGCCCAACACAGTGGTGATCGGCACTTGCAACCATAAAGAGCTTCGAATGGGGCGACTTTGATGCTAGTGTGATAGCTATTATTGTAGGAGAATTCGATAAGCAGTAAATGGGTATCCCATGCCTTACCAAAGTCTATCACACAGGATCTCAACATGTCTTCTAATGTTTGCATGGTTCGCTCGCTCTGCCCGTTGGTTTGTAGATGGTAGGTCGTACTCATGTCTAGCCTAGTTCCCAGAGATTTCTCTAGGGACTGCCAAAATCGCGAGGTGAATCTACTATCTCGGTCGGAGATAATGGATATCGGTACACCATGTAGTCGCACAATATCCTTGATGTATGTCCTGGTTAACTTCTCCATCTTGTCGGTTTCCTTTATTGGTAGGAAGTACGCAGACTTGGTCAATCTGTCTAAGATTACCCAAATGGTGTCCATCCCACCCGATGTCTTAGTCAGCTTGGTTATGAAGTCCATGGTTATCCGTTCCTACTTCCACTTGACCTTGGTGCAAGTCAGACACTTTCCCACATAGGTAGCAATCTCAGCTTTCATGTTCGGCCACAAGTACAACTTCTTGAGGTCTAGATACATCTTATCTCGAACCTGGATGGATGGAATATTGTGTCTTGTGTGCTTCGTTCATGAGAACATCTCGGAACCCACCAAACTTCGGTGTCCAGATCCGGTTCATGAGGTAACGAGCTCCGTATTCCTTGACTTCTAGGTTTTTATCCATCCCTCTCAATGCCTCCCCCGTCATGTTTCTGGTTTCAAGGCTTCTAGTTGAGCTTCCTTGATTTGTGTGAACTGGTGCGAATGGATTGTCATTGTAAATGACTTCAACTGGTGACCCGAATATTCCTTTCTGCTTAGGGAATCGGCTACAACATTGCCCTTGCCCGGATGATAGCGGATTTCGCACTCGTAGTCGTTCAGCAACTCTACCCATCTTCTTTGTCGCATGTTGAGCTCTTTTTGATTGAGGATATGCTGAAGACTTTTGTGATTGGTGAAGATGGTGCACTTTGTGTCGTAGAGGTAGTGTCTCCAGATCTTCAAGGCGAACACTACTGCTCCCAATTCGAGGTCGTGGGTAGTATAATTAACTTCGTCGGTCTTAAGTTGTCTTGACGTGTAAGCGATAACCTTCCCTCTCTACATGAGCACGCATCCGAGACCTTGATTTGGAGCATCGCAATACACCACGAAGTTATCGGTTTCTTCTGGAAGACACAAGATCGGCGCGCTGCATAGGGCTTGTTTTAGCATTTGGAAGGCGGCTTCTTGTTTATCTTCCCACTTGAACACCACACCTTTCTGAGTTAAAGTGGTAAGGGGTTTAGCAATCTTGGAGAAGTTCTGCATGAACCTTCGGTAGTAGCCTGCGAGTCCTAAAAATTGTCGGATTTCTGTTGCCATTGTAGGTGCTGACCAGTTTTCGATCGCATTAATTTATGAAGGATCCACGTGTATCCCTTTCTTGCTAACCACGTGGCCAAGGAATCCCACTTCTTGGAGCCAAAATTCGCACTTTGAAAACTTAGCATAAAGCTTCTTGGCTCTTAGAGTCTCCGGTACTAGTCGCGGGTGTTGGCTGTGCTCTTCTTCACTTCTCGAATAGACCAAGATATCGTCGATGAACACGATCACAAATTTATCTAGGAAGGGTCAACACACTTGGTTCATCAGATCCATGAACACCACAGGCGTGTTTGTTAATCCTGTAACAACGTAAAATTTCCAATTTAATTTTTCATTTTTAAATCACAAAATGTATATCATATCATAATCTCAAAACCATAACAACAGTGTTTTCAAACAAATCCCAAGATCTCTCTAACATAAACTCCATCGGTGTGGGTGTGTACAAGTCAAGCCTTCGCCTTCCCACGGTCCTCGCTGGTACCTGAGACATCAAACACAACAACTGTAACCATAAATGCTTAGTGAGTTCCTCAAAATACCACATATCACAAATACGCCACTCAAGGATAAACTCGATACTCCGATCAAGATGTCTCAGCGGGACCCTCCAGTCCCGCAGCTCATCGGACCCTCCATTCCACTCATAGCTCGTTCGGCCCTCCAGCCCGGTCAGTATCATTGGGCCCTCCGGCCCGGTCTATATAATCATGCAGCATACAAATAACACATAGCACGAAATCTCTAAGACAACACATAAACTCATACATAGCACATGAGACCCTCTCGTCAACTCAAAATACCTACTCAATGTAATGTATAGTGAGAAGACTCACCTCGCGTATCTCAGTAACTCAAAAATCTCGTAACTACTAGTGCTCGACCTCCCGAGCTATCGTCCTCCTACAACAGAAGCATAACTCTACTTAATACCACCTTGACCCTGGCTGACTAACACTACAAAGTCAAACTAGTCAACCCTGGTCAACGGTCAACGGTCAACGGTTGACCCGACTCGCTGAGTCTGGCGTGGACTCGCCGAGTCCCTACGAAAACCCGATCCCTCTGAAACTCTTCCAACTCACCGAGTCACTCACTCGACTCGGTTACTCAGTCCCTGGTTCGTAATCACTGAACAAACCGCACCAACTCGCCGAGTCTGGGAGTGGACTCGGCGAGTGCATTCCATGCACAACCTCAAAGGACCTTCTAAGGTCAGATCCACTTTAGTAACTCATAGATCCAGTCCCCTTAAGCTTATTGACCACGTAAAGTCCAAGTCTTGGTGCTCATTAAGCATCAAATAGCTCATTAATGGAGTTTTAGCCTCAAATACATTGATCCTAACCCAAAACCTCCATGGATGCACATAAAGCTTGGGCAAGGAGGTGCTCTGGACCTCTATGGGTCCAGATTCAGAGCCATAACTCGCCAAGGGAGTATGAGGATACTAGATCTAGCCACAAATGGGTTCAAAAACCCTAAATCTATATGAACATCACAATAACAAGGAATAATTTGAATGGTACCTCAGTTGTGATGTGTTGGACCTTAGTTCTTCAAGAATCCACCCCTCTCTTGCTTCCTCTTGGCTAGATCTCCTCTTCTCTTGCTAGACAACAACTCCAAGATCAACAATGGCTCCTTCTCTCACTTGAATCACTAAAATGCTCTAGGGTTTCACTCTGGGGACTAATGAGCGCAAATGACGGCCATAAGGCCCTTTAAATAGGCCTCAACCCTGAGAAATTAGGGTTTCATTAAACAGCACAGACTCGCCGGGTCCACCAAGGCGACTCGCCGAGTCTACGCACCAACTCGCCGAGTCCTTCCACAAAACTCAAAATAAAAAGAGTAATTAATATACCTGAAATCCCGGATGTTACAATTCTCCCCCACTAGAATCCGACTTCGCCCTCGAAGTCTCATTCCTGAAATAACTTTGGATGCTGCTCCCGCATCTCCCGCTCCGGTTCCTAGGTCAACTCGGATCCCTTCCGATGCTGCCACTGAACCTGTACCAGAGGCACTTCCTTGTTCCTCAAAACCTTGATCTTCCGATCACAATCGCAACTGTCTCTCTGCGTAGTTCAGGCTTGCATCCACCCGAATATCCTCTAACGGCACCACTGACGACTCGTCGACAATACATTTCCTCAACTGCGAGACATGAAAGGTATCATGGATCCGCCCCAACTCAGCAGGTAGATCCAACCGGTAGGCTACCCTGCCTACCCTAGCAATTACCTTGAAGGGTCAAATATACCGGGGTCCCAAGTTGCCCCTCTTCCTGAATCGTATCACTCCTTTCCAAGGAGAGACCTTTAGGAGCACAAGGTCACCAACCTGAAACTTGAGCTCAGATCGGCGCCTGTCCGCATAACTCTTCTGGCGACTCTACGCGGTCAATAACCTCTGCCTGACCTGCTGAATCTGCTCGGTCTTCTAGAGTACAATCTTCGTGCTACCTATCACCCGCTGCCCCACCTCTCCCAGCAGATGGGGGTGCGACACCTCCGCCCATACAACAGCTCAAAGGGTGGCATACCAATGCTCGAATGATGGCTGTTGTTGTACGAAAACTATGCTAAAGGTAGATAGGTGTCCCAGCTCCCTCCAAAATCCAAAACACATGCTCGGAGCATATCCTCAAGCGTCTGAATCGTCCACTCGCTCTGTTCGTCCGTCTGCAGGTGGTATGCGGTACTGAAATGCAGTCTCGTACCCAACTCCTCGTGAAACTTCTTCCAAAACCTGGAAGTAAAATGCACATCCCGATCTGAAACAATCGACATCGGAACCCCATGCCGCGATACCACCTCTCTCACATATAATTCCGCCAATTTCTCCGCAGAAGAGCTCTCGCTGATGGCTAGAAAATGAGCGCTCTTCGTCAGTCTATCCACGATCACCCAAATCGCATCAACTCCCCTCGCAGTTCGTGACAATTTGGTGATAAAGTCCATGGTAATCTGTTCCCACTTCCATACGGGAATCTCCAGCGGCTGCAATTTGCCGTGCGGACGCTGGTGCTCAGCCTTAACCTGACGACATATCAAGCACCCCTCGACGAACCATGCAACATCCCTCTTCATACAAGGCCACCAATACTATTTCCTTAGGTCCAAATACATCTTAGTAGCCCCGGGATGAATCAAGAATTTCGATCGATGCGCTTCCTCCATCAAGATAGTACGCGCACCGCCCACAAAAGGTACCCAAATCCAACCCTGAAAATTCAGAAGTCCCCGACCATCCGTAACGAAATCCGATACCTGACCGACCACCCGCTCCCTTTTCTGATTTTCTAATCTCGCAGACTCAGCCTGAGCCCCTCGGATGGTGTGTAAAATCGGGGTCATCATCGTCAACCTCAAACAAATATCTCGCATCGGGGCACCCTCTACCCTACGACTCAGGGCGTCGGCTACCACATTAGCCTTGCCTGGGTGGTACAGGATCTCGCAATCATAATACTTTACCACATCTAACCATCTCCTCTGACGCATATTCAGATTTGGCTGATCCATCAAGTACTTCAAGCTCTTGTGGTCCGTGTATATCGTACACTGAACCCCATATAGATAGTGACGCCAGATCTTGAGGGCGAAAACCGCAGCCCCCAACTCCAGATCATGAGTGGGATATCTCGTCTCATGAGGTTTTAACTGCCTCTACGCATACGCGGTCACATGCCCTCTCTGCATCAACACCGCTCCCAACCCCGATATCGATGCATCACAGTACACCACGAAATCCTCCATCCCTTCCAGTAATGCGAGCACAGGAGCTTCGCACAATCTCTGGCGAAGGGTCTCAAATGAGGTCTGCTGCTCCGGACCCCATGAGAAAGTAACACCCTTCCGGGTTAACTTGGTAAGTGGCACAGCAATTTTGGAGAAGTCCCTGATAAATCTCCGATAGTAGCCTGCCAGCCCTAAGAAGCTCCGGATTTCCGCGGGTGACCTCGGCACCTCCCAACTCATTACAGCCTCGATCTTGGCCGGGTCAACCAATATCCCATTCTGGTTAATGAGATGCCCTAAGAACTAGACCTCCCGTAACCAAAAATCGCACTTGGAGAATTTGGCGAATAGCCTCTCCGATCTCAAAACTCCGAGGAGCTCCCTCAAATGCTCCTCGTGCTGCTCTCTGGTCCTCGAATACACCAGGATGTCATCAATGAATACCATTACCGATCGATCCAACATCGGCCTACATACCCTGTTCATGAGGTCCATGAATGTCGCGGGTGCATTGGTGAGCCCGAATGGCATCACCACGAACTCATAATGCCCGTAACGAGTCCTAAACGCCGTCTTTTGGATATCCTCATCCTGAACTCTCATCTGGTGATATCCCGACCTCAGGTCTATCTTGGAGAACCAAGATGCCCCCTGCAACTGATCGAATAGATCATCGATCCTCGGTAGTGGATAACGGTTCTTGACCGTCAACTTGTTCAACTCCCGATAATCAATGCACATGCGATGCGAACCATCCTTTTTGTTGACAAAAAGGATCGGCGCTCCCCAGGGAGAGCTACTGGGATGGATGAACCCTTTCCCCAACAGCTCCTGCAGCTGTGAGGATAACTTGTGCATCTCTGGCGGTGCTAGGCGATATGGCGCCTTAGCGATAGGCGCGACCCTGAGAATCAAATCGATACGAAATTGCACTTGCCTCTCGGGAGGGACGCTCAACAACTCCTCGGGGAACACGTCCCGGAACTCACGCACTATCGGCACAACATCCACTGAACTTGGCCTCCCAACAGGCTCTCGTACATCCGTCACATAGGCCACGAACCCCTTGCAGCCCTGCTGCAAGCTCCGCCTTGCTCTGGCAGCCGAACAGAATACCGAACCACCACGAGTCCCCTCGCCATAAACTATCAGCACTCCCCCACTAGGATCTTGGATCATCACCAACTGACACTTGCAATCTATGACAGCCCCGAAACGGCTCAACCAATCCATGCCCACTATAACACAAACATCCCTCATGGCAATCGGTATCAAGTCAAACGGAAACTCCACTCCAAAGATCTCCAGTACGCATCCATGTATCACCTCGGTAGCACATACCTCACGCTCATCAGCTATGGAAACCTGCAGAGGTCGACTCAACGCCTCCCTCGGAATACTAATGTGCCGACTAAAAGTTACAGATACGAACGACCGAATCGCACCCGAGTCAAACAACACTAATGCAGGTACAGAATTCACAAGAAAAGTACCTACGCATAACATATAATCATCACAATATAAACTCAGCATAAATAAATAAAGAATATGTACCCGCCACGACGTCAGGTGATGCGCGGACCTCTTCCGCTGTCAACTGAAAGGCTCTCCCCCTAGCCTTCGGTGCTTCAACCTTAGCCGGCCGGGTCTCAGTAGCTCGAACTGCAGGTACGGATCCCTACACTGTCCTCTGAAGCTGGGGGCACTCGGTTTTCCGATGGCCGGTTTGGTTGCAATGGAAGCAAACCGAGAACCCCTTAGGACAATCCCTCGCGAAATGCCCTTCCTTCCCACACTTGTAGCATACCCCAGACTTGCATGACCCATCATGGCTCTTGCCGCACTTCCCACAAGTACGGCCCCTCGAACTACTCATCCTCAAATCAGCGGGCTTTGCCCGCTTGGCGGCTGGCTGCGACTGTGTCGGTCGCCGATCACCCCTCTGAGACTCGGCTTCCTCCCTCACCTGCGTCTGAATCTCAATCTCCCTCTTCCGGGCATTTTCCTGGAGCTCGGAAAATGTCTGGTAAGTCGAGTTCGCCACGAACTCACGAATGTCCCTCCTCAAAATACTCAGATATCAGCTCATGCAATCCTGCTCAGTGGACACCTGTTCTAGGCAAAACAATGCCCGCTAATGAAACATCCTCGTAATCACTGTCACCGACTTAGTCCCCTGCTTGAGGGTCAGAAACTCCTAGGCTAAGCGTTCCCTCTCCACCAGGGGAACATACTCGTCACGAAACATTGCAGTAAACCTCTCCCAGGTCACTGCAGTCAGCTCGGCTGTCGAATAGCTCGCGGTCACAAACTTCCACCAGTCCTTTGCCCCCAAGCGAAGCTGGTTGAGGGCAAATCTCACCCTCAAGTGCTTTGGACACGAGCACGTATAGAAACATCCATCTATGTCTGAGATCCACCTCATGGCGGTGATCGGATCCTGTGTACAATCGAACTCCGGTGGTTTCGTGTTGCTTAACTCTCGGTACAACAACACATCACCACCCTGGGGTCTCGCAGAAACAACAGTTGTTGTGGCTGTAGCAACAGCAGCATCAGTCAAAGCAGCGTAACACTCATCAAACGTCTCGATCAGTGTGGTCTTAATATACCCAAACATCTCTGGAATCTCAGCTCTGATGGCAGCAGCCACCTCATCATGGATGATATGAGGGATCTCCTCATCACTCATCCCAATGCCTTCGATGGTATGGCGTGTCCTGACCATGATCAATCTCTGAAATACAACATAAGAACTATTAGGGACACTTTCGAGCATACTCACACTCGACAAATTAATCACTCTCAACTTCTGGTACTCCAAGGATTCTTACTTGGACTGCGCACCAATCCAGTGTCTTCAATAGTACGGGCCCAATACTATCGTCCACACCGAATCAATATACAAACCAAGTCCTCCTCCTAGGATCCCAAGTCATAAATACTCTTCTCTCGCTATGCATTGGCTACCCTCAGTAGACCTCTCACGAGCTCCTCACTACTACCTACTCACTCTTAAAGTATCTCATAGCAGCAGCAATCTCCTAGGCTAAAGCATCACAAATCAGGCCACTCTAGTCCTAATAGGAATACCTAGCCTCTCCAGCATGCACAACATAATATCTCATAACTCATAACATATAATGTAAGGGTATTTTGGGGATTCACCGTTCGGGCCTTGGCTGACCGTACACACCTTCCACTCTTCTTCGTTCCAAAACCTCTTTTTCTTTTTAGAAAATTTTAGTTTTCTTTGAAAATTTCTCAAATCCTCAGTCTGAGTTCAAATACGCCCAAAGGTGCATCGAATCCCTCAAACCAAGGCTCTGATACCAACTTGTAACAACGTAAAATTTCCAATTTAATTTTTCATTTTTAAATCACAAAATGTATATCATATCATAATCTCAAAACCATAACAACAGTGTTTTCAAACAAATCCCAAGATCTGTCTAACATAAACTCCATCGGTGTGGATGTGGACAAGTCAAGACTTCGCCTTCCCACGGTCCTCGCTGGTACCTGAGACATCAAACACAACAACTGTAAGCATAAATGCTTAGTGAGTTCCCCAAAATACCACATATCACAAATACGCCACTCAAGACTAAACCCAACCCTCCGGTCAAGATGTCTCAGCGGGACCCTCCAGTCCCACAGCTCGTCGGACCCTCCGGTCCAGTTAAAGCTCGTTGGGCCCTCCGGCCCGATCAGTATCGTTGGGCCCTCCGGCCCGGTCTATATAATCATGCAGCATACAAATAACACATAGCACGAAATCTCTAAGACAACACATAAACTCATACATAGCACATGAGACCCTCTGGTCAACTCAAAATACCTACTCAAGGTAATGTATAGTGAGAAGACTCACCTTGCGTATCTCGGTAACTCGAAAATCTCGTAACTACTAGTGCTCGACCTCCCAAGCTATCGTCCTCCTACAACACAAGCAGAACTCTACTTAATACCACCTTGACCCTGGCTGACTAACACTACAAAGTCAAAGTAGTCAACCCTGGTCAATGCTCAATGGTTGACCCGACTCGCTGAGTCTGGCGTGGACTCGCCGAGTCCCTACGGGAACCCGATCCCTCTGAAACTCTTCCAACTCACCGAGTCACTCACCTGACTCGGTTACTCAGTCTCTGGTTCGTAATCACTGAACAACCCGCACCAACTCGCCGAGTCTGGGAGTGGACTCGGCGAGTGCATTCCATGCACAACCTCAAATGACCTTCTAAGGTCAGATCCACTCTAGTAACTCATAGATCCAGTCCCCTTAAGCTTATTGACCACGTAAAGTCCAAGTCTTGGTGCTCATTAAGCATCAAATAGCTCATTAATGGAGTTTTAGCCTCAAATACATTGATCCCAACCCAAAACCTCCATGGATGCACATAAAGCTTGGGCAAGGAGGTGCTCTGGACCTCTATGGGTCTAGATTCAGAGCCATAACTCGCCAAGGGACTATGAGGATACTAGATCTAGCCACAAATGGGTTCAAAAACCCTAAATCTATATGAACATCACAATAACAAGGAATAATTCGAATGGTACCTCAGTTGTGATGTCCTGGACCTTAGTTCTTCAAGAATCCACCCCTCTCTTGCTTCCTCTTGGCTAGATCTCCTCTTCTCTTGCTAGACAACAACTCCAAGATCAACAATGGCTCCTTCTCTCACTTGAATCACTAAAATGCTCTATGGTTTCACTCTGGGGACTAATGAGCGCAAATGATGGCCATAAGGCCCTTTAAATAGGCCTCAAACCAGAGAAATTAGGGTTTCATTAAACAGCGCAGACTCGTCGAGTCCACCAAGGCAACTCGCCGAGTCCGAGCATCAATCCGGGTGGAAAACCGCGCCTCAACTCGGCGAGTCTACGCACCAACTCGCCGAATCCTTCCACAAAACTCAAAATAAAAAGAATAATTAATATACCTGAAATCCAGGATGTTACAAATCCGAATGGCATCACTACAAACTCGTAGTGTCCATAGCGAGTTCTAAATGTCGTTTTGGGGATATCTTCTTGTTGAACTCGCAACTGATGATAACCCGACCTCAAGTCGATTTTTGAAAAGTAGCTTACTCCCTAAAGTTGGTCGAAAAGGTCGTCGATCCGGGGTAGGGGATATCGATTCTTGATGGTAAGTTTGTTTAACTCCCAATAGTCGATGCACATGCGAAAGGATCCGTCCTTCTTCTTTACAAAAAGGAATGGTGCTCCCCATGGTGAAAAGCTTAGTTTGATGAACCCTTTGCTCAATAATTCGTTCAACTAGTTGGATAGTTCTTGCATTTCTACTGGTGTTAGGCGGTATGGAGCTTTGGCAATGGGGGTAGCTCCAGGAATTAAGTCGATTCGGAATTTGACTTGCCGTGTAAGTGGTACACCTGGCAGATCTTCTGGGAATACGTTAGGTAAGTTGCAGACTTCTGGAATGTCTTTGATATCCTTCACCTCTTGTTTCTTATCTACGACGTGGGCTAAGAATGCGTGGTATTCCTTTCGGAGATTCTTTTGGTTTTTGATGCAAGAGATGATTTGTAAATTTGCACTGGTTTATCGCCATAGATGAGAAGGGTTTCGCCGTTTGGCAGATTAAGGAGAACAGCCCTTTCGTAACATAGAATGTTAGCACGATGAAAACTTAACCAATCCATACCAATGATGATGTCGAAACTTTTTATTGTGACCGACATTAGATAGATTTTGAACGAATGGTTATCTAGAGTGAGGGTACACCCCATGTATATATCATTAGTGTGCTCAACCTTCCTGTTTGCCATTTCTATGATGTATGAATCTTTTAATGGCGGGGGATTTTGTTTATGCAATTGTTTGTATTGGTGGCTCACAAAACTCGTCTCCGCTCCACTATCAAATAGTATGTATGCATAAGAGATATTGAGCAGAAACGTACCGGTAACCACTGTAGGATCCTTGACTACTTCCCCATGTCATATCGCCAGGACTCTCCCTACACCTCCAGTATTAGGGGCTTGTGCCTTGGGGCAGTTCCTCCTGAAATGCCCTGCTTTACTACATCCATAGCAGGTTTGGCTTGCCCCTGCATTGGCAACTTGGTTGATCGGTCGTGCTGGCGCTTTACAGAAACAAGCTGTATGCCCCTTCCTGACGTAGTTTTTGCAGTGCATTTCCCGACACGCACCAGTGTGGTGAAAGTTGCACTTGTTGCACTTAGGTAGGTTTCCAGCATATTGCATCGGTGCTGCTGGAGTGGTAGTAGTAGTGGCAGCACGAATAGCCACAGTCTGTTGCTTCTTGGTGGGGTCCTGTGTCGGTTGCTTCTTTCTATTGTTCTAGAACTTCCTCTTGTTGTTCCCTCCTTTTGCTTGGTTGGTGGTGGCGATCATGGTACCACGGCTGGCCCTGTGATCGATAATTTATTGTGCCAATTCCTTGGCACTTTCAAAGGTAGGGGGTTTCGAGGCCAGTACACTATCTTGAATTTGGGATGATAGTCCCTAGAGGTATCGTTCCACCTTTTTCCCCTCTGGAGTGACCATTGTTGGACAGAGTAGTGCTAGGTCATTGAACCAGGCAGTGTAAGTTTCAAGATCTGTGCCCAACATTCTGAGGTTCCAGAGTTCTTCTTCGAGTTTTTGTATTGGACCCCTCGGGGAATCCTCCTTTAGCATCAACGCTTTCAAATCTTCCCAGCTTATGGAGTTAGCCACTGCGGGAGTAAGTGATTTAACTCGGCCATTCCACCAAGTGAGAGCCCTATCGGTGAAAGTGAGTGCTGCATACTTGAACTTGCTCGTTTCGGGACGAGCACAGATTTCAAAGACTGCTTCGGTCCTTTCGAACCACTGCATCAATGTGATGACGCCCCCGCTCCCATCAAAGGTATCGGGTTTGCCATTTGTGAAATCCTTGTAGGTGCATTCCTTTCTGTGCCCCGAACTCTCACCCTGGTTAGAGGGTGTAGCACCAGATCTAGATCCACCATTGCCATTAGTGCCGATTTGCGACACAGCTGCCGCCACAGCTACTGTTACTATAGCCTGGAACATTGCTGGATCAAATTGTGGTGGCGGCGGTGGAGGAGATGGTTCTGCGCTACTAGAAGGTCTTGGTCTTTTCCTTGGTGGCATAGTTCTATCATAAGTTTTTAAAATGACAAGTCGGTAAGACTTCAATAGTAATAATGAGTCGAGTGTTACTTGTTTTATCTCATTTGTATTATATCCTGACTTTATTGCATTAGCAATTAATTCATAGAAAAAGTTTATGCAATTAAACTTATGAATTAAATAGTGGTGACTCAAACAGAGTCATGTGTTTGGTTCCGCGTATGACCCACTCCTAAGATTCACTCAATGTGCCCCAGTTATGTGTAATCAAAATTTTAATAAGTTGTTGATACTGATGAGTCTGCCCTAAGTCTACAACCAAACAAGGAACAGGTCCTAAGGCGGACTCACCATTTCTAGGTCGATTACTTCTTTAATTACACATAACAACAATGTACACTTAAAAATCTTAGAGTTATCAGTTGTAAATTGTTTGTAATACCACATAGTAAAATCTCTTGTTAACATCCAATGAAGTAAAATGCATGCCAAATTCATTGATAGACTTTTAGTACATATTGTTTTTTCGAGAAAATTTGACCTCATAAGGGTCTACATTACATCAATGTAAAAGATAGTTTTGACAGCACAAAAGCCCTTCGAATAGTGTAATCACTTAGTCGCAGGGTTAACCTACATACAAAAGAGTAGCACCAACACATGCTCATAAACTTATACTATGAAGATGTGTGAGTAGTAATAAGTCCTACTCACGACGATCCTTCCTTGATGGAGCTTGGGATGATGCCGATGCGCCTTGCAGTTCTGCTAATCTCCGTTCGGTTGCAACCATTCTCTCCTTAAGCGCCATGTATCTTTCCCGATACTCCCTTGCTTCTGCTCGAGTAGTGAGAAGGTCCTGAATGAGCTGATGTTTGTAGTGGGAGTCTCGTTCCAGGTCTCTAGTGCGAATAGTGGTATACTCTATGATGGCACTTAGATCCCGGACCAGATCGGTCGTTATCCTACCGCGATCATCCATAATCACTATCTGTCGAGTCATGAATGGGAGGGCTCTATCAGTCGGTCCCCCGTGGTTGAGGTCGTAATAACCACGTTGTTCGCCATATGGTGACCGTTGGCATTGTTGTCAGCTCCACATGTCGATCATTGTTTCCCAACGGGGGCTCAGGCCCATTGTGGCCAAAGCAGTTCGCAGGCACCATGGCGATGTAAGCAGGGTTGAAGACTTCCTCCTCTGGTTCCTCTTTTTCTTCCTCTTCTGATTCTTCTTCTTCATTCTCCATTTCATCTTCCTCTTCTTCGTCAATCTCCTCCAGGTCCTCCTCAGGATCCTCCTCGATCATTTCCTTGGGTTCTGCCTCGAGCCATCCGACGTTTCCCTCATTAGGGAAGTAAGGGTCTCCAGGTAGGTGAAATCCGGCCATGACGTCTGTACGAGAAATGGGGTGTAAGAAGCATGCAACGGTTAATAATAATAATATTACGCTATAGCAACATACAAATACTCCTAAAGTATTATGAGTGCTTAGATTTGGTTCTTTGAGCATTCTTTGTAGAGTGAAGTTAGGTTATTAGATTTGTTGCCCACTACGACTATCCCCTAGTATGTGTAAATCACTTCTCGGACAGATATAGTTGATCAGGCTAGATCCCTCCCAGACTTGATTCACATATACTAAGACATACTCCTAGTGTACAACTCCTCTTCTTTTACTTTATGTTTTCCTAGTTATGACAATATGCGAGCATGTATGTATACTTTAAACAAGAAAACTATTTATTTTCTAAAAGTATAATCAATTGAAAAATGTTCAAAGCAGAGACTTTTAGTCCTAATTGTGTTTATAGTTTGTATATCTTATGTGGTTTGATATAATTAATTCACTATAAACCGTGCTCTGATACCAATCTGTCACACCCCCAAACCAAGGATAGCGGAAACGTCCGGGGGTGGAAGACTTCATGTATAGTATCATAACCACAATTACGATAGTAATTCAACCTAACACAACCAACATATATATAATTGAAAGAGTAACATCATTGTATGAATTACATGTTTCCAAATCAATTACAATATGTTGACAAAATGTGAAATGTTTGACGCCTTAGCGTCCCATCCTCTATATCCACTTGGTTATCTGTTTAGTAATTTCCTGGGAATACAAGTTGTTTGAAAAAGTGTCAACACAAAGGTTGGTGAGTTCATAAGCTTTTTTTTTTTGAATTAATAAAATCCTTTCACTTGTAAAAGTAACGCTTGTTCCAGAAAAATCCGATATTTTCCTTAAAATGTGTAATGTGGTTTTATATCCAGAGACCGAAATGTATAAGTAACCTTTCTTACTTATAGTAAATAATGCAAGTTTAAATCGACATAAAATCTTTTAATTTCAATGAAATTCCCGTAAATATCTATGTTTTTTAATACTTTCTGTGAGTTAGTTTAACCATGTTATGACCTAGTTGGCCTGAAACGACGTTCTTCAGGCGTCGGAAATGTTATAACATTTGTCACCCTAGACCTGCCGGTGTAACTGTTGCATGCAGTTAAGGTGTGGGTTTGTCAAACCCAATATAGATCTATATACAACTATCACACTGTCCCTTCAGGAGACTCTGGTTACAATACATGACTTATTGGTAAATGTGAAGCGAATGTCTCACAAAGTCATTAAGGAATTTACGTGTAACGTAATGAAAATACCTTTTGTACAAATGAATCCTTTTTGTATGAGTGTGTTATGTAATGTATCATAAACTATACCTATTATAGTTTATCAAAACAAGGATAGTAGTTGTAATGTACGTAAAGTATATTTAACATAGTTTATTCAAATGTTTGTATATAATGGATGTACTTTGATTATAACAATTTTGGTATCTTTTATATATATATATATATATATATATATATATATATATATATATATATATATATATATATATATATATATATATCCATTTATTAATTGATTCATGTCTATATACCAAGACAAAATGTCATTTATTTGCAATAACATATATTCACATAAAGATATACACCTTGCTCGACATGTTACAAGGTCAAATAAAATTGTTAGCATTTTTCTGTTATTAACATTTTCTATTACAGTTCTTAGAAAACTTATAGAAAATACATAACACATCCAAATCAGAATCTGTAAATTCTGGGAGTGTGTAAAATGAGTCTAGTTTGTTCATGAATTTTCCTAAGATTTTTAGTGACTTCTAATTTAGGTGAAAGCGTCCATAAACACAGACTGATCCGGATTGGTTCTTGAAATGATAGGCAGTTTTGTAAAAATCACCATAAATTGTAGAAATATCTTAAGGAGATGTGCAAGTAACCATTTTAAAGCTAGGAACTATAACTACTTGAACCTAAAACTGTTTTGAAAACTAAAATGTTTAAGTTGATCAAAACAGTTCGTAAATGGAACCCAACTTTTCTGATGAAAGCTGTTAGAAGCATTTAGTTGTGTTCTTGGTGACTTAACTTGTATTCCCCCAACCCCCTTAAAACTTAAGAAAACATGAAAATGTAGGGGTATGAACTCACCTTGTGTGATTTCAGAGGATGATTGTTGGAGAAGGGAAGTGTTCAACTCAAGAACACTTGAAGAAGCCTTGAAGATTTCGAGAATCTAACACCAATAGGATGAAATTTGTGTGAGCAACCCATGATTTGAGTAGAAAGAGGTGTAATAATAACAAGGAGGATGAATGAATTATACTTACCAAGAGTGGAAGAAAACTTGATGATCAGCCTTGAAATCTCGAATTTTTAGAGAGAGAAAGTGAGAGAAAAGTTGTGTTTGATCTTTGGTGCAATGAGAGAAAATGAGTGAAGTGAGGAGAGGGGAGGGATGTTCCAGCTCTAAAAATGTGGGAAACGGTTGGAATGATGAAAAAAGTACATTGACATGACCTAGGCATGGTAGAAGGAGTGTGGCTGGTCAAGGAGTGGGTGTGAGTGGTTGCTTGTGTCATAAGCTAAAGGAAAGTAACACTCCACCTTAATTACTCCAACCACTAAATCTTGGATAATATTTGCATTAAAAATGTGATTAATTAATATGGGTCTTAATATGTTAAAATAAAGTTTTGGGTGAAAATCCCGCTTTGAAATGATGAAAAACGGGCATAAAACAAAGTTTGGGTCAAAAACCGGAAATCTGGACCGAACCTGCGAGGTTCAGCTCCAAGAGGTTGAGAACCGAGAGAAGACAAAGAAAGGACCGAAAGTAGGATGGAGCCGAAGGGAGGGTTCGGTCGGAGGAGGGGAACTGCGAGATTGGCTCGACTGGAGACTTTCGCAGGCGAGGAACCAAACTCGGAAGAAGGAAGTGAAAGTGGGGCTCGGCTCTGACAGGTTTAGTTCGGCTCCCAAGGTTTTGGATGATGCGAGGTTCGGTTCCAGCTCTTTCTTGGTTCAGGAGGGTTTGGGTCTTAAGGAGGTTCGGCTCCTAAGAGGGTTCGACTCTTAAAAGGGTTCGACTCCTTAAGGATGTTTTTCGCGTAGACTTCCATTTTCGAGCTGTTTTCGTCAAATTCGAGGGTCGGGATGCCCCGAGTGATTATAAAAAGTTGAGAGAGAGATTTGGGAGAGATTTCAAATAGAAAGATATAGGGTGAAAATGATTGACGGAGGTTTCGTTTGTGACCTTTTTGAGTGTTCAGCTTCGCAACGTAAGGTCCGTAAACCCCGTTAAGCCATGTTTTAGTGTCCTACACACTCCCAATGAGTGTGCAATAGGGTTTTATCTCTTTGGTTCATTGTTTAGCATTATCAAGGCTAAGGAAAATTAAACACACAAATTTTAGAATTGACATTTTCTCATTAAATAGCGAGTTGTTTAGTAATTACATAACGTAAATCCTAATATACAAGGGTTAATTGAGTCGCCCGGTTTGACTTGTTGACTTTCTTTGACTTTGACTTGACCCAAAATTGACTATTGTCACATACTTATACGACCTAGTGAACCATGACGATGTAAGACATCGAGATGTTATGACATTCATCACCCATAGACCTGCAGGTCCCACTGTAGTTAGCAGCAAGGTGTAGGACGGTCAGTCCAGTATAAATCTATACATGAATTCACGCTCTCTCTCCAAGAGAATCTGGATACAAGACGAGCCATGACAGAGATGCCATGCCCTGAAGTAGTGCCTCACATTTATGTTATAGTGTGTATATAGTGTATGTATTAGAGTAGTGTATGTCTTCCCTGATTCTCATCATAGTATGTTCTCTAGTATAGTATATAGTGTGTATGAATACTATATACTAGTGTATGCTCTCTCTGATTCTCATCATAGTATGTTCAGTTGTATAGTGTAGTGTATGTATTGTTTATAGTGTGTAGTGAATCGGGTATGAACTGACTCTTTGTATGTTTCATTATACTAGAAATAGTAAGTAGTATAACGCTAAACTATACCTTTTATAGTTTAATAATAATGTTGAGTATATATCCGAGTGTACATAAATAAGATAACAAACTTGTATGTCTATACATATACACAGGATATATAACTAAGGATCAAACAACACTCGGACAAACAATAGGGTACTCTAAGTCCACAACCAAACAAGGAATAGGAAATAGAGTGTATTATCAGTCCTAAGTCCTTCAAACCTTACTTATATAACTATATATATATTTGACATGATTTGACAATATAAGAGTTTAAAGAACTGAAAGTAATGATTTGGAAACCACAACTAAGTTTTATAAAGATTTTAACATGTAAAAGTAATGGATAATCATTTTCAAGTAGTTTTGTTGACAAAATAGTTTTTAGTAAAGAAAATCCATTTGTATGCTAGTTATTAATCACATGTGATTGATATAATAACAAGTATGATTCAACTTGTATCCCCCCCACCCATAAAAGCATTTAAAAGCTTAATTAAGGGGTATAAACTCATCTGTAGTGAGTGGATTGTATGGAAGTGTTGGACAAGGTGCTAGGTGTCAAGTGAAGACTTGAACACACACAATGATCCTAAATAACATATAATAACACATATATGTATCCAATTAGTCATTTAACAACTAACTAACTAAGTTAAGACACCCTAGGACATGAAAACACTTTGATTCAAGTGTTATAGGTACCAAAGGGTTGCATATAAAGGTTGCATGGCATGGCATTTGAGTTTATGGCCCAAGGACCACTCCTTCAGGAGTTTACGGCCTAAGGTCATTTCCGCTATGAGTTTACGGCCGTAAAATCATGGTACTTAGTGTCATTTGGTGATTTAAGGTCTTATAATTCAAGATTGAGCATCCTACAATCAAGTCCAAGTCTTAGGAAGCATTAGTGGCACAACGGCCCCACTTTATAGAGTTTACGGCCTAAGGACCATTTCTATATGAGTTTATGGCTGTAAACTCTATGTGGTGTTGATCTTTTTGATTTTTAAGGTTCTAAACACTTCAAGGAAGTAATCTAGACTAGTATCCAAGGCTTAGGAAGGGACTAGGGTTCATTTGAACCACTTAAATAGAGTTTACGACCCAAGGAGGTTCCTTGGCCGTAAACTCCCTTTTGATCATGTTTTCTTGATGTTTTCTAAGTGTAAAAAAGTTGATTGAAGTACATAACAAGCTAGGACAAGTGTACTTACAAGATATAAGCTTGATTGGGTGTTTAAGGTCCTAGAACACTAGTGTGTGTTCTTGGTGTTCTTGGTGTTTTGAAGAACACTTAAAGATCTAAGTGAAAATCAAGAATGTATGGATGAAATGATGTATAACAACTAGATGTAAGGTTATAACAACAAATCAAGTGAAGAAACACTTACGTTTTCGGAAGATCGGAAGAAGAGTGGGATGATACTTGAGAAAGAATGGTGGGAGTTCTTGAGTTAGGAAGTTGGGGAATGAAAGAATGGAGAGTAAACTAATTCCTTAAGCAATATTTTGCAGCTTTAAGGGAGTTCACGGCATAAACCCCCTTTGTTTAGCCGTGATCACCAAACCAAGGTGTTACTTGCGTGTTTTCTACTCAAAGACCCGAGAGACTACTTCCTTTTATTCGTTCGATTCAAGAATAATTATTAAAAATAATCAAACGGACTTTAAACCGGCTCAAAATTAGCAAAAAAGTATTTAACTTTTAATTGAAGTGCTTGACTATAGGGTTTGTATGAATGGAAATTTCGGGTTGTCACAGGCTACCAACTCATTGAGTTACATTGTGAAATTTACTAATTAAATATCTAAATACATACTAGGGATCTAGGTGTTACAACATGTTTTCCATAGTTTGTATCTTTCTTTTGCTCTGATCATCTGTTTAAGGATGGTATGTTGTACTGATATCGAGTTTGGTTCCTAAGAATCCTTTTAATGATTTCCAAAATATACAAGTGAATCTGCTATCTCGGTCCGAGATAATAGATATTGGCTCTCCATGCAGTTTGACTATTTCTTTGAAATAGGTCCTGTTGAGTTTCTCTATCTTGTCGGTTTCTTTGATGGCTAGGAAATGGATACACTTAATCGAATGGTCAACCACTACTCATATGGTGTCAAAACCACTTGAAGTTTTTGGCAACTTTGTTATGAAGTCCATGAACGTCTGTTCTAGTTTCTATTCCGAGGTTGATGGTTGTTTTAGTAGTCCTTATGGATTTTGGTACTCCACATTGACTTTGGAGAGCACGTCAAGCACTTACTGCTATAGGTGCCAGTCTCTCCCTTCATGTTGGGTCACCAATAAAGCTTCTTGAGATCGAGATACATCTTATCTGATCTTGGATGTACTGAATAACTCGATTTATGAGTTTTATTTAAGACTATACTCCTAACTTAACCAAACTCTAGGGTCCAAATTCGGTTCAAGAAATATCATGTTCCATCTTCCTTGAGGTTGAACTACTTGTCCATACTTAAAAGGATTCCTCTAGGATATTCTCGGGTTTCGGTGCTTCCAGCTGAGTATCTCGAATTTGGATGGTGATATTAGAGTTGGTGGTTAGGGTCAGAGCATCTACATGAAAAGGCTTTGCTCGTTCTTTCCTGCTTAAAGCATCTGTTATGATATTTGCTTTATGAGGATGATAACTAAATTCACATATATAATCATTTATGATTTATACACACTTTTGTTCCTTAGAGGTAGTGTCTAAATTATTAAGGCAAACACTACAACTCTCTGTTCTAAGTCGTGGGTAATGTACTCGGTCTTGCTTGGCTTGAGTTGTTTGGATACATAAGTAATGACTTTATTCTTTTTCATAAGAATGTATCCTACTCTTGGTGGGAGGTGTCATAGAATACTACAGAGTCTTATGTTCCTTCTAGGAGAGACAAAATTGGTGCACTACACAGCAATTGTTTCAATTTTGGGAAGGCAAACTCTTGTTTGTTTGCCCCAATAGAACTTTTTTTCCTTCTTGCTTAGAGCGGTGAGAGACTTGGCTATTTTAGAGACATCCTTGATAAATCTCTGCTAACAGTATGCAAGCCCTATATATTAGTGTATCTCGGTTGGCATCATTGTTCAGTTTGAATGGCATAACTAGAAACTCATAGTGAACGTACCGGGTCCTAAAGGTCATCATTGGAATGTCTACTTCTTGAACTTTTGAGTTGATGATAGTTGGATCTTAGATCGATCTTTGAGTAATAGCGAGATCCTTGTAGTCGGTCGAACGGGTCATCGATCTTTGGGAGTAGATATCGGTTCTTGATGGCAAGTTTGTTCAACTCTCGATAGTCGATGCATATCCACTGGTGATGTACCTTGGACTAAGTTGATTCGGAATTTAACCTATCTGACAGGAGGTACTCCATGTAGATATTTTGGAAATGCATCCGCGTAATCGCACACTTGCAGTATGTCTTTGATTTCCTTACCCATGTCTTGTATATCCACCACGTTGGCAAAGAAAGTGAAGCATCTCTTCCACAACCACCTTATTGCATTTATGCAAGAGATGATTCTTAGTTCTTCCCATATAGAAACGCTTACTACCTTGAGTTGCATTGACCACCACGCTTTCGTGAGGTTTTTTAACCGAAAGCACTGTGGGAGAAAATGAATTTTCTGAGTGAATATCATGAAGGTTTTGGTTCTGAAGATGATTCATTCTTTACTCTATAAGTAATAACATATACATTGTCTCTAAAATCTTAAGGAGAAGGGAACGATGATGAAAGACACTTTAAGGCATTAGTTTGCTTTGATTGAGAGGTATTGGTTGTCATTATACAAACTAGAGCTATTGAAAACTGAATATGTTTCTCATAAAACTCAAACACTAAAGTTGTTTTTAAAAAAATCAGTGCTGTCAAAAATTAAAGTTATCAAAGTTGATGTTGTTTTTCAGAAATTTGAAGGTATCAAAACCAAGCATCATTTATTTTTCTATTAAAAACGTGCAAACGAATTTGTTTTATTATTATAGGGGAAATATTACGGTAAAGTATGAAAGAACATAATAAGTATAATGTTGTTAAGTTCTTTGTTTAACACGTTGTCCTTAACATAAACATGACCGTAATCAGATCTTTGTTTCCCAATATACAATAACCAAAAACCTTTCCAACCTTGCTAAGCTCATATTTGACGTAGATGATAGTAGACTATCTTTAAGGTAAGAAATATCAATTTCATTTCTTGTGCCTTAATCTCTTACATAAAGCATCTATTTAAAATAAAATATAATAGAAAAAACTTTGTAACTAAAATAGAGGATAACTATGTACTCCATGGGAATTTATATAGAAACTTAATCACAAGATTACAACACTGAAATTTTGATTAATCTGGTCATTAATGGAAGTTTATAATTGAAAACTTGTCATTTGTTTTCAGTTACGAAAAGAAATGTTTGTAAAAAGGTTTCTAAACTTTTTTAGTCGATCAATGGTACATTCGGATATAAAACTATTTTCTTTTGTATTTCGAAGCAAAAAACCATCTTAATTAGAGATGCTCAAGAAAACCGTTTGGCCCATAGGATCCGATCCGATCCGGAAACCGATTTTGACCGAACTGGTTCGGATTAAACCGGTGACCGGATTGGAAACGGTTTGGCGCTTCGGATATGCAATCGGATTGGACCCCGGATCGTGAACCGGATTTGAGAGTAACCGGTTTCAAACCGGATTTTTTTTATCGTTAAAAAATGGGAAAAATTCGAATTTTTTGGTTTTTTTTTCTAGCCGTTGGAACCCCCAAAAAACGGCTACTTAGACTTTTCTTGACTTTTTGGGCCTTCTAAACATATATAAATACCTTTAATTTGCTACATTTCAATTTTACACAAAAATTCTACTACTTATTTTCATAACACTCCAAAAAATGAGCTCGAGAAATTCAACTGCGAGTCAAGATTCAGATGCAACGATGGTTAAAATCATACCAACCACTCTGAGTAAAGAAGTGTGGGAACATTATGATTTGTGTTTGTTGTCGAACGGGAAGGAAAAAGCGAGATGCAAGAAGTGCAGGATGTATTTGGGAAAAGATGGCAATAGCAAGTTGAGGATTCCTACAATAAAAACTTGTCCGGCTGTAAAAGGTCAAAGCGATCCGGATCAACCAAATGTTACTCCCGACTCGTTGATCTTTTTTTACAACAATGATGAAATTCATGAAAGTTTTTGCAAGTTCGTGATTCAAGAGGGCTTGCCTTTCAACCACTTCGATAACCCACGATTAACAAAGATTTTGTGGGAAAAAATGCAACCATAATACCGGCAAGTAAGTCGCACTTCTCTTAGATGTGATGCTTTAAAATATTGGGATATAGCAAAAAAAAAGATATGAAATTTGGATTTTTAAATATAAAAACCGGTGTTTCTTTAACTTATGATGTTTGGTCCTCCACCAGAAGTAGTCCCAAAAGCTATCTTGCTGTCACGGCACATTGGATAGATCCCTCTACTTGGGTAATGAACAAACGAGTTATTGCTATTGAACTTTTTGTGCATCCTCACATGGGGGCAAGATTATTTGAAATTTTAGTAAGCATTATAGAGACTTATAATTTACGCGACAAAATCTTCTCTATTTCGTTTGACAATGCAGGTAACAATACCGCCGCGGCAAAAATATTAATTGCAAAATATAAACCTATTTTGGATGGCTCGTTTTTTCATACAAGATGTGTTTGTCACATTATTAATCTTGCGGTACAAGATAGTTTAAAAGTGTACTTCAACATATAAATAAACATGTTTAGTAATAGCTTGAATCCTTGAAATACTACAAAATTTCATAAGGTATTTGTTATAATATACAATGTCACATACAATTCATATAATTTTGTATCGTGTAGCATTTGTTGTTTGAAATGATTATTTCACGATAAAATAACCAAAATACATATAAAAAAATTATACTAGTTTATTTGTAACAATATAGTAAATTGTTAAATAACAATATTTTTATAACTATATTTATTGTATTTTCGCATAAAAATGAATTTGATTTGTATAAACAAAACATTTACGTACATGTATCCCCCTCCCCTCGAGAAATATTTAAAATATTAAAAAGGGGTTGTTAGTAGTCACCCTAAAAGCGTGAGTTCCAATTGTTCGAATTCGGTTTCTTTGAGAAGTTTGATGTGGGAAACCGTAAATCCATAATCCTTGAACTTTGAAATACTCTCGGTACCATTTTCTAACAAATTTCAACTATTGAGGACTGATTTGTAACTTCGCTAAAGTATAGGGGCTTTCTGGTAATTTAATTAAATAAGCAGGACTGTCTTGGTAAAAAAAATTACCAAATAAGGGGTTGTTTTAAACAAATTGATTCAAGGATTGGGGTCTGGACTGATTTTAAATAAGTATTTTGGTAGGAAGGGTAGTTTGGTCATTTACTAATTAATTTAACTTACACCCTGTTCCCTAGTTCAATTTAAAGAGAGAAAAGAAAGGAAATGGGTAGAAGTGAGAGGAAAGTAAGAGAAATTGGCGTTCCCGAGTTTCATTAAAGGAGGGAAGTGGAAGGAAATGGAGGGATCACTTTCCCTCCTAACTTTCATTCCGATTTGGAAGGATTTAAAGAGAAAGAACAAAATGCTTAACTTTCCTTCCATTTCTCTTCAACTCGGGAACGCAAAAGGCAAATTTCTTTTTCTTTCTCTTCTCTTCTTTTCTCTCCTTAGTTTCTTTTCTCTTCTCTTCTTTTTTTTGCTACAAGTCGGGAACGGGGTGTTAGGACTTAAATATTGCCCCCATCTTTTTGCTTGATTGGGCATAGGAAGGAAAGACCAAAGGCAGCGGGGGAAGAGGAGCGGATCTTCGACGACCTTATTGGTTCCTCTCCCGTCATTGGCAGCCCTAAAGTGGCATCGGAGGGGAAGGAATTGAATGTTCGGTGATTTCTGATCTACGGATGCCGGTCGGGGGAAAGAAGACGCAAGCAGCAGACGGCACCATTTTCGTCGATCGATTGCGAGACGGAGGTCGTCTTCGGGTCGACGAGACCGAAGGAAAGGGAGAAGGGAGAGGCAGCGAGGCTGCTGTGGCCTCAGTGGGTGCAGCAATCAGCAGCACAGGTGGAGGGTTCGGTTCGTTAGGTTTCTTGCAAGGAAGAAGGGAAGGAAGGCGGAGGTCCTTCCGTCGAGAGGGAAGAGCACCTCCGGTGCTTGACAGGTCCAGAGAGTGTAGGATCAGAAGCAGCATCAAACAGGGGATATTTGTGGTGGTGCGATGGGCGAGAAAAACAGTAAAAAAAAGTGAAGGTTCAAGATGACGATGGTGAGAGGCTGCTTTGAAGACGATAATGGTAACAGGGGAGGGTGCGACGGGGAAAATGATTCAGCAACAGCAGTGATTCGAAGGGAAAATGATTCAACACAGGTTATTTATTTATTTATTTTTTTACAGGGGAAGGATTCAATGGTTTTTCTGCTGTGAATTTGATGGAAAGGAAGTATCCATTTGTTCTTGGCTGGGAATGAAGATGCAGGCAGATACAAAGGATTGATCATTTTTTTACTGTAAGGGTTTAATTGTTGTTTGATTGTTTGTGAAACAATGGACGATGAGTAGAATCAATACCACACAATGATTTCCACATACCGGTAATAGTACAGGTGGAAGAAAAACGTGGGAAGGAAAGAAAATAGTGGAGTGCAAGAACTCATTCCTTTTGAGTGTTTTATATATATATATATATATATATATATATATATATATATATATATATATATATATATATATATACATATATATATATATATACATATATATATATATATATATATACATATATATATACATATATATATATATATATATATATATATATATATATATATATATATATATATATATATATATGAAACTTGGAAGAAACTATTACATTGGCTGTCAAATTTGGTGTATTTTTGGTTAATCTTGTAAACATTCTATTAGTTCAATAAGTATGTATTTTATGTGTATTGATGTATTTTTTTGATTTGGTATGTATTTTTGGTGTATTTTTCGATTTGGTATGTAGTTTTTTCATTTGGTATTTATTTTTGGTGTTTTCCTCTTGTATACACATGTATATTTAAGACTTTTACAAACAATTTTCTTGATAAATGTAATTTATTTTCATTTGTTATGAGCTTGTTACATAAATTTGTGTAATATGTATATAAATTGACATCGATATGTTAGAAATGTAAAATTAATTTATTTGTTAAACCTTGGTTGTTAAACCAAAAATTGAAACATATATAAGGTATGTTTATAAGATATATGAAGAATTGAAGATTTATACATAATAGGTGTCAAAATTTGTTGTATATACTATTAATTGATATTTGGAAATGTTGCGTCATATGTATATTATATAACTTTTGTTATATAACTTTTACACTACTAATTTGGATGTTTTGAAGTCGCATACCACATCAATATATATATATATATATATATATATATATATATATATATATATATATATATATATATATATATATATATATATATAGACACACACAAAGGGGCATTGTCATTATATATCTTATAAACACTTTTCACAATAATAACTACCATATATAAATTTTCTATATTTATTTATCGTGATGTACCTCAATTATTATATCATCGTATCGCTTCATATAAATATTCTAAAAGTGTCTCATGTGGTGCTGATTCCAAAAATGCAGACAATATTGAATTATGTTATATTGATCTTCGTGAAATAACATTTAAAGTTTCGCGTTCAATTAAGCTGAAAACATCTGATTTTTTCCGTTTATAAATATTTTTATTAAAAATATTTCAAATAAAAAATTAAATATTAGGTTATAGCCTGAGTCCAAAAATACTTTCAGAATTTCCATTTGAGATGCGCAAGTCCCTCAATGAATAGAAACGGTTTTAAGAAAATCAATATTATATTGGTTTTTGGATTCTTAAAACGGTCATATCTTTTGATACGAACTCCATTTTGGACATTCTTAGTATTTGCGGAATCAGGGAAACACGCACTATGAGACAAGAATGTTTGTTTTCCTCGCAAAGGCTTAAAACATAATTTTAGTTTTTCAGGTGCATACCTAAGGTTAAAGTTTGAGTCATTTGATTTGTTTTCCAGATTCCATATTTGGAAGTTAGAAACCATCTGGTATTTTCTGATACCTGATATAACTCGTTTATTTTACATTAGATACACTAAAACTCAATGAGTCAAATTTAAAAAAAAAAAATTACTATAAACTTGACCATTCAGTGTTTGACCTAAATTCCAGGAAGTCACATTAACTCTCGTTAAGGGAATTTCGTCCAAAAATTATTATGTTCTCGATTATTTTGTTCTACTACCATTTTCTTATACTAACTTTTTATGCCACTAGTGGAGGGAGCACCACTGAAAAATTGTTGATACTTTTGTTTCATTTGATCATCATGTGTCCAAGTAAACTTTGGTTCTCTACTAGAGTTCAATCGGGTATTGACTATGGTTATTCGACTTTGTTTGAAGCTTTTGATTTCTTGATCCATGATCTCCATTGGTTTCCTTTACAAAGTGAAGCGTATTGTTGACATGTATCTCATCGAGAGGAAAGACAAGGTTCTCATTAAAGAAACACTTTTAAAATTATATACGTCGGAGGTGTCGTGAACTTTGTTGAGTTCTTGAGGTAATTTGAGTTTGTAAGCCAACGGACCAACCCTTGCAAGGATTTCAAAAGGTTCGATACAACGGTGGTTTAGTTTACCTTGTTTTCCTTATCTCATGACACATTTCTATACTTTGACCTTTAGTAGGACATGGCATCTTATTTTAAATTCTAAGGATTTGCATCCTATGTCAACGTAGGTTTTTTGACAACTACGTGCGGCCTTTAATCGTTCCTTTAATTGAACAATCTTTTTAATTGTTACACGAACGATATCAGTACCAGTGAGTAGAGTGTCTATAGCATGCTTTTTATCTAGTTAGGTATCTCCAACCTCTGCCTAATATGCCAGAGAATGGTATCTATGTCAGTATAAGGCCTCAAATGGAGTGAAATATATGCTAGTGAGATAATTATTGTTGTATAAAACTAAACTAATGGTGAGTGAGTATCCCATGAACTACTTAGGTCTATCACCCAAGCATGGAGCATGTGTAACATCCCAAACATATAGTCCACAATTTTCGTTTAAATTTTTTAAGAAAAACCTATAATTCATAAAATAACTTAATAAAATCACATGTCGTGTATCTCAAACATCATATCAAAATTCTATATCAAAACCATGTATCAAATACCAGAGTCTAAAATATCCCACGCTGAAAACTGTGGTGTGTGCCATGTAGTCATACCGAGCTCTTCCTTTGCTACCGGAAGTACCTGAAACCAAAACTAAAAACATTAAGCATGAATCTTAGTGAGTCTCCCCAAGCTACCATGTACCATACACATATAACGTGCAACTAGGAGTTATGAGCCCCGCCCACACTTATGGAGATATGGGACCCACCCACACTTTGTTGTCTGGGAGATACATGCCCCGCCCACACTCTGATGGCTACGAGATACGGCCCTGCCCACACTCAGCTAAATAGGAGATACGGGCCCTACCCACACTCAGTTGCTATGAGATACGGACCCACCCACACTCAGCTACTAAACATGCATACAAGTATCACACAGACAACAAGTATAACTAAATCTATCAATCAATCATATATATTCATACTCAAATAAAATTATGAGATACAGGCCCCTCCGACACTCGGCTAATATGAGATACGGGCCCCACCCACACTCGGATACTAATAATATATATGTGGGCCGACCTTGGTGCCTTCAACCCGTTCTACTAGAGGAAAACTCACCTCTCAAGCTGTCTGCAGAACTTTCATGTGAGGAATCTCTGATGACTGATCCAACGACTCCTCGTCTATCATCAACACAATATACTTAGTCAAAATATGATATTATTTCACAGGGTAAAATGACCATTTTACCCCTGGTCACAGTCAACATTGTGATTGATTCAACTCGCCGAGTTCTGCTACTCAAGAACCCTAAAATCACGATCCAAATAGCCGAGTCATTTACTCGACTCGCTAAGTTATTTGTCCACTCATAGTCGCAATTAAGCAAGTAAATTCATCGAGTCATCCTCAGACTCGTCGAGTTCTGCTTACTCAGAATCAGAACAGCCCGTCTCAACTCATCGAGACCTTCCTTGGATTTGTCGACTTCTTCAACCTCCAAGTCCAAAATTATGTCCAGCTCACTAAGTCATCTCATAGACTCAACGAGTTCACTCATTAACAGAAAGGGTCGGGGAATCGCGACCTGAATCACCGAGTCGCATGAAGAACTCATCGAGTTCCTCAAGATCTTAATCTATTCAGTCGATTCCAAATGAGTTCATTGCCTCCAAAGCATAGATCTGAACTCCTAAGGTCCTTATATCATGTAAAGTTTCCAACTTTACGTGTTTGCATGGGGTTTTTAGATCAAAAGCTCCAAAAAGGTGGCTTATAAGATGCATGGGGCTCCCATGGCCATAAATTTGGCACCTTTATGCTATGGAGTCCTTCAACGACCTAGATCTACAGTAGATAAACTAACTCATGCTTGCACTCATGAACAGTTCCAACATGTACTCCAAAATGCCCTAACTACCCCATAAAAAGATCTAAGAAACAAGTAGACAAGGTTTAGACTTGATTACCAGAAAGTGAAGGAAATGTGATGTTGATTTTAGATCTACAACCTTCTCTTGGAGTCCTCTAGCTTCTTCTCCTTCTCACAAGCTTCAAATCACACCAAATTAATCAAAAATGGTTCACACACTCACACAAAGTTCAAGCTCACTGATTAGGGTTTTCTGGACAATGGGAGATGATGAAGGAGGCCACAAAGGGGTGCTATGATCTTTAAATAGGGTACCAAACCCTTAGAATTAGGGTTTCATTCTGGCATCCCTACTCGTCGAGTCGGGGCTTTCCAACTTGTCAAGTATACTTTAAACCCTGCGTCCCTCTCTATCTTTACTCGACGAGCTGCATTGTGAAATTTACTAATTAAATATTTAAATACATATCAGGGATCTAGGCGTTACAACATGTTTTCCATAGTTTGTATCTTTCTTTTGCTCCGATCATCTGTTTAAGGATGGTATGTTGTACTCATATCAAGTTTGGTTCCTAAGAATCCTTTTAATGATTTCCAAAATATACAAGTGAATCTGCTATCTCGGTTCGAGATAATAGATATTGTCTCTCCATGCAGTTTGACTATTTCTTTGAAATAGGTCCTGTTGAGTTTCTCTATCTTGTCGGTTTCTTTGATGGCCAGGAAATGGATAGACTTAATCGAATGGTCAACCACTACTCATATGGTGTCAAAACCACTTGAAGTTTTTGGCAACTTTGTTATGAAGTCCATGAACGTCTGTTCTATTTTCTATTCCGAGGTTGATGGTTGTTTTAGTAGTCCTTATGAATTTTGGTACTCCACTTTGACTTTGGAGAGCACGTCAAGCACTTAGTGCTATAGGTGCCAGACTCTCCCTTCATGTTGGGTCACCAATAAAGCTTCTTGAGATCGAGATACATCTTATCTGATCTTGGAAGTACTGAATAACTCGATTTATGAGCTTTATTTAAGACTATACTCCTAACTTCACCAAACTCTAGGGTCCAAATTCGGTTCAAGAAATATCATGTTCCATCTTCCTTGAGGTTGAACTATTTGTCCATACTTCACAGGTTTTCCTCTAGGATATTCTCGGGTTTCAGTGCTTCCAGCTGAATATCTCGAATTTGGATGATGATATTAGAGTGCGTGGTTAGGGTCAGAGCATTTACATGAAAAGGCTTTGCTCGTTCTTTCATGCTTAAAGCATCTACTATGATATTTGCTTTATGAGGATGATAACTAAATTCACATATATAATCATTTATGATTTATACACACTTTTGTTCCTTTGAGGTAGTGTCTCTAAATTATTAAGGCAAACACTACAACTCTCTATTCTAAGTCGTGGGTAGTGTACTCAGTCTTGTGTGGCTTGAGTTGTTTGGTTACATATGTAATGACTTTATTACTTTTCATAATAATGTATCCTAACTCTTGGTGGGAGGTGTCATAGAATACTACATAGTCTTATGTTCCTTCTAGGAGAGACAAAATTGGTGCACTACAGAACAATTGTTTCAATTTCAGGAAGGCAAACTCTTGTTTGTTCTCCCCAATAGAACTTTTTTTCATCTTGGTTAGAGCGGTGATAGACTTGGCTATTTTAGATAAATCCTTGATGAATCTCCGTTAATAGTATGCAAGCCCTATATATTGGTGTATCTCAGTTGGCATCATTGTTCAGATTGAATGGCATAACCAGAAACTCATAGTGAACGTACCGAGTCCTGAAGGTTATCTTTGGAATGTCTACTTCTTGAACTTTGAGTTAATGATAGTTGGATCTTAGATCGATCTTTGAGTAGTAATGAGATCCTTGTAGTCGGTCGAACAGGTCATCGATCTTTGGGAGTAGATATTGGTTCTTGATGGCGAGTTTGTTTAACTCTCGATAGTCGATGCATATCCTAAGCGTTTCATCCTTCTTTTTCACAAAGAATGCTGAAGCTTCTCATGCAGAGAAACTTGGCTAGAAAAAGTCTTTGTCTAGAAGTTCTTGGAGATGACTGGATAGTTCTTGCATTTCTGATGGAGCCAGATGATAAGGAGATCGTGCCACTGGTGATGTACCTGGAACTAAGTTGATTCGGAATTTGATCTGTCTGATAGGAGGTACTCCATGTAGATATTTTTTGAAATGCATACGGGTAATCGCACACTTGCAGTATGTCTTTGATTTCCTTACCCATGTCTTGTATATCCACCATGTTGGCAAAGAAAATGAAGCGACTCTTCCACAACCACCTTATTGCCTTTACGCAAGAGATGATTCTTAGTTCTTCCCATATAGAAACGCTTACTACCTTGAGTTGCATTGACCACCACGCTTTCGTGAGGTTTTTTAACCGAAAACACTGTGGGAGAAAATGAATTTTCTAAGTGAATATCATGAAGGTTTTGGTTTTGAAGACGATTCATTCTTTACTCTTTAAGTAATAACATATACATTGTCTCTAAAATCTTAGGGAGAAGCGAACGATGATGGAAGACACTTTAAGACATTAGTTTGCTTTAATTGAGAGGTCTTGGTTGTCATTATACAAACTGGAGCTATCGAAAACTGAATATGTTTCTCATAAAAGTCAAACACTGAAGTCGTTTTTAAAAAAATTAATGCTATCAAAAATTAAAGTTATCAAAGTTGATGTTGTTATTCAAAATTTTGAAGGTATCAAAACCAAGCATAATTTATTTTTTCTATTAAAAACGAGTAGAAAAAAAATATCTTATGTTTTTACTTGTTAAAAGTGATCATATTTTTTTTTGATGTTTCTGTTTATCCTTGTTTTCTTCGTGCAAACGAACTTGTTTTATTATTATAGGGGAAATATTACGGTAAAGTAGAAAGAACATAATAAGCATAATGTTGTTAAGTTCTTTGTTTAATACATTGTCCTTAACATAAACTTGATCGTAATCAGATCTTTGTTTCTCAATATACAATAACCCAAAACCTTTCCAACCTTGCTAAGCTCATATTTGACGTAGATGATAGTAGACTATCTTTAAGGTAAGAAATATCAATTTCATTTCTTGTGCCTTAATCTCTTACGTAAAGCATCTATTTAAAATAAAATATAATAGAAAAAACTTTGTAACTAAAATAGAGGATAACTATGTACACCATGGGAATTTTTATAGAAACTTAATCACAAGATTACAAAACTGAAATTTTGATTAATTTGGTCATTAATGGAAGTTTATAATTGAAAACTTGTCATTTGTTTTCAGTTACGAAAAGAAATGTTTGTAAAAAAGTTTCTAAACTTTTTAGTCGATCAATGGTACATTCAGATATAAAACTATTTTCTTTTGTATTCCGAATCAAAAAAACCATCTTAATTAGAGATTTGGCCCATAGGATCCGATCCGATCTGGAAACCGGATTTGGTCAAAACTGGTTTCGACCAAACTGTTTCGGATTAAACCGGTGACTGGATTGGACCCCGGATCGTGAACCAGATTTGAGAGTAACCGGTTTCAAACCGGATTTTTTTACCGTTCAAAAACGGGAAAATTCGAATTTTTTGGTTTTTTTTCCTCTAGCCGTTGGAACCCCCAAAAAACGGCTACTTTGACTTTTTTTGACTTTTTAGCCCTTCTAAACATATATAAATACCTTTCATTTGATACATTTCAATTTTACCCAAAAATTCTACTACTTATTTTCATTACACTCCAAAAAATGAGTTCGAGAAATTCAACCGCGGGTCAAGATTCAGATGCAACGGTGGTTAGAATCATACCAACCACTTGGAGTAAAGAAGTGTGGGAACATTATGATTTGTGTTTGTTGTCGAACGGGAAGGAAAAAGCGAGATGCAAGAAGCGCAGGATGTATTTTGGAAAAGACGGCAATAACACGCACGTTGAGGAGTCATACAACAAAAACTTGTCCAGCTGTAAAAGGTCAAAGCGATCCGGATCAACCAAATATTACTCCCGACGGGTCGATCTTTTTTTTTTTTACAACAAAGCTTTCAGTTGTTAAGACTTTCATAAGGAGTTTTGCCAAGATGTTTGCAAACTATGCTACGATTCTGTACAAAACAAGTTATGGCCACAGCTTCGACCCAGATGTACAGAGGAAGATTGGCGAAATTGATCATTAATCTGGCTGCATCCACTAGAATTCTATTTCTTCTTTCGACGACACCATTCTGTTATGGGGTATAGGGAGCTGAGAAGTTGTGAATTATGCCCTTGGAAACTAAGAAATCATTTATTATATGATTGGTGAATTCTGTGCCATTGTCACTGCGGATGCATCGCATTGGTAGCTTGATTTGAAGCTCGATCTCCTTGATGAAACTGATGAATACCTGCGGTGTTTCTGACTTGAGTCGAAGGAAGAAGACCCATGTAAAACGTGTGTAATCATCCACTATAACCAGTATATATATTTTTGTGGTGAAGACTGGATACGGTAGATGGACCGCAGAGTTCGATGTGAAGTAGTTCCAACGGTTTAGAAATTGAAGAGTCGATCACAGATGGATGACTTACCTTTGACTGCTTACCACACTCACATGCAGGACAGAGTGTGTCATTGTGATACTTCAGAATGGGGAGACCACGGACTATTTCCCCTGTGATCAAGTTGTTGATGTACCGAAAATTGAGATGGGCAAGCTTGCGGTGCTAGAGCCAGCTCACTTCGGATACTGCCTTTGATAGAAAGCAAAGTTGCGGTTTGCCAATGATCAAAGAGACGTCCAGTGGGTACATAGTACCTTCGGATCTGGGGTTGATCATGCAAGTGCTTCTATCATTCATCATTATGTAGCAGAATTGATCATCAAATTCAACTCGATGACATGCCTTACATAGTTGGCCAACACTTATAAGATTGTGTTTCAGACCTTCTACATAAGCGACCTTTTGTATTGAGAAGTTACCCGTAGTAAGAACACCATAACCTCGGATAATCCCACTTGCATTGTTTCCAAAGGTGATATTACCCCCATTACAAACCGACCTGAAGTCCCGAAGGTATTCCAACCTTCCGGTCATGTGCAAGGAGCAGACACTATCGATCAAACATTCTTCTTCTTGATACTCCTTGCATAACACCTGCAAAATTAAGTGGTTAATTTGGGCACCCAAGTGAGTTTGGAGCCCGGAGTGATATGCTTGTTTTTAATCAATGCATGATTCGAGGTTGTAGGGATAGGTTTCAGGTCAACTTTCAAGCCTAGTCTTGGGTGTTTGAGATTTTTTGGAGTGTCGTGAGATTGAGAGTAGTGACAAGATTTTTGAGAAAAATAGAATTTTTCATGAAAGGAATTCTTTTGACACTGACATTGACACGCGGATTTTTTTTGGCATTTACACTGACATTACGCTTGGTCTGTGGTTTTGAAGAAGAAACATGCTTTTGTCCAGTCTGAGGATTGTGAGGTCTGACACCTTTGTTTTTGTGTTTTGAAAAAATGATTTTTGCAGTTCTTGCAGGTGTGTAGGCATGTGTAGACTTTTTGTAAGGTAATTTCTTAAACTCTCTATTTCACCTTTTGAGTGTTTAAATTGGCAAAATGCCTTTCCATTTTTGAGCTTTTGAAAGTGACTTTGAAAAGGTTGGGGTAGCAAAATATCCTTCCATTTTGGATTGTCTAACGAATGGACCTGAAAACCATTTGATCGAAAACACTTTTCTTTTTTAAAGTTTGTGTCAGATGGTTTCTGAGTGGTGTTAGAAACTGTGAGGTCCTTTCCTTTTGTTGTCTTAGAGATTGTTGATTTGAAATGATAATTAGAGAAATCAAGTTTTTCTGGACTTTTAGACTTGGTAATTTTAACAAACTTCTTTTGTTTTGAGTAAATTTCCCTTTGCTTGTCGTGACAACAAAATTCCTCTTTGAAAACTCTTTTTGCTTTGATTTTAAGAGAACCGCAGTCAGTGATATTTAATTGTGGTTTCCTCAACTCTTTTAAAGGTTTAGAAAAACAGGGACTTGATTCATCCGAAGTGGAGAAATTGAGTTTTTGAGAACATTGACCAACATCAAAATTTTCAATTGGTAATTCATGATTGATTGGTTCTTCACAGAACTTTTGACTGTGGTCTACGGTGCAGTACTTTGTACAACCACAGAGTAAGTCTTAGTGAATACTTTCGTGGAACATTTGACACTAGGTAGTGAAACAAGTTGCGGTTCATGACTGCAGTTAGGGATAATGCAGTCAGACTGCAGAGATGGAAAATTCAATGTGACTTCTGGATTTTCAACAACAATTTCCTCATCAACTACGGATGTTATCTGAGATTTGGAATGACTTGAAGATTCAGGAAGAATTTCTTGGATAACACAGTTATTATTCAGATTATGGAGTTTACCGAAATGAGTTTAGATATCCTCAGAAAATGTTTTGTCATTGATTGGAAATGAAAAGTTACGGTCAGGAGGGACATGAGTGAACCAGGGTGAGGAGTCCGTGGCGGTTGGATACCCATTGGACCAAACCCAGTTGAAAGTATTATCAACATTCCCATTATTAACTAGATTCTCAATGGCTTCACTTTCATTAAAAAGATTTTCAATTAAAAGAATTAAGCGTACAATTTCACTCTGTGCTAAATCTCTCTTATTCAAACCTATTTCTAGTTGTGTTTCACATAACATTATAGCATCCTTCTCTAACATCAAGTCCTTTTCTAACATAGTCATTTTGAGTCTCTTGTTATGCAAACGTCCTCTAACGTGGAACATCTCTCTAGTGATGCAATGTTCTTCTCATCTAAGGCTTTATTGTAGTATGTAAGGATGGCAGCACATGTGTCATTAAGTGTGTCTATGAAAGGTTGACAGTCATGCATGCTATAATTTAAAGATTGAATCATAAGCTTTACCTGTTCCACAATGCTGAGGGTTCCATCTTTTGCCATATAACGATGGTTTTTCTTCAGAAGGGTTGAGCCGTCTTCTTCAGCAGTTGATATCATACAGATCTTGCATTTCCCTATGTTGTGATTGTCCCCATCCTCATCTCCTGATGACCACACATGATGATTTCTTTTTACTTGAGCAACATAAGCTTTCCCTTTTTCCTTTTCTTCCAGTTCTTGAGCCATTCAGAGATAGAAAGCTCGATCTTTCACAACGTTTGCGTTACAGTCTTTGGAAAAATGGTTCTCTTTGTTGCACTTATGGCATATAACCACGTCACTTTTTTCCTCTGAAGGTGTATCGGAGTCAGTAGAGTGAGGTTGCAGTGGTACATCGTTAGGTTGAGTTTGCTGATACTGCGGTGGAAGGTGAGGATTCTTGGTGAAACGAGAGTGATTGTTTTGGAAGTTGTGGTTGAAGGGTGGTCGGTTGAATTGTTGGTTTTTACGATATGAAGGTGGTAATCGATTGAATTTTTGAATGACAAGAGCTATGTCATTCTGAAATTCTTCTTCATTGTCATACTCTGAGTCTGCTTCATATGACTGTGGTAGAGAGTCATTCGAGATGGGATGTGTTTGAGATGATTGTGCTAATAGGGCAAGTGGACCCCCGATGTCTGAACAATCCTTGAGTACGGTGGACTCCTGAGCTTGTAATTCTCCATAGAGCTTATAGAGGGACAACGAATGAATTTTCCTATCTCCTTGAACAATCATCTTGGCCGTTGTCCAATGTCTTCCCAAACCATTCAAGAATTCAAGGTTTGTATCATAGTTGCTTCTTACAGTACCCGCATTGTATAGTTTGGTCACTATCAGGTTGAACCTTTTAAAAGAGTCTTCTAAGCTTTCACCCGCATGAGCTTTAAAGTTGTTGAACTCATTAAGTGCAGTAGTAAGTTTTTTGTCTTGAGCTTGTTCGGTACCCTCGTACAAATTCTTGAGCACTTCCCAGATCTATTTTGCATATTTGCAATTTATGATGATATCGAAGTTGTCAGGAGCAACTCCATACGATATCTCATAAAAGGCTATTGCATCGTTTTCCATTTTGTGAAGATCATCCTTGGTGGGACGGTTCATGACTGGTTGACCTCCTCATAATCTGACAGTAGCGTCGTCGGTTTGAGTAGGTGTAAGAACCGGAACATGCGGTCCTTCTTCAACAGATCACCATACGTCTCTTCCAAGTCTTCTTACGCACCTCTCCATTCTTTGTGACCAGTGATGATATTCATTTGCAACCAATATTGGGGCTCGATTTGAACCACCAACAATGTTGGAAACATTTAAAGAAAAAGCTTGTGCCATTTTTGAAAAAGAGCTTCAGTGGTATAGAAGGCCTTTTGAAAAATCAGAGTTCCGATATTCAAGAAGCAACCACTATGGCTCTGATACCAATTGTTGAGAGAAAAACTTTGAAACACACTTGAACAAAAGTTAGAACAAGTATATCTCGAAGGATCTATTAGCTCAACAATAATATTAAGAGTTAGAAGTTAGTGAGTTAGATGCGGAAAAGTAAAGAAATGTAAATGACAACAATTGTTATATCAAGTATACACATAAGCAGATTCATAACAAGGAATGCATTCAAACCAAGTTAGTAAGTGAGATCTAGCTTAGTGATTAAGTCACAAGTGATCTACTCCGAAGAGAGATAGTGATTAATTATGAGAGTAAGAAGATTTGATAAGTAAGATAGAATGAGAAATTTGAGATGTGTATTAGAATTTGATGAGAGATTCACACACGCACAAATTACATAAGTAATGCGCTTTATTTATAGAGACAAGTTTACAACTCTAATAGTAGCCATGCAAGGCATACTTGACCCGACCGACATGGTCCATTTGGGTTGCATCTCATCCAAACTATTATGGATAATTTTATGAGAGTTATACACATATGTTTATTAATATATTATGAGTTATAATATATTAATATGAAGTTACGTTATTTAATTAGTTTTAGTCTTAAATTAATTATGAATTAATTTAGAGATTAAAAGGAAGACTAATTAGATTATGGGCTATTTGTTTTATATAGTGTGGGCTAATACTCATTTGTTAATGGGCTAGGCTTATGTGGAAGTCCATGGATGATCCATGGAGCTTTTAACCCATGGATCCTTGGAAAGGAAAAGACATGGGTTATTAGGGTTTCACCCTAACCATGCACACTATATAAGCATGCTTATGGAGCATGAAATTGGGCCTAAAAGAGGAAACTAGTGAACTAGTGTGTGTGTGCTTGTGTGTGGCCGATTTTATACAAGTGTGTATACTCTCTTAAAGTTTTCCAAGAGTTTGTGGTGTTTTGTGATTCCATTTGAGGCATTCACACTATTGGTGCTTGGCCCTCAAACTCCTTAGAACCAAACTCACCAAAAGGTATGTAATCTCTTCTAACTCTTTTATGTTGAAATGTTCCCCATGCCATGTTAGATAGGTTATAAACCTTGGAAAATTTAATATTTTGCATGTATTTAGACAAACATAGATCCAAGGTTTATTAGGGTTGCATGCACACTTAGGAAGTGTTAGATTGCTCAAAACCGAACAGTGGTATCAGAGCCTAGGCTTGCTTGTTTGATACTTGATGCAAAATAGTGAAAAAAAAAGTCGAAATCGTTGTTGTCTGCATGATGGACTCGCCGAGTCCATGGGGGGACTCGACGAGTCCAAGGCAAACTTCAACCTACTCGTCGAGTAGGTTCATGCACTCAACGAGTAGGGTCGAAAGAGTGCATATTTTCGACTTTTGCTGCTGGAAATGGACTAGAAACATTACCCCAAACTGTTTTGGTGTTTTAAAACTTATTTTAGTTGGTGTAATGGTTGTTCTAATCCATTTACAATAGCATATATCAAAATTCCATGATTTTATGTGTTCATATAATTCTTGAAATTTTTGATGCTCATGTTCATGTTCTTGTGAATTTAGAAAGTGATAGGAATTATTTGCTAAATTGTTTAGAATTGATTCTTTATCATTTATGTGTTTTAATGGAGTCCATAATTTTTCCTCAAGTTATGGATTTCCAAAGGTCACCTTTATTTAACACACACTTAAAACACATACGTTACATGAAAATGAAGAGTCTTCATTTTTATGAACCTTTAATTCATAAGTTATGAAATGAAGAGTTTTGCATAGTTACAAAACTTGCCCTCAAGTTTTGGAATTTGTAAAGTTTCACACACTTTAATAAACTTTAATTCCAACCCTTAGAGTTTTAATAGTTAAAATTCAACCCTTATACTATTTATAACATTAATGGTTAATTATTATATATATATATATATATATATATATATATATATATATATATATATATATGTATAAGAATAAGTCGTTTTACCGTTAGTAGGCCTCATTCACGAAGCCGGTCTATAAGGTGGGTATAAGGTTGTTACCTATAAAATGGCGACTTAATGGGTGTCCATCCTCACCCACCGCTTGCTTGATCGGTGGAGGGTTGTTAACCGAACGAGTAGAACAATGACTTTAAATCCTCATTAAAAGTATAATGATTATTATAAAGTAACTAAACTCTTTTTAATTCCCAATCTTAGTTACCTTAGGAAAAATGTGAACATGGTGCTAGTCCATGGAATTCACACTTTGGACCTTACCAAGTCGTTGGTGGAGCATGTGTGGTTAACCGGCACACTAACTAGGACTAGTAAGGATCACGAAGGGTGACTTAATGTTTGTCATAGATCAATGGAGCGTGTGTGGTTAACTGGCACATTGATTAGGTGATAATATTAAGGGTGCCAAGTGAATTAGCATGGTTATTCACACCTTGTTTTGTGATCCTCGGCATCCCAGTCACAAAACTTGAAGGGCACAATCGAGATTGAAACATGCCATTGAAAAGTTCAATGAATCTCAAAAGAATATAGGAATTTCAAATCCAATTAAACCTAATAAATCATTTCGTTTTCATGGTGGAAATTGGTGAATCGTCATTCACCTACCTTTCAAATATATTATTACTTAGATTACAACATCCCTCTTCTAAGTATAATATATTGTGATTGGGTCCTAGCCTTAATATTACATTTGGGTGTCTTATTAAGGATCCTATATATCTAATCTAAACTTACTCTCGTCTTTCAGATGTCTTCCAACACCAATGCTTCGGGCTCTAACCCAACTGGTTCTTTCTCTCTCATGAATCTTTGTGGGAGGGTCATCTTTGATGGTTCCAATTTCATGGATTGGATTAGGAACATCAGGATGGTTACTCGTTATGAGGACAAAGAATATGTCCTCGATAAGGAGTTAAAAGAACTTGATGAGTCTACTGCTACTCCTGAGGAGATCGCTGAATTCAGGACTCATGAGAGAGATGCTACTAAGGTGGCATGTATCATGATGGCCACAATGACAGCCAAGCTCCAAAAGTCATATGAAGATTTCTACCCTTTTGAGATGCACCAAGACCTGATGGAAAGGTACCATCAGAGTGCTCGTCAGGAGCGGTATGAAATAATCTCCTCCATAATAACTACCCGCATGAAGGACGGTGAATCCGTCACGGCCCACATGCAAAAGATGCAAAGGTATGTGGACCGTTTGCTGAAGCTGAATGTTAACATCCCTGAGGAGTTGGCAATTGACATCATTTTGCACTCCTTGCCTTCTTGTTATGATCATTTTCGAATGACATATCATATGAACAAGGAGGAAGTTACCCTCAGCAAGCTTCAAGGAGTCTTGAAGACCGCTGAATCCGGTCTTAAGGTTAAGGCGGTTGTTACCTCTACTACCCCTACTCCAACATCTACCCCTGTTTTAGCTATCGGGCAAGGCAAAGGGAAAAAGATGAAGCACCCTTCGAAGGGTACCAAGGGAAAGTCTCTTGAAGGCTCCTCATCAAAGACTAAAGACTAAGAACGGTTCTGGCACTCCTTCTGCCATTCCCAAGGATGTTGAATGCTTTTATTGCCATGAAAAGGCACACTGGAAGCGAAACTACCCTAAGTACTTGAAGGATCTAAAGGATGGGAAAGTGAAACCCACCCATGCAGGTATTTACACTATATTGTCTAATTACTCAACATATTCTAACTCTTGGGTGCTTGATACAGGATGTGGTATTCACATATGTTCTGATTTGCAGGGCCTAAGAAGAAGTGAGGATGTGGAGCACGGGAAGCTAAACTTAATCATGGGGAATAGGAAGGCTTCACATGTTTCCAAGATTGGAGTTTATACTTTGTTGCTCAATAATGGGTTAAAATTAGATTTGAATAAATGTGTGTACTCGTCTGAAATGGCGAGGAATATTATTTCTTTTCATGCTTTGTATAAACAAGGTTTTACCTTTTCGTTTGATAATGAATGTGGTGGTATTAATGCTTTCTTTAATAATGTATTTTATTTTAAAGCATTACCTTGTGATGGTGTGTATGAAACTGTGTCGATTGTAGACAACTTAGGAAATAATGTGTTGTATATTGATTCTTCTACTAGCCTAGATAAAGCATCATTGTGGCATAGTCGTCTTGGACATGTAAACAAGAAACGCATAGGCCAACTCCAAAAGAGTGGAGTCTTGGAATCATTTGACCTTAAATCGGATGATGGTTGTGAATCTTGTCTACTTGGAAAGATGACAAAATCACCCTTCACTGGAACTTGTGAGAGGGGTGAGGGTTTATTGGACCTAATACATACTGATGTATGTGGGCCATTCAAAACCGCCACAAGGGATGCTAATCGATATTATGTGACTTTTATTGATGATTTTAGTAGGTATGGGTATGTCTACTTAATCAAACATAAGTCAGAAACCTTTGAAAGGTTTAAGGAATTCAAACAGGAAGTAGAAAATCAATTGGGCAGGAACATTAAGATGCTTCGATCCGATCGAGGTGGTGAGTATCTTAGTACCGAGTTCCTTGACTATCTTAAGGAGTGTGGGATTGTCTCACAATTGACTCCTCCCATGACACCACAACTGAATGGTGTGGCTGAGAGGCATAATCGAACTTTGTTGGACATGGTTCGCTCTATGATGAGTCGAGTTTCGTTACCAATCTCTTTTTGGGGGTATGCCTTAGAGACTGCCGCCCATATCCTTAATCTAGTCCCTACAAAGAAGGTTACCAAAACACCTCATGAGATGTGGACTGGGAAGGTTCCCAATTTGGACCACATCAAGATTTGGGGTTGCGAAGCTTTTGTGAGGCGTGAGACTCATGATAAGCTCGAACCCCAAAGTGAAAGGTGTATTTTCATCGGCTACCCATAGAAATCCTTTGGTTACCTCTTATATAGACCCAGTGAGAATGTGGTCTTTGTAGCAAGAAGAGGGGTCTTTCGCGAGAGAGAATTTATAAGCCAAGGAGACAGTGGGAGGCAAAGTGATCTTGAAGAAATTCAAGAATCAATTGGTGAAGGAACCTCAGACACTAGCAATCAACCTGAGGAGGAAACTCCTGTTGATCCAGCTGACGAGTTTGTACCTCCGAGGCGTTCTACACGGGTTAGAAACACACCTTCATTTTATTATGGCTTTCATATTACTACGAAAGGTGATACGTTTACCAGTGATAGTACATTGGAAAATTTGGATGAACCCAACAGTGTTAAGGAAGCCATGGCAGGCCCGGAGTCTGCTAAATGGAAGGACGCTATGGACAGCGAGATACAATCCATGTATGACAATCAAGTTTGGAACTTGGTTGACCATGTACCAGGCCGTAAAACAGTCGGGTGCAAATGGATCTTCAAGAAGAAGACAGACATGGAAGGAAAAGTGCATACTTATAAGGCTCGACTGGTTGTGAAGGGTTTTACTCAAACTCAAAGTATTGATTATGATGAAACCTTCTCGCCGGTATCAAAGATTAAGTCTATTAGGGTTATGCTAGCCATCGCAGCATTTCATGATTATGAAATATGGCAAATGGATGTCAAAACCGCTTTCCTTAACGGAAAGTTGGCTGAGGATGTGTACATGAATCAGCCAGAGGGTTTTGTCAGTGCAGATTACCCCAATAGAGTATGCAAGCTTGAGAAATCCATTTATGGATTAAAACAAGCATCTCGTAGCTGGAATCTTTGTTTTGATGAGTCTTGCGTGTATGTCAGAGCTAGTCGGAATATAGTTAGCTTCTTGGTACTGTATGTGGATGACATACTACTTATAGGAAATGACATCCCAACCTTGCAGGAGGTGAAGTCCTGGCTTGGGAAGTGCTTTGCTATGAAGGACCTAGGGGAGGCTGCCTATATCCTAGGGATAAGGATATTAGGAGAAAGGAGTAGAAGACTAATTGGACTTAGTCAGAGTACCTACTTGGATAAGGTGTTGAAAAGGTTCAACATGGAGAATTCCAAGAAAGGAGATTTACTGATCCAAAGCAATACCAAACTGAGTAAGACTCAGAGTCCGAGTACAGAGGCAGAGATAGCTGATATTAGCCAACTACCGTATGCTTCCGCTGTTGGCTCGATCATGTATGCTATGACTTGTACCCGTTCTGATGTGGCATTTGCTTTGAGCATGGTCAGCAGGTATCAGGGGAACCCTGGCAAGGCTCATTGGACCGCGGTAAAGAACATTCTCAAGTACCTGCGGAGGACTAAGGACTGGGTCCTTACCCTGGGTAGGAGTGATGACTTGAGAGTATTAGGGTATAGTGATGCTAGTTTTCAGACTGATAGGGATAATTTCCGCTCTCAGTCGGGCTGGATCTTTACCTTAAATGGAGGGGCAATTTCTTGGAAGAGTTCCAAGCAGAAGACGGTGGCTGATTCGACTTGTGAATCAGAGTATATAGCAGCGAGTGAAGCAGCGAAGGAGGCGATATGGATAAAGAACTTCATCGGAGACCTTGGAGTTATACCAGCTATTAAGGAACCTATGGAGATTTTCTGTGACAACAATAGTGCGGTTGCCTTAGCCAAGGAACCAAGAGATCATGGCAGATCCCGACACATTGATAGAAAATATCACTTCATAAGACACAAGATTGAAGAAGGACTCCTCGTGGCAAGGAGGATATCGTCGGATGAGAATCCTGCAGATCCCCTTACGAAGGGACTGACGAGGGTTAAGCATTTTCAGCATGCGAGACGCATCGGGCTGAGGGACGATATTAGTTTTACATATTAGATAGTTTTCCTGAAACTTGTAAAATGTAATCGACGTTTGATGATGAATAAAATTTGTGATTTATTTATGAGTAAAGTGTTACTATCATTGTCCATTATTTACTATTGTTTCAGTTTTGCATGTTTTGACTTCCAGAATAATTAATTTATTCAATCCTCCATAATTGATCATACGTCGGAAGTAGGTATGAATCAAGATTGTCATGAATTGGGTTTGTAGATGGCTAAAAGGTGTTTAGACATGGCAATGGTTGCTGCAACATTCATGAGTACTCATAAGTTATGAGTATTGATATAAACCCATGCTCACTTGTATCACTTCATGGAATTTATCTCGAGTGATCGTGAGACGATAACATCATATAAATCTTTAAACCTAGAGATATGAGTTGTTTCCTATGAGTTGGTTGTGCATTGATTGCATGTAAACGCATCAGTAACTTGATGTTATAAAACGTGCCTTTGTGTACAATTCAATAAGTAGTAGAACAAGCATATCAATCGAAGTTTATTTGTTCCATCTAGAAATAGAAGTGATATCTGGGCCCCTCGATGATTTTGTGTTGACCCATGTACCGGGCCCGGTCAGAACTAAACCGATGTGTTCACTGAAGTTCTTCGTCAAACAAATCGGAAAATCGAGAAACAACTGCTAGACAATAAGCAAGACATAGTTCCATGTGTTTGTCCAGCTGATATCATGAGAACAGAGGATTATGTGATCACTTGTCGTAAAATGGCGCTTCATAGTTCGACGGAGTTTTCGAGAGCTACGAATGCTGGTTGGTTCCTGAAGTTATATAGGCAAATACAGTTATTAGACTTATCAAGTGGGAGTCTGTTGGATAAGGTGGCTAAGTCCATAACTTATTTGGTATTTACTTGACCCGACCGGCATGGTCTATTTGGGTTGCATCTCATCCAAACTATTATGGATAATTTTATGAGAGTTATACACATATGTTTATTAATATATTATAAGTTATAATATATTAATATGAAGTTATGTTATTTAATTAGTTTTAGTCTTAAATTAATTATGAATTAATTGAGAGATTAAAAGGAAGACTAATTAGATTATGGGCTATTTGTTTTATATAGTGTGGGCTAAAACTCATTTGTTAATGGGCTAGGCTTATATGGAAGTCCATGGATGATCCATGGAGCTTTTAACCCATGGATCCTTGGAAAGGAAAAGACATGGGTTATTAGGGTTTCACCCTAACCATGCACACTATATAAGCATGCTTATGGAGCATGAAATGACAACTAGTGAACTAGTGTGTGTGAGCTTGTGTGTGGCCGAAATTATACAAGTGTGTATACTCTCTCAAAGTTTTCCAAGAGTTTGTGGTGTTTTATGATTCCATTTGAGGCATTCACACTATTGGTGCTTGGCCCTCAAACTCCTTAGAACCAAACTCACCAAAAGGTATGTAATCTCTTCTAACTCTTTTATGTTGAAATGTTCCCCATGCCATGTTAGATAGGTTATAAACCTTGGAAAATTTAATATTTTGCATGTATTTAGACAAACATAGATCCAAGGTTTATTAGGGTTGCATGCACACTTAGGAAGTGTTAGATTGCTCAAAACCCAACAGATCGAGGCCTGATGCCAGACTTTGGTCTGATGCCAGGTGGGGCCCGATGTAACGGGCAATGTCCAGTTTTTGTGATTATGTGATTATGTGTAGGTATGTGGTAGTTTGGGGAGAACCGCTTAGCTTTGTGCTTACAGTTTTCAATTTTGGTTTTAGGTACTTCCGGTAGCAAAGGGAAGAGCTCAAGATGATTGCAGTGCATACACCATTTGTTTAGCCTACAATGTTTTTACTCTGTTATGTTTGACATATATTTTGATATTTTGAGATACATTATTTATGTTTTTAATGTGATGAGTTGTTAACTATGGTTTTATAATGTATTTAAAATGAAATTTTTGGACCGTATTTTTAGGATGTTTAACCTAATATACACACAAATGACTTTTGTTGACCCTTGTTGACTTTTGTTGACCAAATGTCACACCCCCAAACCAAGGGTGGCGGAAACGTCCGGGGGTGGAGGACTTCATGTACAGTATCACAACAATGAATATAATAGTGCTCGAAGTAAATACAACCACCATATATATAATTGAAAAAGTTACACCAAAGTATATGTTTACATGTTTCAAAAGCAATTACATTATGATGACAAAAATAAATTGTTGACGATTTAACGTCCCATCCTCAAAGCGATGAAGTTTTCCTGTTTCACTGATTTCCTGAGAATACAAGTAGTTTTGAAAAGTGTCAACAATTAAGTTGGTGAGTTCATAAGAGTTTTGTTTGAAGTAGAAACCGTTTTTCCTTGTAAAATCGATATAGTTTGATTTGCAGAAAATCCAATATTTTCTTAGTTAAGTGTGAATAGAAATATTCCTTTATGATGCATTAATGAACCCTAGAATGACCCGTAGAGTTCCTCTATAATCGTCCAGCGTATATAAGTTATATAAGGTTTAAATTAGATAAAACGTTGAATATAGTGGGTCCGCCCTAGGTCCACAACCAAACAAGGAACAGGAGATGAGGCAGGCATCACTAATTCTAGGCCAATCGAGACAAAATTCTTATAAGACTCAAACATGTATGCTCAGCGATTATAGTTGAAGTCTAACAGTTCTAGATGCAATATAGTTTTAATATCATAATAACTATCTTAAGTGAACCTGGTACTTTGTATCGGTACCCCCTTTTCGTATAAAGAGCCGGCACTTTGTATTTGTACCCCTTTTTGTATGAAAACCGGCACTTTGTATTTGTACCCATTTTTCGTATATAAACCCGGCACTTTGTATTTGTACCCCCTTTTTGTACAAGTATGTTATGTAAATGATCATAAACTATACCTATTATAGTTTATTAAAATGTTTGAAATGTATATGTACCCTAACTATACCTATTATAGTTTAGTATATTTCTTTGTGCTGTTTAAGAATCCCACTCTATGTAAGGCAAACGTATAGTACGATATAACTATGATTAACTTGCTTTGTTTTGTACTATTGATTATGATGGAGGATTTTTATAAATTCAGCAAGTAATTTCCTATTATATAAATATATCATGACAAGAAATACATGTAAAATAAGAAGTTATCAAAGATTTAACACTTCGCTAAACATGTTACAAAGTGTTTTGATAGTTAGAAGCTGTTAATTAATTCTTAGTCTTTCAGCACTATTTTAGAAAAATCATAGAAAAATCATACGAAGTCGAAAACTAGATCCGTAAATTCTGAGAGTTCACAAAATGTGTATAGTTTACTCATAATTTTTATCAAGATTTTTAATGGCCTCAAATTTGGGTGAAAAAGTCCATAATCACAGACTGGTCCGGATTGGTGTTTGAAATGATAGGCAGTTTTGTAAAATTCACCATAAATTGTAGAAAAATCGTATGGAGATGTGCAAGTAGTCATTTTAAAGCTAAGAACTTGAGCTATTTTACCTTGTACAGTTTTGAAAAATAAAATGTTTAAGTTGTCCAAAACAGTCCATGAATGGAGTTGAACTTTTCTGATGAAGGCTGTTAGAAAATTTTGGTTATGTTCTTGGTGTTTTAACTTGTATTCCCCCCCCCCCCCCTGAAAACTTGAGAAAACATGAAAATGTAGGGGTATGAACTCACCTTGAGTGATTTCAGTAGATAAGTGTTGAAGAAGAGAAGTGTTCAACCCAAGAACACTTGAAGATTCGAAGCTCTAACGTAAGAGTGGAAGAACACTTGAAAATCAGCCTTGAATCTCGAAATTGGAGTGGGAAAAAATTTGAGAGAAAAGTGGTGTTTGATACTTGGTAAAATGAGGGCAAATGAGAGAAAATGAGGAGAAAGGATGTTTGTTCCAGCTCTAAAAACATGGGAATGAGTGTAAATTGAGTGTGAGGGACATTGAAGTGACCTAGGTAAGGTGGGAAGGTGTGGTTAGTCAAAGAGTGGGTGTGGGGTGGTTGCTTGTGACATTGGATAAGAAAAAGTCAACACTCCACCTTTAATAATTCACCCATTTGATTTTTATTATTTAGATAATGATTTACATCAAAATATGTTTAAATTATGAATATTTAGAGTTTATTATGTTAAAATATAATTTCTGGAGAAAATCCCGCTTTAAAATCACGAAAAACGGGCTTAAAATGTTAAAAATATCAAAAATGGGCTAAAAGTGACAAATTTCCGAATTCTGGCCGAGGTTCCGTCTTCTGATGCTGAACTGAGAGAGAGGGAGGCAGAAACCAAGAGGGAAGAAGAGGGAGAGTAGGAACCGAGAGGGGAGAAAGGAGAGAGAGAGAGAGAGGGAACTGAGAGAGGAGATGAGAGACCGAGAGAAGAGAAGAGAGAGCAGAGACCGAGAGGCGGGTAGAGACAGAGAGGAGAGGAAGCGACAGAGAGGCGGAAGGCGAACAGAGAGTGCGAGAAGCGAACAAAGGCAGAGGCTCGGTCCTCGCGTGCCACAGCCAACAGAGGCTCGGTCCTCGCGTGCCACAGCCAACAGAGGCTCGGTCCTCGCCTAAGAAGCCTCTCTTCTTGGTTTCGGTTCCTAAAGCCTATTTTTCTCGTTTTCGCCCCGTTTTGAGCCGTTTTTTACCCGGTTAAGGGTCGGAATGACCCGAATGATTCCAAAAAGTTACGGGAAACTTTTGAGAGAGATTTGGGAGAGATTTCTCACACTTGGAGAGATTTGGGAGAGATTTTACATTCTTGGAGAGATTTCTCATACAAAGAGATATTTGCGAGAGTTTTCACATACTTGGAGAGATTTGGGAGAGATTTGACATTCTTGGAGAGATTTCTCATACAGAGAGATATTTGAGAGAGATTTCACATACTTGGAGAGATTTGGAAGAGATTTGACATTATTGGAGAGATTTCTCATACAAAGAGATATTTGAGAGAGATTTCACATACTTAGAGGGATTTGGGAGAGATTTGACATTCTTGGAGAGATTTCTAATACAGAGAGATATTTGAGAGAGATTTCGCATACTTGGAGAGATTTGGGAGAGGTTTGACATAGAGAGAGATAGAGTGAAAACGATTGAGAGAGGTTCCATGTGGGATAGTTGTGAGTGTCCGGCATCGCAATGCATGGTTCGTGAACCATGTTAAGCCTTGTTTAAGGATCTTACACACTCCCGATGAGTATGCAACATTGTTTTATCGGTTTGGGCCGCCACGTACCACAGTTTTTAGGTTAAAGAGATCTAGTTGTAGGTACTTTTCGATTTATGATTTCTTATCAGAATAGCGAGTTGTTTAGTAAATACTGAACGTAAGTCCTAGTACACAAGGGTTAGTTGAGCTGACCGATTTGACTTGTTGACTTTATTTGACTTTGAATTGACCAGAATTTAACGGTTGTCACATCATCCCCCCGTTAAAGGGAATTTCGTCCTGAAATTTTGCACTTCGAATGGGGATCCAAGAATTTAGAGGAAAGATGGGGGAAACTTTTCGTAGTGCAAGAAATTGATTATGGTGGGGAAAAACTCGCCCAATGTCACATGATTATTACTATGCATGCTTTAATCGATGCTAGATTTAACATATAAAGAAATTAGGGTTTTAAATGTCGATGTTAGAAACACATACTAATATTTGCGGGCAGTTCCGGGGTGGTTTCTCCCTCGGTGATTGCAAGCACCCTTCCACCACCACCGGCATCTCTTGTTCTTGGGCAGTCCCTTTTAAAGTGACCCGTTTCTCCACACTTGTAACAGGTTGGGCTTAATCCAAAGCCAGGGACCTGGTTGATGGGTCGTGCTGGTGCCTTACAGAAACGAACAGTGTGCCCCTCTCTGTCGCAGTTTTTGCAATGCATCTTTCGGCAAGCCCCAGTGTGATGGAAGTTACACTTGTTGCATTTCGGAAGTGTTCCAGCGTATGGTTTCATGGGAGTTGACGCCGTGAGGGTTGTGGCAGCATGAACAGCAAAGATCTGTTGCTTCTTAGCGAGGCCTTGGGCTGATTGGTCCTTCTTGTTGTCCAAAAACTTTCTTTCACTGTTCCCTCCTCTTGCTTGGATAAGGGTGGTTGTTATAGTGTCATGGTTGGCATGATGGTCAATGAGTTGTTGTGCTAACTCCTTGGCGCTGTCGAAGGTAGTTGGTCTTGAGGCCAGCACGCTATCTTGAATTTCGGGGGACAATCCCCAGAGGTATCGCTCCAACTTTTTGTCTTCCGGGGTGACCATAGCGGGACAAAGGAGTGCTAGATCACAAAATCGGTTGGTGTAAGTTGTAAGGTCGGAGCCTGCCATTCTGAGATTCCATAGTTCTTGCTCTAGCTTTTTCACTTCACCTCTTGAGCAATATTCCTTCAGCATCATCTTCTTTAAATCCTCCCAACTTAACGAGTTAGCCACTGCAAGCGTAAGCGACTTAACTCTGTCGTTCCACCAAGTGAGAGCTCTTCCGATGAAGGTGAATGTCGCGTACTTGACTTTGCTCGCTTCGGGGCAAGCAAAAATCTCAAAGATTGCTTCGGTTCTCTCGAACCATTGAATTAGTGCGAGGACACCCCCACTTCCATCGAAGGAATCGGGTTTGCCATTTGTGAAGTCCTTGTAAGTGCATTCCCTTGTGTGTCCTGCACTATCCCCATGGTTAGGGTTTGTGGCTCCAGATCCAGTACCACCAGTGCTATTTGTGCCAATTTGTGACATTGCAGCTACCATGGCTGCTGTTACTGCAGCTTGGAACATTTCGGGATCAAACTGAGGAGGTGGCGTCGGAGGTGGTGGCGCTGTGCTGCCCGAAGGTCTGGGTCTTTTCCTTGGTGGCATCGTTCTGTCATGAGTTTGCAAAAAAAAATGATCAGATGGTAAGTTTCTACTAGTAAAGACAAGTCAGTTGTTATAGAATTAGATTTTTCCTGCATTATTCTCCGATTTAAGAATTCCTTATATATAATTCATAAAGGAAGTCCATATGAATGAACTTCATGAGTTAGTAAGTTTTGTGGTCTCTCTTAGATTTTTCACGAGTGTGCTCAAGGCGATTGGTGCGGATCGTATGTATTCTTGTATTTGCATCAACCTCTGCGATACTATGGAGAGTTGTTCTACCCTGAATCTCGTTTCGGGCAACTCTACGGACCAGGATTGGAAAAAAAAATTATCTGCTGAGCTTCCTTCATTTATGTGGTAGAAACTTCGTTCTCTATTAAACGACATATGTTGGTCTTGTTCTTCGCTCCAGGTTTCCAAGCACTCTACCCAAGAAGGCGTCGGGCCTTGAAAAGTCGGTCGAGGGTTGGGATTCAGAACAAGAGTCATCGGGGTTAAGTTCTCCACTTCAGGGTCGAAGTCAGAACCATCGGCATAGCCTTTAGTTTAGTGACCATTCCTAGGGGTTGGGTAATCATTCTCTGGCTCCTCTCCGAGCCATTTGGTATTGTCGTGGTTAGGGTAGTACGGGTCGTCGTGTGGATGGAATCCAGCCATGATATCTTTGCGAGAAATGGGGATATAAGAAATAACTAAGCAAACGTACTAATTAGCTAATTATATGATGATCTTTATCAGGTACTTCAACATATTGTTTAGTGCATACTAGTTATATGTATTCGGGACAGGATAGAACTTCGAATAAACGACCCTAACTCTAAATCCCCAATCCAACGAGAACAGGAAGTAGAGCAAAGATCCACAGATTCTAAGTCTATGACGTCCTGGATACATAAAATTTTAATGTATCCACTAAGCAACTATTGACCTATTGATAAAGATCTATTTAGTTCTCACATATGTAATTATAATAATGCCAAAATACCCCTATGGTATTTCATTGTGGTAGTGTTGGTAAGTTTTTAGACTTGTTGCCACATCACAACCATTCTTGGGCATATGCTAATCACTCCTCGGACCAGCATAGTTGATCAGGCTATGCCACTCCCAAGACTGACCATACATCCCCAGGCTTACCTGTGATATCCAACAATCATTACTTTTGTTTTGTCCTAAAACGATGCTGACCTTAGTATGTATCCATGCATGTATACTTTTAACAAAAGCTATTTATTCCTAAAGGTATAGTGATTTTGAAAACTTAAAATCAGAGACCTTAGTCCCAATGCATTTATAGTTTGTATATATTATGTGGTTCGATATACTTAGCTCACTATAAACAATGCTCTGATACCAATCTGTCACACCCCCAAACCAAGGATGGCGGAAACGTCCGGGGGTGGAGGACTTCATATACAGTATCACAACAACGAATATAATAGTGCTCAAAGTAAATACAACCACCATATATATAATTGAAAAATTTACACCAAAGTATATGTTTACATGTTTCAAAAGCAATTACATTATGATGACAAAAATAAATTGTTGACGGTTTAACGTCCCATCCTCAAAGCGATGAAGTTTTCCTGTTTCACTGATTTCCTGAGAATACAAGTAGTTTTGAAAAGTGTCAACAATTAAGTTGGTGAGTTCATAAGAGTTTTGTTTGAAGTAGAAACCGTTTTTCCTTGTAAAATCGATATAGTTTGATTTGCAGAAAATCCAATATTTTCTTAGTTAAGTGTGAATAGAAATATTCCTTTATGATGCATTAATGAACCCTAGAATGACCCGTAGAGTTCCTCTATAATCGTCCAGCGTATATAAGTTATATAAGGTTTAAATTAGATAAAACGTTGAATATAGTGGGTCCGCCCTAGGTCCACAACCAAACAAGGAATAGGAGATGAGGTAGGCATCACTAATTCTAGGCCAATCAAGACAAAATTCTTATAAGACTCAAACATGTATGCTCAGCGATTATAGTTGAAGTCTAACAGTTCTAGATGCAATATAGTTTTAATATCATAATAACTATCTTAAGTGAACCTGGTACTTTGTATCGGTACCCCCTTTTTGTATAAAGACCCGACACTTTGTATTTGTACCCCTTTTTATATAAAAACCGACACTTTGTATTTGTACCCCTTTTTGCATATAAACCCGGCACTTTGTATTTGTACACCTTTTTGTATGAAAACCGGCACTTTGTATTTGTACCACTTTTTCGTATATAAACCCGGCACTTTGTATTTGTACCCCCCTTTTTGTACAAGTATGTTATGTAAATGATCATAAACTATACCTATTATAGTTTTTTAAAACGTTTGAAATGTATATGTACCCTAACTATACCTATTATAGTTTAGTATATTTCTTTGTGGTGTTTAAGAATCCCACTCTATGTAAGGCAAACGTATAGTACGATATAACTATGATTAACTTGCTTTGTTTTGTACTATTGATTATGATGGAGGATTTTTATAAATTTAGCAAGTAATTTCCAATTATATAAATATATCATGACAAGAAATACATGTAAAATATGAAGTTATCAAAGATTTAACACTTTGCTCAACATGTTACAAAGTGTTTTGATAGTTAGAAGCTGTTAATTAATTCTTAGTCTTTCAGCACTGTTTTAGAAAAATCATAGAAAAATCATACGAAGTCGAAAACTAGATCCGTAAATTCTGAGAGTTCACAAAATGTGTCTAGTTTACTCATAATTTTTATCAAGATTTTTAATGACATCAAATTTGGGTGAAAAAGTCCATAATCACAGACTGGTCCAAATTGGTGTTTGAAATGATAGGCAGTTTTGTAAAATTCACCATAAATTGTAGAAAAATCGTATGGAGATGTGCAAGTAGTCATTTTAAAGCTAAGAACTTGAGCTATTTGCACCTTGTACAGTTTTGAAAAATAAAATGTTTAAGTTGTCCAAAACAGTCCGTGAATGGAGTTGAACTTTTCTGATGAAGGCTGTTAGAAAAATTTGGTTATGTTCTTGGTGTTTTAACTTGTATTCCCCCCCCCCCCCCCCCTGAAAACTTGAGAAAACATGAAAATGTAGGGGTATGAACTCACCTTGAGTGATTTCAGTAGATAAGTGTTGAAGAAGAGAAGTGTTCAACCCAAAAACACTTGAAGAATCACTTGAAGATTCGAAGCTCTAACGTAAGAGTGGAAGAACACTTGAAAATCAGCCTTGAATCTCGAAATTGGAGTGGGAAAAAATTTGAGAGAAAAGTGGTGTTTGATACTTGGTGAAATGATGGCAAATGAGAGAAAATGAGGAGAGAGGATATTTGTTCCAGCTCTAAAAACGTGGGAATGAGTGTAAATTGAGTGTGAGGGACATTGAAGTGACCTAGGTAAGGTGGGAAGGTGTGGTTAGTCAAAGAGTGGGTGTGGGGTGGTTGCTTGTGACATTGGATAAGACAAAGTCAACACTCCACCTTTAATAATTCACCCATTTGATTTTTATTATTTAGATAATGATTTTCATCAAAATATGTTTAAATTATGAATATTTAGAGTTTATTATGTTAAAATATAATTTCTGGAGAAAATCCCGCTTTAAAATCACGAAAAACGGGCTTAAAATGTTAAAAATATCAAAAATTGGCTAAAAGTGACAAATTTCCGAATTCTGGCCGAGGTTCGGTCTTCTGATGCTGAACCGAGAGAGAGGGAGGCAGAAACCGAGAGGGAAGAAGAGGGAGAGTAGGAACCGAGAGGAGAGAAAGGAGAGAGAGAGAGAGAGGGAACCGAGAGAGGAGAAGAGAGACCGAGAGAAGAGAAGAGAGAGCAAAGACCGAGAGGCGGGTAGAGACAGAGAGGAGAGGAAGCGACAGAGAGGCGGAAGGCGAACAGAGAGTGCGAGAAGCGAACAGAGGCAGAGGCTCGGTCCTCGCGTGCCACAGCCAACAGAGGCTCGGTCCTCGCGTGCCACAGCCAACAGAGGCTCAGTCCTCACGTGCCACAGCCAACAGAGGCTCGGTCCTCGTGTGCCACAGCCAACAGAGGCTCTGTCCTCGCCTAAGAAGCCTCTCTTCTTGGTTTCGGTTCCTAAAGCCTATTTTTCTCGTTTTCGCCCCGTTTTGAGCCGTTTTTGACCCGGTTAAGGGTCGGAATGACCCTAATGATTCCAAAAAGTTACGGGAAACTTTTGAGAGAGATTTGGGAGAGATTTCTCACACTTGGAGAGATTTGGGAGAGATTTTACATTCTTGGAGAGATTTCTCATACAAAGAGATATTTGCGAGAGTTTTCACATACTTGGAGAGATTTGGGAGAGATTTGACATTCTTGGAGAGATTTCTCATACAGAGAGACATTTGAGAGAGATTTCACATACTTGGAGAGATTTGGAAGAGATTTGACATTCTTGGAGAGATTTCTCATACAAAGAGATATTTGAGAGAGATTTCACATACTTAGAGGGATTTGGGAGAGATTTGACATTCTTGGAGAGATTTCTAATACAGAGAGATATTTGAGAGAGATTTCGCATACTTGGAGAGATTTGGGAGAGGTTTGACATAGAGAGAGATAGAGTGAAAACGATTGAGAGAGGTTCCATGTAGGATAGTTGTGAGTGTCCAGCATCGCAATGCATGGTTCGTGAACCCTGTTAAGCCTTGTTTAAGGATCTTACACACTCCCGATGAGTATGCAACATTTTTTTATCGGTTTGGGCCGCCACGTACCACAGTTTTTAGGTTAAAGAGATCTAGTTGTATGTACTTTTCGATTTATGATTTCTTATCAGAATAACGAGTTGTTTAGTAAATACTGAACGTAAGTCCTAGTACACAAGGGTTAGTTGAGCTGACCGGTTTGACTTGTTGACTTTATTTGACTTTGAATTGACCAGAATTTGACGGTTGTCACACCAAATTTGACGGATGTCCCATCATCCCCCCATTGAAAGGAATTTTGTCCCAAAATTACTATTAGCTATCGGGTTCCTAGGGATTTGGGAAAAGTTGGGGATACTTCTGTTTCATTTGATCCTCACACTTCCAAGTGTACTCAGGTCTCCTCTTAGTGTTCCAACAGACCTTCACTATTGGAATGAAAATTTGTGTCATTTTTTGACCTCCTTATCCATGATTTCGATCGGTTCTTTGATGAAATTTAAGCTATCATTAAAATTGATCTCGTCTAACGGAATGACAAGAGTTTCATCTAATAGGCATTCCTTGAGGTTTGACACATGAAATGTGGGGTGTATATTGCTATGTTCTTGTGGCAGTCGGAGCTTGTAGGCTATAGGGACTATCCTTGGAAGGATTTCGAATGATCCTATATATCGTAGATTGAGTTTATCTCGTTTGCCAAAATGTATCATCCCTTTCCATGGCAATACTTTTAACAGTACTCGATCGCCAATCCTGAAACTCCAAAGGCTTGAGCCTCCTGTCTGTGTAGTTTTTTTGTTGATCTCGGAATGCTTTCAGTCGCTCTCATATTTGAACAATTTTCTTTGTTGTTTCCTGTATGATCTCTGTTCCGGTGAGGGTGCCATTGGTCGCTTGGCCCTTAACTAGTTGGGTGTCTCCAACTTCATCCCAGCATAATGGTGATCTATACTTATGTCTGTGTAGTGCCTCAAACGTAGCAGATTTTATGCTGGCGTGGTAGCTATTGTTATAAGAGAACTCAATCAGTGGTAGATGAGCATCCCATGCTTTTCCAAAGTCCATCATAAAGCATATCTTCTAATGTTTGAATGGTTCTCTCACTCTGACCATCTGTTTATGGGTGATAGGTTGTACTCATACCGAGTCAGGTTCCCAAAGGCTTCTGTAATGATTTCCAATAACGTGAGGTGAATCGACTACCCCTATCCAAGATAATGGACAGTAGCACACTGTACAGTGTTATGATCTCCTTGAGATACATTCTTGTCAGCTTTTCCATCTTCTCTGTCTCTTTGAGTGGTAGGAAGTGTGTGGATTTGGTTAGTCTATCAACAATCCCCCAAATGGTATCGTGCCCACCCAATGTCTTGGGTAATTTTGTTATGAAATCCATGGTAATCCGCTCCTACTTCCAATCAGTTATTTTTAGTTGTTTCCACAGTCCCGAGGGTTTCTGGTATTCCACCTTGATGTTACCAAGTATTAGGCGCTTACCTACATAAGTGGCAATCTCTGCTTAAATGTTTGGCCACCAATACAACCTTTTCAGGTCCTATTACATCTTGTCTGCCCCAGGGTGAATGGAGCATTTTGTCTTGTGTGCCTCGTTTATGATCAAATCCCTAAGATCGCCGAAATTTGTCATCCAGATTCGATTCATGAAATACTGTATTCCATCATCTATGTGCTCAAAGTTCTTATCCATTACCTGTAGTACTTCCTTTAGTGAGTTTTCCGTGTATAGAGCCTCAAGCTGAGCATTGTTGATTTGCATGGGTAGGTGTGAGTGTATGGTCATTGTTAATGATTTTACTCGACGTCCTAAGTACTCGTTCTGGCTCAAGGAATCTGCTATGACTTTTGCCTTGCCCGGGTAGTAACGTATATCATATTTGTAATCTTTTAACAATTTGAACCATCTTTGTTGCCTTATTTTAAGCTCTTTTTGGTTAGGGATGTGTTGAAGGTTCTTGTGGTCGGTAAATTCCGTACACTTAGTGACGTACAAGTATTGTCTCCAAATCTTCAAGGCCAAGACTACTATTCCAAACACAAGATTTTGGGTAGTGTAGTTCACTTTGTGTGTTTTGAGTTGCCTAGAAGCATAAGAAATGACCTTTCCTCTTTGCATGAGTACACATCCCAAACCTTGATTCTAGGTGTCGTAATACACAATGAAGTCCTCCATGCATTTCGGAAGGGATAGGATTGGTGCGTTACTCAACGCTTACTTCAATGGATGAAAGGCATCCTCTTATATTTCTCTCCACTAAAGACTCACCTCTTTCTGGGTTAATGTTGTGAGGGGTTTAGCTATCTTGGATAAGTTTCCGATGAATCTCTGATAGTAACTGTAAGACCTAAGAATTAGCGTGTCTTTGTTGGCATCCTTGGTGTTTCCTTGTTCTCTATTTCCTTTATTTTGGATGGATCAACATGTATCCCATCCTTACTGAGCACATGCCCTAGGAAATCTACCTTCCACAACCAAAAATCGCACTTAGAAAAATTTTCATACAATTTCTCCTTTCGTAATAACTCTAGTATCGATCTTAAGTGCTAACCATGCTCCTCTTCATTTCATGAGTATATTAATATATCATTGATGAATACAATCACGGATTTTTCTAGACATTGTATACATATATGGTTCATAAGGTCCATGAATATTGTTAAATCATTGGTTAGTCCGAATGGCATTACTATAAACTCGTAATGGCCATATCAAGTTCTGAATGCTATCTTCAGAATATTTTCTTCCTGAACTCTAAGTTGGTGGTACCCCGATCTCAAGTCAATCTTTGAGAAGTAGCCCCTGTAATTGGTCGAATAAGTCGTCAATTCTAGGGAGTGGGTATCGGTTTTCGATGTTTAGATTGTTCAGTTTCCATTAGTCAATACACATTCTAAAGGATCCATCTTTCTTATTTTCAAAAATAACCGATGCTCCCCAAGGTGAGAAGCTCAGTCTGATAAATCCTTTTTTTAATAACTCATGTAGTTGACTAGATAATTCTTGCATCTTTGATAGGGCTATTCTATATGGAGACTTTGTTACTGTGGCTGCTCCTAGAGTTATATCGATTCTCAATTCGACTTGTCGAACTGGTGGTAACCTTGGGAGGTCTTCTGGGAATACACGAGGAAACTCGCGGACTTCTGGTATATCCTTTATTTCCTTCACCTCTGTCTTCTTATCTACAAAACGGGATAGGAATGCACAATACTTCTTGTACAAATACTTTTATGCTTTCATACACCAGATGATTTAAAGGCCCTTACCTGGTTTGTCACCGTACATGATGATGGTTTTGTTGTTCGGCAGGTTGAGTCGGACTGTTTTCTCATGACACATGATGTCGGCATGATAAAAGTATAACCAATTTATACCGACTATTACATTAAAACTCCCAATAGTCATAGGCATGATGTTGATTTAGAAAATGTGACCGTTTAGTGTTAGGGTGTAGTTTAAGTAAATTTCTTTGGTATTTTTGGTTCGCCCATTAGCCATTCTACTGTATAGATTTCTTTAAATTATTGGGGGGGGGGGGGGGTCTGTTTTAGTATTTGTTTAAATTTATGACTAACAAAGCTTTTGTTGTCACCACAATCAAAAAGTATGCGTGCATAAGATTTATTGACAAGGAACGTAGCAGTTACAATAGTAGGCTCCTGCATTGTTTCCCTTATTCATATGGCCAAGACTCTACCTTGTCCACCTCCTCGTGAACTTTTTGCCTTTGGACAATCCCTCTTGTAATGTACAGTTTCACCACATCCGTAACAGGCATGGGTCACCCCTGAGTTGGATGCCTGATTGTTCCCTATGGTCGGGGTCTTACAGAAGTTGGCAGTATGCCCCTTTTGTTTGCAGTTGAAGCAGCACATCTCCCTACATGTGCCTATGTGATGATAAGGTCACTTGTCTCATTTTGGAAGATTTCTGACGTATTGCTTTGGTTGGTTGGTGGTTGCATGGGTGGTAGTGGCGATGACTGCCACCGTTCCCTACTTCTAGGGGGGAACAACTGGGGGTGGATGACTTCATGAACAATATCACAACATAATATACAATAGTGATCAAAGCAAACACAACCATCATAAATATAATTGAAAATTTTACATTGTTTCCAACTGTTGTATGTTTCAAAACCAATCACATTATGATGACAAAATAAATAGTACAACGTTGTAATGTCCCATACTCAAAAGCCTTATGACTACCTTTTTAACGGTTTCCTAAACATACAAGTAGTTTTGAAAAGTGTCAACAATTAAGTTGATGAGTTCATAAGAGTTTTGTATGTGAAAAACATGTAACTCTTTCCTCGTAAAATGATAGTGTTTGTTCCTAGAAACTCCAATATTTCCTTAAAAATGAGTTGTAGTCTTAAAAACCCTTAGACTGAAAATGTATAAGTATTTCTATACTTAAAATAGTATTATGTAATTTTATTCTTATATAAAACCATTTCAATGCATGTTACCCCATAAACTAAATGTATCGTTATTCCCCATGTGAGTTATTACAACCATGCTAAAACCAAAGTTGGGATGCTGTGATGTTCTTCAGGCGTCAGAATGTTAGATATTTGTCACCCCAGACCTCTAGGTCTAGCTGTAGCTAGCAACTTAGGTGCAGGATTGTCCGTCCTGTATAGATCTATAAGCAAGTATCACACTCTCTTATCGAGATTCTGGTTATAATTCAGGACTTTAGTGTGTACTATGGTAGGTACGGTGAAGACTTTGTCTCACATAATTGTTTCAACAAGTTTACGTTTTACTGTAATGAAAACCCTTGTATGTGTAAATATCACTGTTTCATAATATTAATATAGTGGATAATAATTATATACTTTTACATAATTATTCGTCTTGTCCCAAAATGTTATAATATTGTTAATGACCCATAAACTACATATATTATAGTTTATTATAAATATTTCGTTGTACCTATACACACATACACACACGCATATATATATATATATATATATATATATATATATATATATATATATATATATATATATATATATATATATATATGTTAACATGTTTAGATGTTCATAAATAACATATATTACACATCTAACACAAATATATGATATTTTAGTATGATAAAGTCGGTTTTCTAGTTTTTGAATTTTTACGTCACCAAACGGTAAATATTGAATTATAAAATTTGTAAAATTTGTTGTTACCATTTTGTGATATTTAGGTCAAGTTAACCTTATATGTTTAACACATCATATTTTAGGTCAAATCTCACAAAAATGGTACCATAACCTGGTTATAACCATTTTTGTTAGAAAACCTTAACTTTCACATAACATGATAGATTTTTAGGTTTTCTTTTTTAAACCAAATCCTTGGTATTTATAGCTAGTTTCATAGCATATGTCCAAAATAACATATTTTAATTTATATCCCACAAAAAATGTGTAATAACTTGGTTATAACCATTTTTAATAACTTGGTTATAACCATTTTTGCTAGAAAAGCCATATTATGCTCATAAAAACCATAGTTTTTATAGTTTTGTTTATATATATATATATATATATATATATATATATATATATATATATATATATATATATATGTATATATATATATGTGTGTATATATATATATATATATATATATATATATATATATATATATATATATGACTTTTTCTTAAGAAAATATAGCATGTTTATACTCATTTTTCAAAAATTTGTATTTTAAACAACACACTACACATAAATGTTCATAATACTAGGTAATAACATTATTTCATGTAGATAACATTTTTACACAACATGAAAGTAAAGCATGTATAACAACTTATACAATTATACAGGTTTACTTGTGTTCTCCCCCCCCCCCCCCCCCCCCCAACTTGGATAACAATGAAAACGAGGGGTATGAACTCACCTTTTGTGCTTTCCCTAGAAGATGGTAAGAAATGGTGAGAAAGATGAAGTAGGAATCAAGCTATGGAAGACAACATCTTCTTGTACTTCAAGATCGTGACTAGGGTTTTTGATTCAAGATTATGAGTAAAAATAACCTAAAGATGATGATGGATGGTGGTGAATCTTGAAAATTAGAAGGAACACTTACCAAAAGACTTGCAAAAGCACTTTTCAAAAGCCTTGAACTGACTAGAGAATTCTTGGAGAGTTTAGAGAGTATAGAAGTAAGATTAAAGATGAAATGGTGGGGAGGGAGGCCTCTTGGCCGAATTTATAGAAGGAGAGGGAGAGAGAAGAGTGGTTGTGGTTTGCATGAGGAAATAAAGAGGTAAGGTGTTGTGAATATTTATTTTAGGGTAAGCTTTCTCCAGTTTTTAGTCATGTAAACTCCTTTGATAAAAAAAAATAATCAGGTAAGGCGTTTGGGTTACTATATTCATGGAATGGTTTCTTGATTTCTTTATTATATAGATGATATGATGATGTTATATATGGGGAGATATGTTGGGAGAGAAGAGACATAATTTTTCTCATATATTTTTTATAAAAGCCTAGCCCTTTTTTATAAAAGTTTGTCATTTTTATAAAAGTGTGGTGGGATTTAAGAAATTGGTAAGGTTTAATAACTAATAAAATTATAGTAATCGTAACACCGTAAATTTTCAATCAAAATTTACATTTTTAAGTCACATAATTCTCATTATCACATTTCACAAATACCCCAAAGTGTCAAATTATCAAAAACACAAATTCGTAATTGTTTGAATAAAAATCCAGGATCCTCAAAAGCACAACTCCATCTCGTGTATATAATCAAGTCGGTGCCTTCCCGCGATCCGAAGAAGTACCTGAAACGCATATCACACAACACGATAAGCACGAAGCTGAGTGAGTTCCCCAAAATACCACACATAATAATTAGCCTCGCATGGCTATATCTCTATAAGGATCCTCCGGTCAATGTGTCTCAGTGGAGATCCTCCGGTCCCACAACTCGGGTTAGACCCTACAGTCCTAACTCAATAAAGCTCAGAATAATACACAACATAAATCACAAAGACATAATGCAGGATATCAAAATACTTAATAATAGCATACAAGATCCTCCGGTCACACAAGTTACCACTCATGGTAAGTATAGTGAGAAATATCACCTTGTAAGTAAGCAGTAAAACCTCATACCCCTCGAACGGTCTAATCCTCTCCTACACATCATAATCATCTCTGATTAACACTTATAACCTCAACTCAAATAATCTAGGCTAACCTCTTTCTCTAACTCTTAGGAAAGATAAAAGACCATTTTACCCTACCATGGTCTCCATAATCCATCTCTGATTTTACCCTACCATGGGAAATAGGCTCCAAATCCCTTAAAATGAGATCAAACCAAATTAATGAGCAAGATGGTGACTTTTTACCTTTAAACAGAAGCTAGGAATGAATGAACACCAGATCCAAAAGCTCCTTCTTGTCCAAAGTCTTTTGCTCTTCAACTCTCCTCCAAGAATGCACTAAAACTCACAATATTAGCCTCTCTTTCTCACACACAAGGTTACAACTTGATTAGGGTTTCACACAGGGTATTAGGGTGACAAGGGTGGCGAAAATGAGGGCTTAAGGTCCTTTAAATAGAACACCCATCCTTTTTCTCACTCAACTCCTACAAGAGATGAAGTATAGTGGAGGTCTTGAACATATACAGAGTTCTTCCCTTTCATTGCGTTATGCAAGTTTAATGGGGGTTGAATAAGGTTGTCACTATGCCTACTAGGTGTTCAATTAAATGCGAAGGTGAGTTTCATTTTAATATTTTCTTTACTGTTTATACAATAATCTCAAAATTATATTCATACTATTTAGGTTTTGATTTTCTTGGTTTATTCAACTAATGAGATGAGATGCTTTAAATATTCACAACTACCAGTCTTACAATGTTTCAAAGAATGGTCTAATTCCATTTACAACATGCTAATCAAGAAACTTTATTGACTTAATTCATATATCTTAACATTTTTCTCTAATTGACCATATGTATAAGCACATTTCCAGATTAAGTGTATTTTTAAATTATAAAATTCATAAGGATTGGAGTTGGCAGATATGGAGTTCGTAATCAGGAAGAAACATATATGAGGCAATAGAGAAATAAAGATGAACATGGGGTGCAGGGCGTTTTTATATTTTATATGGCTTTTAGTTTTTTTATTTCTTTTTTATGGCTTTTATTTATTTATTATTATTATTATTATTATTTGTAATCTTAAAACTAAAATCAATGAAAAATGAAGGATGTAAGTAGAACTTCACAGGTGTAATAAACAAAAAAAAAATACCTAAGAATAAACAAAATAACTTTCAAAAAGGAAAAAAATGAGAAAAACAACAATAGCCATCACAATAACCATTGTATTTGAAAATAATACCATTATCACAACATGATAATCAATATATGGGTAATTTTTTTAAAGTACAATGTCCTTATAAAAAAAATTGAAACTATGATATAATAATGAGTAAAAATAATAGCAATTGTCATGGCATGAATTCGACCAAAAAGGCTAAGCTGGTCATTTTCACTAAAAAAACTTCAAATTTTTGTTTTTCTTTTTTCTTATTATTATAATGTTTTTTTTGTTAGGTTTTAAAATTTGCAAAAGTTATTATTGAAATTTTCATATATTTATATTCAATGGTGCTATGTTTCTTATATGAGATACATCAAACTTTTGTTATGATTTAATATATTGCAAATTTTCATTTACTAATTTAACTTTAGGAAGGTTTTGCTAGGGAAAGAAAGGTGTTTGGATTAAACTTTCAATCCATCTTTCTAAATATTATTAAAAATACAATAAATGTGGCCTTCTATTAATTGGTGATATATTAATTTATTTCATTTAACCATTGCCCAAAAAAATTTATAGCTTTTTTTGGTTTAAGTTGGAAATTTTATAAAGCATTCATGGGTGTGATTTTTATACTTTGGAGCTTTGATGGTGGTTGTAGCTTTGAATCTTGATGGGGGTTTATTTCACAGTCAATTAAGGAATGAGGTAAGTGTTGGATTAGTGTCTAAGTCCATAACTATTTTGGTATGTATACATGGTCCTTTTGGGTTGCCTTCACCAAAGCAACTTGATAAGATGAATTATGGAGAAACAGGATTAAATATGATTTATTAATATATTATGGGAATAATATATTAAAGGAGAAATCATATTGTTTAATTAATATTAGTCAAGAATTAATAAGAATTAAGTTTGTGACTAAAAGAGATTAATTAAACTTAAGGGACTGGAATTGTAATTATTAGATAATTGCAATTGGGCTATGGATTGCCTTATATTATAAGGTTGGACGAATTCTATGGGGAAACCCATAAGAAATCGTCCAAGGCCTTTAAGAAATGAATCCATGGGTTGCTTAGGGCTTAAGCATCCAAATTAGGGTTTCCTTGTTAGATAACCCTAATAGCCTCACTATATATAGAACCCTTAAGCCCTAAAAACGAAAATAAGCTTCCTTCTAGGGTTTTGGACGGTTTTGGGCAGCCTCCTTCTCTTCTCCTCTTCATCCTCTTGCTCTTGGTGTTTGTGAACCATTAGAGGAGTGACATTTGTGACTCTAAGCTTTCTAAAGTCATTACAAGAATGGATTGTGATTGTTATTGCTACGTAACAATCAAGGTAATATCCTAAACCCATTATTATGTTAATGATAATTATCATATACTAGAATTAGGGTTTATAGTCTTGGATAAATTGCATGTACAATAGAGAAACCTAGATCCAAGCATTAGGGTTTGTATGAGCACATAGGATGTTCTTATAACTAAAACCCATCAGTGGTATCAGAGACTACATTGGTTTCTATTGTATTAATGCATTGTATAGCTGAAAATCGTTTTTTGGCCTTCTGTTCGACCTAAATCGGCGAGTCACTGCCTGGACTCGGTGAGTCAACCCTACTCGGCGAGTTCCAGAGTGTGACTCGGCGAGTCGGAGCGTCAGACGGAGGGATTTTCGGATTTTGTTGCTATTTTGCTTAAGGATTATTACCATATTCGTTTTAAACCTATAAAATACGAATTTTATTGTTTCTTAATGAATATCCTTGCCAAAACAAAAGATAATTACCAATTGATTAGATAATAACTTCCTTATATGATAAAGATTGAATTATTTGTATTAATTGGGTAACTTATTTTGCAAGAAATTGAAATTAGGTCAAATATAGATAATGATGAAATTAATTGTTTAATTTATATTATTTGTTATTTGATCCTTGTGTTATGAAAAGTTTCAATTATTCCCCTTTAGGTTTTATAGTTTAAATTTGAACTTAAAAGTTTTGTTTTTGAAATTTAAATAGTTAAAACCCAAATGTTTTGAATAGTTTCAAAACTTACCCTCAAGTTTTTAAATTTAAATTACGATTAAAAGTTTAATTTTAATGTATATTTAAATTCTAAACCCTAATGTTTTGAAATGTTTCAAAACTTGTCCTCAAGTTTTTGAATTTAAATGTTGATTAAAAGTTAACTTAGAAATGTTAAATTCTTAAACCCTAGTATTGTTTTGAAAGGTTCAAATCACACCCTTATGGTTTTATTAATTAATTAAGGTGTATAATTAAAAGAGGTTAATAAATCCATAAAAGTTTTGTTTTATAATTTAATTGAATTAAAAGTATAATTATTAAATTTTACCACCTAGTATTTTAAAAGTGTAAAATACACCATATACTATATATAACATTAAAAGTCTAACATTATATATATGTATGAGTAAAAGTCAGTCTTACCATTAGTAGGCCTCATTCACGAAGCTGGTCTATAAGGGGTGTTTAAGGAAATTGTCTATAAAATGACGATTGAATGGGTATCCACTCTTACCCACCGCACTCTTGACTAGTGGAGGGTCGTTAGCCGAACGGGTAGGATAGGACAAAACCTTCCATTATAAGTATAATGTAGTACAAAAGTAACTAAATGTTTTACAAATTTCCAATCTTAGTTACTTAGGCAAAAGTGAATTGATACAATCCCATGAAATTACACTTTGTGCCCTTGCGAAGACGTTAGTGGAGCGTGTGTGGTTTACCGGCACACTAAATGGTTCTAAGCAAAGGTAGCAAAGGGTGAATCAGTGTTTGTCATAGTTCGGTGGAGCGTGTGTGGTTTATCGGCACATCGAATAGGTGATCGTAACATGTGAGGGCACCATGTAAGTTTGCATGGTTATTCACACCCGCTTTGTGATCCTCGGCATCCCAGTCACAAACAAGAGGGGCATATCGAGATTTAAACATGCCATTGAAATGTTCAATGAATCTCAAAGGATCTAGGAGTTTTCATAGATTTAAAACTTAAATTTATTTTTCGTTTTTCATGGTGGAAATTAGTGAATCGTCATTCACTTACCTTCAAATATTCTGCAACTAGATTACGGCATCCCTTTTCTAGGTTGTAGCGTATTGTGTTGGGTCCTAGCCTTAATATCTCATTTGGGTGATTTATTAAGGACTCAATCAATCAACTAACTTGAATTTCTTTTCTCCCGTTTTGTAGATGTCAAAGTTCGACAACTATGGTCTTCCCAAATCCCGTGGAACAAGCATTCCACATGAAGATGATATTCCACGATTCGATCGAGGAACAAGAAATCATGCTTCACTTCCTCCTCCTCCTCCCGTAGTTCTCCCTAACCCACAATATCGAAGAATTGAAAGGTTCAATGTCACTAAAGCCCTATTGGAAATGAAACATGAAGATGGTAAACCCGTGTGTGCTCACATTCTAGGAATGAAATCACACATTGATAGGTTGAAAATGTTGGGTGTGTCATTCCTGGATAAGTTGGCTGTGAACTGGGTTCTGCAGTCACTTCCTGAATCATATAATGAGTTCAAAAGAAAGTATTATATGATGGATCATGATGAAATCCCCATTGACCTAACTTACATGCTCATTGCTGCTGAATCAGAAATGATTTAGCAAAGCAATGGAGCATATTTGTTGGGAAAGTCAACCAACCATGCTTCCGAGGACGTCCCAGGAGAACCGGCCTGCGTTTGTTGCTAATAGAAAGGGCGTTGGATACAAGTCTGCCCTATTTACCTAAGAGATTTAAGAGATGGGAGAGTCAAAACGCATGGCTCTGCTTCAGGTTAAATCCACTATCTAACTCGATTAAGTTCCTATTCGTTGATTCTTAATACATAATGTGATAAGATTGCATTTGAATGTTTTGTAGGATCGATGAAAAGAGAGGAAGCTTGATGAAATAGCAAGATGGATCTAATCACGAAGACATGGATTCGAAGATTAGATTTTGAGCTTAGATAGAGTTGTTAGGAATATTTATTACATAGTTTTTCAGTTGATTTTGCATTGTAAGGACAACTGTTTTCCGCTGATTTTATAAATAAAATAAATTTTGTTTGACACGTTTATTTATTTATTTCCTTGCAATGAAATCGTTATGAAAAATTGATGTTCATATATTTACAACAAATGGATGTAATTCTTAATTATGTTGTTTGTGGAAATGTCGAGAATTTACCAAATAGGGAAAGTTTCTCATCGCCCAAGTTTCTATTGGATAGAGATTTGGAATTGTACAACAAGAATTGTATGATGAATAAATAAACTTTCACATTTGGAAATTAGACTAATTCGTTGACAAAGTGTCAAGTGAAGGACTAGGAGATCGAGTACACAATGTTATGTGTTGATCAAGTCCACCACAAGAGTAACAAAGATATTCGTCGTGATTTACTAAACGTTTAGCAAATATGATTACACTTATAAGATTAAGTGTAATTTTGAATTGATTGTAAAAGTTTAAATCAATAAGCAGAACAAATAAGAAGAATCAAGTAGGCAGAAAGATAAAAGTTTCTCCATTCTAAGAAGAAGGGAGAGTACCTTTTACGCTTTATGATAGGTCTTAATGATTAAGAACCATATCTCAATTGATCCTCTAAGTGAGTCTTAGTATAATTGTATGTCTAAGAAGAGGAATCAAGAATTGTAGAAATGGTTGAATCAAGAAGTCAATCATACTTCGTTCCAAAACAAGTCTTAGAGTTAAGATTGTGACATTGAGTAATAAGAAGGTTTATAACATTCATCAAATGAGGAAAGTTGTGATGTCTTGGATAAGCCAAAGACCAACTAGGACCTATTTATGAAGTGTTTTGATAAAAACTACACTAACTCTTGAATATTTGTCAAGAAATGTTCATTGACAAGAGAATCTTATATGTCGAAGAGTCAGTGGGAGTCTTAATGGTCTTGAAAGATTTCAAGAACAAATCAAAATAGACCTTATTGATCATCACTAGCACACAACTTGAGGTTTATAACCTATCGTGTTGACGTTGTTTTGTTTCTGTGCCATTCCGATTGAGTAAATTATGCATGTGAGTTCTATGAGTTCTTATTTGAATGCATAAAAGACAAGGACCTTAATCAATGTAAAGTACATTGATAGGAAAAGGTGAGCTGCTTAACTACTTGGAAGACATGGTGGGCAACTGTGTTCCCATAAGGCAAGAAATCAAGATTAAGAAAGTTCGGTCCATATGAGTTTGAATTTGTCGCAAACCTTAGTTTTGACAAATTCACATGGATAGGAACACATAAACCATTAATTCTAAGTGTCATAAGATTCCCTCCTTCATGAAAATGACTGTGAGGAAATGCTTTCACTAAGAGAGATTTTAAGAAGATAGCAATTGTAAAATTGCATTCTCAAATTTGATTATGGTTACGGTATCCCTCTCCATGATTCGAATTGTGAGATTTGGCAATTAGTCTTAATTGTTGAAGACACATATGAGCTATCTTGGATAAAGGTGTATTTGATATAGAAGCCTTGATAAAGGATTATCAAAGCATTAAGTATTAGAAACATGAACTTAAGAGATTCAATAGGGATTGTTTTTCTGGAAGTTAAGTTGTTTTCTGAATACATGTCAAAGCTAGTGGGAGCATAAGTGTTATGTTTATAATAATCATCATGATAGTGGGAGCATAAATGTTATGATTGTGTGATTATTATGGAAAGTATTGCAAGTTAGCAATATTAATTATAGAAAAACAAGAGTTATACCTTGCAAAGTCATGAGGGTTGTAAAGTTGTTTTGCTAAAATTAAGGGAGAGAATATTATGCTTCATTTCAAATATAAAGGCTTACGTTGTGGAATGTTAATAATTTAGTCAAGGATACATAGTGTGTTATCAAGTTTCGATTATGATTATGGCATTCCTCTTCATAGTTAGAATTGTGAGAACGTGACACATAAAATATTATGGCAGAAGATTGATAAAGTATTAAATCTTCACGTAAGACATTATGCATCATGTACCATAAGCTTCAAGTATAGGATCGATTGCAAATGCTATAATATTTGACCATTCTAAAATTTTCCAAATGTCTAGCGCATTTAGAGCGAAAAGGACAAGAATCGGTTTTGACTAAGATAATTAAACAACTATCAAAGGACAATCCAAAGTTCGCCGAGGATTGGTCGCTTGTGAGTAGTTGGAAGTATAGTATTGGACGGAGTATATTGACATTATTATGAATAGATAAGAATCTATTAAGAATAAAGTTGTTATATGGTATGTATGGAAAGGTTTCCATATTAGGAGTTAGATATTGAGAATCTATGTCTAGATTAGAAACTTTTATGCAAAGGATGTTCAAAGGAATGTACTTTGAGTGAGAGACATCACAGCTATGGAATTATATTGTAACAATCCCCAATAGAGGACCTTGTAATTTCATTGGCAATAGTCATTGTGAATTTAGTGCAATGACATCACGAAAGGATCATTGCATAAAATGTTAGAATCTAACATATTCTATCAGTGGTAAGAATTTGATATTCTATCACTTGTGGAAAGGATTAGGAGTTGTGAAATGAGTATGATTGGAAATGTGTTTATTTGATCTATTTCACAAAAGTAAGAACCATAGGTAAACATTGTGTGCATGCTGAGAGCATGGGACAAGTGTTGCAATTCAAGTAGGAAGTTGATTACCCGAAACAACAAATAATGAGTAATCGATATGGTGATGAATAAAAGGTGTTTTATTTATACTCAAAGGTTTGAGACCATATGGGATTAGTATTATTCTTGTGTTTCACTTTGCATGTTTTGACTTCCTGAATAATTTAATTGGTTAAGAACAGTCAAATTATTCAAACGGGCCATAGCCGTTCATATGTTGGAAGTAGGTATGAATGAAGACTGTCGTGAATTGGTGTGTGGATTGTCTAAAGAGCATTAGACTGCAACATTCATGAGTGCTTATGAATATGATTTGAGCATTGGATTAAACCCACGCTCACTTGGATCACTTCATGGATTTTATCACGAGTGATTGGTGAGACGATAACATCTTATATTCTTGAAACCGAGATGTGTGAGTTGTATCTTGCGAGTTGGTTGCACATTGATAATATGTAAACGCACCAGTAACTTGGTGTTATAAAACATATTGTTGTGTGTGATTCGGTAAGTGAGTGCAAGCGAACATTGAGTCAAAGTTTATCCGTTCCTTTTATCCAAAGTAGGATAAAAGCGATATCTTTGGGCCCCTCGATGATTTAGTGATGACAAACGTAAATGCTCGGTCGGGCTAGGACTAATTTGATTTGTTCAACTGGTCAGTCGTCATAAATCGGAAATCAAGAAATAGTACAGAAAGAATGATTTGAAATCATGTCTTTTACGATATCTAGAATGGAGGAATATATGATCCCTTATCTAAAGGACACGCGTATCTGATAGGATCAGAGTTGACAGCGGCTTTGGAAAGCTACTATTGCAGATCAGGATCTGAAGTCATACGCTGTATAGCTATTAGACTTATCCAAGTGGGAGACTGTTGGATTAGTGTCTAAGTCCATAACTATTTTGGTATGTACTTGACCCGATGGTGTATGGTCCTTTTGGGTTGCCTTCACCAAAGCAACTTGATAGGATGAATTATGGAGAGAAAGGATTAAATATGATTTATTAATATATTATAGGAATAATAAATTAAAGGAGAAATCATATTGTTTAATTAATATTAGTCAAGAATTAATAAGAATTAAGTTTGTGACTAAAAGAGATTAATTAAACTTAAGGGACTGGAATTGTAATTATTAGATAATTGCAATTGGGCTATGGATTGCCTTATATTATAAGGTTGGACGAATTCTATGGGGAAACCCATAAGAAATCGTCCAAGGCCTTTAAGAAAGGAATCCATGGGTTGCTTAGGGCTTAAGCATCCAAATTAGGGTTTCCTTGTTAGATAACCCTAATAGCCTCACTATATATATAGAACCCTTAAGCCCCAAAAACGAAAATAAGCTTCCTTCTAGGGTTTTGGACGGTTTTGGGCAACCTCCTTCTCTTCTCCTCTTCATCCTCTTGCTCTTGGTGTTTGTGAACCATTAGAGGAGTGACATTTGTGACTCTAAGCTTTCTAAAGTCATTACAAGAATGGATTGTGATTGTTATTGCTACGTAACAATCAAGGTAATATCCTAAACCCATTATTATGTTAATGTTAATTATCATATACTAGAATTAGGGTTTATAGTCTTGGATAAATTGCATGTACAATAGAGAAACCTAGATCCAAGCATTAGGGTTTGTATGAGCACATAGAATGTTCTTATGACTAAAACCCATCAGTAAGGATGTCCCTTTTAATTTTAGGTTGCTTAAGATGAATATGTAGTTCAAATCTGAAGTTGATTAGGTTTCAAATTGGTTTTTGTGGTTAGTCAATTGTTAACCTACAACTGTTAACGGTTAGATAAATCATATTTCCTTTGAAGGTTATAATTGCTTTTATACATGGAAGATTCAAAAACAATTAAAAATAGATGTTGTCTATGGTTAATTTTATTTACTTAGTTGTTATACTTTTTATATGTAATTTTCACTAAAATGTTATAATAAGGATGTTGTTTCTTGAATTTTACACTTTTTATATGGACCTATTCGAGGTGAAGGTGGATATCATCCAGGAGATGATGGGCGTGCATCCAACTGGTTTACAAGGTATGTATGTGTAGTAGATCCATAAACCTTGGTCACCTTTAGATAATTTGTTTTGGTAAATTTTAATTATTTATTTGATAATCTGTTTCTAATGTTTGGTTTCAATTATCATATTTTTTTCTCCTTTTTTTTCTGAAACTTTTCAAAGAATTAATGTAAAGCCTCTTCCTTTGTTAATGTAAATTGAACACTTCTCGCAGAAAATTGTTTTTTAAGTGATTCTGTTGAGTTCCAAAGGTTTTTAATTATGTTTGTTTGACAATATTTTATTTACCCTATTGATTTATGAAATTCCTATATATGTCTCGGTTATATCTCCATCATGAGATTTTAGGTATGTGTTAGTTTTTATCTTTAATACTGACAAACAATCTTGTGAAATTTGAAACAAAAACTCCTGTTTTCCACACTCGAAGGGTTAATCTTGCAAATCTATCGAAGGTTACATTTACTAATCAATATAAATGTACTTTTATACTTATATCTTATTAGTTTAATAAAATTTTATAAGTCTTTTACCCGTGGTTTCCACATGTTATAACTTAGTATAATTTATATACATTGTGATTACACAACTAATTTGGATATTTTGAAGTCGCATACAACATCTATATATATATATATATATATATATATATATATATATATATATATATATATATATATATATATATATATATATATATACACACACATATATAGAGTAAATTACACGAATGGTCCCTATGGTTTAGGGTAATTTTCGCGTTTGGTCCCTAACTTATTTTGTCAACTCAGAAGGTCTCTACTGTTTGTTTTTGTTACGCGTTTGGTCCCTGTCTTACATAAAAAGTCTATTTTCCCTTTATTTTTTTAATTTATTTAAATAAACACACCCCTAATCTCACCCTTCTCACCTTACCTTACGTACCCCATCATTTTTTCCTATTTAAATAATAGTCTTTTTAGGTATGAAAGGGACCAAGCGTGTAAAAAAACAAACAATAGGGACCAAACACGTAATAAAAACAATCAGTAGGGACCTTCCGAGTTAAAAAAATAAGTTAGGGACCAAACGCGCAAATTACCCCAAACCATAGGGACCATTCATGTATATATATAGGCCTTGTCATTATATATCTTATAAACATTTTTTACAATAATAACTACCATATATTTTCTTTATACTTATTTGTCGTGATGTATACCTCAATTCTTGTGTCCTAGTATCGATTCATATAAATTTCTTAAAGTGTCTGCTTAACAAGCCGTGCTCATTCCAAAAATGCAGACAAAATTGAATTATGTTATATTGATCTTTGTGAAATGACGTTTAAATTTTTGCGTTTTATTAAGCTAAAAACGTCTGAATTTTTACTTTTATAAATATTTTTGTCAAAAATATTTCAAATATGAAATTAAATATTAGGCTATAGCCTGAGTCCAAAAATGATTTCGGAAATTCCATTTGAGGTGTGCAAGTCCCGCAACTGATAAAAACGGTTTTAGCGCTTTAAGAAAATCAGTATTATATTGGTTTTTGGATTCTTAAAACGGTCGTATCTTTTGCATACAAACTTCGTTTTGACGTTCTTTATATTTTTGGAATTAGGGATATGCGTACTACGAGACTAGAATGTTTGTATTTCTCACAACGGATTAAAACAAAATTTTAGTTTTTCAGACGTATTCCAAAGGTTGCAGTTTGAGCTATTTGATTTGTTTGCCAGATTCCATATTTGGAAGTAAGATACCATCAGGTATCTTATGGTATTTGAAATCACTCATTTATTTTACATTAGATTCAGTGAAACTCAACGATTCAAATTACAAAAAGATTTACTATGAACTTGACCGTTCATAGTGTTTGATATAAATTTCGGGATGTCACAATGACTCCATCAGTCATTCACTCCAGCTCAAGGACAACTCAATCAACCAATGCATAAATGATCACCAAGTCCGATTTACCTCAAAGATGGTTACAAACCAAACCGAGTTCTTACATCACATTCATCCCCAACCCAACCTATGATTTACCCAAGTATTACAAATGTTAAAGCTCACTCACAACCCTTCACACAAACCTGTGATGATCTAAATCATCCTAGAGAATGTCACAAGCCAAGTCATAGACTTCCACCATTGATACAATTGGCTACCCACCTAGTGAAAGTTACGGTTGCTCCGCAATTGTAACACCTGGCTCTTGGTACGTATATATTTATAATTTATTCAATTTTGTAAAGCTACTCAACGAGTTGGAAGCCCCAAGCTCATCAAGTAGAAAGCAGAATGGACGCGGGATCAAAAGTCACCTACTCGATGAGTTAAGAGCCTCAACTCGACGAGTAGGGCTGTCAGGATGAAACCCTAATTTCTGGGGTTTTCACCATATTTAAGCATCTTAATCCCCACCCCTCAGCCTCATTTACAGCCTCCAAGTCCCTAACCTTATTCCACGAAACCCTAGAGCTTTGTGTGAATCTGTGAGCCATTTTTCGGTGAAATTTGTGTGATTTGAAACATGTAGAAGAAAGAAGAAGCTATAGGACTCCTGGAGAAGATTATAGATCCAAAAGCAACATCTCATCCTCTTCATTTTCTGGTAATCAAACCTCTAACTTGTCTTGTAGTTTCTTAGATCTTCTTATCTTCACTTTATGGGGTTTTTGGTCCATGAAACATGATCCTTGGGACATGGACATCCCAAGTGAGTTTACCATCAGATATAGAATCGTTAAGGGTTGTTCTTTAATAAAGGTGCAAACTTTATGCCATTGGGACCCCATGAAAGCTCTAAGGTTTTATTTTGGCCTTTTAAGCCCCAAAAGGCCATGCATTGGAAGGAAATTTAGGAGCTTTATGTGTTCAAATGGTGTCCAAGGCCTAGATCTATGCTAGTATGCCTTAGTTTGGAGTATTATGGCCTTTAGACCAAGATTTATGTCCCAAAGGTTTAGGGTTTGATCCAAACTCGTCTTATGGGGTATTAGTGGGTAAGGTTCAAAAATTTACCCTTAAAAGGATGTTTACAGTGTATGTGAGAAGCAAGGAACCTAGATCTGAAGCATAGAGGCTTAATTTGTTTAGATCGTCGAAACTGTAACACTATAAATTTTCAAACAATTTTTTCATGTTAAAATCACATTAATTTCATCAACATAATTCACAAAAATCCACAAAATGTCAAGTTCTCAAAACACATGTTCATAATTGTTTGAATAAAATCCAAGATCCAAAAAACATATCTCGATCTCGTGTGTACAATCAAGCCGATGTCTTCCCGTGATCCTAAGAAATACTTGAAATAAATAACACGTAACACGGTAAGCACAAGGCTTAGTGAGTTCCCCAAAATACCACACACGTCACATGAGCCTCTCATGGCTATATCTCAAATAAGACCCTCTGGTGAATGTGTCTCGGTGGAACCCTCCGATCCCACAACTTGGGTGGACCCTCCGGTCCTAACTCAACAAAGCTCCAGATAACATATAGCATAGATCACTAAGAAATAATGCAGGATATCACAATACTCAATAAAACATACAAGACCCTTTGGTTATACAAATTTCCACTCAAGGTAAGTATAGTGAGAAGACTCACCTCGTAAGCAAGCAAATAAACCTTATACACGAATCACCGATCTAGCCTCCACCTAACACATACGATAATTATCTCTAATTAATACTTCAATCACAACTCTAAACAAAGAAAGATATTTTTTATCTTTAACTCTTGGGATTGGTAAAAGACCATTTTACCCTGCTATGGGATTGGTAAAAGACCATTTTACCCTGCTATAATCCCTGACTTGACCAAAACCCTAAGGTCAACAGAAGTCAAGACTCGAGTCAACAATCCATGTTGACCCGACTCGTTGAGTGCATCTATGTGACTCATAGAGCTCCTTCATTCCTTCAGTAATGTCGCAAAAAGCCAACTTAACTCGTTGATTTGTCTCATCAACTTGCCAAGTTACTCATGTCCAGACCTGTCAGGGAAAACCCTGGCGAGTCGGCTCATCGACTCGTCGAGTCCTTATAGACTCTTTTCTCATTCAGATGTTTTAAGGGAGATTTACAACCCCAAACTATAGATCTAGCCTCCCAAGGCCGAGATATCACATAAAGCTACAAGCTTTACATCATGCATGGCACCACTACTAGAAAAAAGCCCTTTAATGACGCGCAAACAATGACACGCGGTGATTTACGATACGCAAAAGTGTATGCCCCAAAAATAATGTCATCTCTTCTAAAATTTGAAGGATAGAGGGCGCGCATTTTGTGCGCGCCCTAAAATTAGTGTCAGAAAAGAAAAAAAAAAGAAATAGTGAGGATGCCTTTCATAAGATGTGCGTCATGTAAGTGTGTCGCTTTATATTTTTTTAATGAAACACGCGTTTCAAGCGGGAAATGAAATCTCAAAAATTAAAACCCCGCCTTTTCTTCCAATTAGCAAGAAAGAATCCTAGGGTCTTTGTCTTCCCCTCTCTCTCTCTCTCTCTCTCTCTAACCTAAAACCCAACCTGCGATTTCATAGAGATCTCCCATGGCTGTAACAATGAAAAAAGAAAAAAGACACCACGTCGGTGAATTTAGGGTTGGAAGATAACAATGATGAGTGGGTCAACCCTCATGAAATCGATCCACACTTGCTACTTTTCTCCTACCTTTCTCTCCACCCTTCTCTTTCACCATAATCATCTTCTTATTCATTCACAAAATATTCAACATGAAAATCAAATTGTTGTTTCATATTTCATTCATTCATATAAAGCCCTGATATTTCAATTCGATTTTGAACCCTACCTAAATCATCATCCTGGAAAAACCCTAGCACATCATCCCTAAAACGCCCAATAGAAAAAAAAAAAACCCCAGATTTAAATCCTTAATTGATTCAGACGATGAGAACTTGGATGAAGTCGCACCTTCTTCACCCTCCGGTTCGACTTCATGGCATTGTTGATTCAAAGTTTTAGGTAATATTTCTTGATATTGTTATACTCTTATCTCTTCAACTATCTTCAATTGTTCGCTTCAATGTCTCCAGTCGATTTCATTATCTTCAATCGATCAAAGTGAAAGATGCCTATATTTTCGGAGTTGATTTGTTAGGGTTCTTTCACATCCCTATAGAGGAGACCGCGATCTCCTCTTCATTCCATGATCCCCACTTCTACTCTCTATGCATCTCAGGTATTCTTTGTTCCTTCTCCCCTATTCTCATTCTTGTTTGATTTCTTAGGTTCGACACTTCTCAACAACATTCGTCGACTTACTCGTAGATTTCCTTTAATTCGATGTTTCTCTTAACCTAGGAAGCATGAATCTGGTGGTTTCGAGGTTCAAGATGTGTCGGTTCCTGATAGTGTCGACGGTGGCGACTACGAGGAAGTCGAAGTTGGCTGAAACAGTTGTGCTAGGTTTTAGCAACAAATTTATGGACATCCATATACATATTGCGATTTCAAAGTCATCTTATGAAATCAACATTCCCTCAATTTGAATTTGATGCAGGTAATACACGACCCAATACAAGTTTCTCTCTCTCTCTCTCTACTACTCGACAACCACCCAGGCACCCACCACCCTTCGTCTTCTCTCTGGTTCACCACCGCCGTCAATAGAGCCCCATTATACATATTAGTCATGCTTTAACTGCTACTATCTAGGTTAATTTTTTAAAGAACTCTTACATTAGGAGATATGCAACAATTCTTGTGTACTTACTATTTTATGTTTCTCAACATCAGCTCATGGATAGGATGTGTGATGAATTTGCAAATCTCTGGATGAAAATGAAGATTCAAGTTAAAACCAAAGAAGAGCTTGATTCAAAACAGTACATATTCAGACCTCGTGCTTTTGACATTAAAGATGTCATTGAAATGGACGTATCTACCCTCAAAAGTTCGATTGCCAATGAAGCTTTCTCAGAGTGGAAGGAGTTGGCTTCAGAGGAAGTATCTGTTGAAAGTGAAAAGGTAAGCATTCCTCTCGCTAACACTTGTTAATGCAATTGTACTAATGGAAGAAATTACTTCATTTGTTAATCGAAAAATAATTTGGGTTTGATACTGCTGTAGAGGAAGCTCAAAGAGCAATAAATTTTGCACATGTGGAAGTGGAAAGTGTTGAAAATGGAGTTGGAATAGTGAAACTTATGGGTCGATATAGTGGCAAGTATCTATCTTCAATCTCCTCATGAAATAATAAATTGTTAAAAAGTTAAATTTTTTTTTCTCTCATTTATTCTTCCAAACTTGTTTGACCTTTTTGAGGATTCATTGCCATGTTTTCCATGTTGGCAAGGCAAGATGTGGTAACTAAATAACAAATTTGTAATATTATTAGTTTTATTAATCTGTAAATCAAGAATAAAATAGATATGTTAATAATAATTAATATGTGTTATTGTAATTGTAAAACAGGATTGCTGCCTGATTCCAGAGTCTCCATTTATCTAGAAGGGCAAGGTGGTCTTTTTGAGTTCATTCAACATAGACTTAAAGAGAATGGGCATGTGGTGACTGTGTTTGGCTGAAGGAGCAGACCAAGAATATGTTTATGAAAGTGTGAATGCAGTTGAAGAGAGAGAGAGAGAGAGAGAGAGAGAGAGAGAGAGATGCATCTGGAAATAAACTGCTTATTGACAGCAACTTATTAGATCATTGGTGGGTGATGATGACCCAATCCCAGATGTGACTGAGGAAGCCTGCCAAGCGACAGTCTGGTAAAGGTTAGTTTCTTTTCAATTGCTTGATTCTTTTACTTATAACAAGGTTAAGTATTACCTTTTCTTTCTGTATCATTTGCAGGTATTTTTATGAAGTATAGAAATTCAAGATTCTCATATACAAAAACTAGAAGAAAAACTACTAAATAAAAAAATTCTGAAAATACCCATGTATCTTATTTTTTGATTTATCCTAACAGGTAATGCAAATGCTCATTATCTGCAAGGCCGTCTATATCTATATCTATGCCTGAATATAATAATACAATGGACATGTTGATGAGGTTGCTTACTAGTACTAGAGATGATTTTTCCTTGAACGAGTTGATGGAATAATTTTTAAGAACATGTAATTAAATAAAGCAACATAAATATTGGTACTATATTGTAAGAACATGAAGGGCGACTCAAAGCAACTCCAACTGATTCCAATAAATTTCCAAGAAGACATGCATAACCAAGGAACTCAGCTGATATGTCAACAAGTAATATTTTTTCATAATTTTGACTACATGTTGCCATTTTATGAAGATAATACTAACATAGCCCCTGTGAAACATAAGTCTAGACATAGAAACAATGACAAATTTCAATATGTGGAAGCCAAATAAAATAGACAGATGAATTGATGAAATGTTTTTACAACTGAATTACCTCCTTTTGGTGACGAAAAATCTTCCATAGAAAAGGAATTGTTAGAATTTGGGAGGCATAACTCCATTGAAGGTCAATATATGGACAAACACAATACCCTTGACCAGTATGAGTAACAACTAGGGCAAGAACACGCTCCATTAAAGATACACTTCCAATTCGGCTTTCAGAGTTTAAACTTTCCTACAAAAATTTAAATAGTAACAAGTAAAAGATAAGGTAAGACTAAAACAGGATGCAGATTTTAAAAAACTAAAACATATTAACAATTAACATACCCTTCCTGTAATAACAATCTCCCGGAAAATCTTATATATGTTTTGTTGCAAAAGATAACTGGCTATCTTACAAGACCAAGGAAGCTTGGGATCAATCAACAATGCAGCTGCTTTCAACAAGATACTTGTTGGTGTATTTGAGTCCAAATATGTTGATAACAATTGATGAACAACTTGTAGCTTGACAGGTATGCATGCTGTTTAGATTTAATTTAGGGTGGACTTGTAACATGATTGGTTTATTACTTAGAGATTATGATGGAAAAGTTACTCATGAGGAAATGGCATCTGCAGCAATATACTTGAAAGATACTTTAGGCAAGGAAGGGGTTCAGGAGCTTATCACCAACCTTTCCAAAGATAAAGATCACCCTCGTTACTTTACAACTTGTAAAAATTTACTCCAAAACAGAATGCACTTGATTCCCAAAGATAAAGTTCCATTCATTTGGCAACCAAACAAAGCTCAAATTCCAATTCCTTCAAAATCCACACCACACCCTAATAACTTTGTCTTTATACCCGACAACTTGACTTGTTTTGGTATGTGTATTGTATGACAGAGGGGAATATTCTTGTTGAAGACATAGTGAAATTGGGCAGTCGAGTAGAGGATGCTGGCTGATTGATCTCAATTCTCTCAACAACCACAGATGAGATGAATAATGGTATTGTATTCTTTTGTTTGATTTTAGATGTAACTAACTAGTATATGTATAACTTCCAATACCTTTTTTTTTACTTTTTGTAGCCAGATTGTGAGGCTAGCTTGCTGAGTGAGTGAAATGGTTTATTTTTTTAACCCTGATCTATTGTTGCTTAGGCCTTGTTTATTTTTTCTTATTCTTGTGGAACCAATGAGCAAATAAAGTATGTTTTTTTATCAAGCTTTTGTATCTATTCAGACCCGGCTTAGAGAAATGGTTGCAAGAGATGAGTTCAGAAGAAGAAGAAACAAGGCTGCAACTATAGTTCAGGTACTATGGATGAATTATGTTTGTAAAGTATTTAAGAAAATGATTAGAAACAAGGGTGAATTTGTACAGATTAGTTAGCTACTTGCAGGTTGATCTTGAAAAAGCAAAGGGGCAATGGATTGTATTTTTTGTATCTAATTTGTTTGTAAATTTTTGTTACAACTTCTATTGATTTGTTTCATCTTTCCATGGAACGATTATTTGTATGACATTAAATTTATGCAATGGATTCTATTTTTTGTATATGATATTTTATTTTCTATTATGAAACATTAAATACAAATTTAATTTGAAAATAAGTAAATCTAAAAAAAAAAAAAAATTTTAAACATTTTAAATTATGATACGCAAAAATGTGTGTCATCTTCATTTATGACATGACCTTTCTTGACAGGGGATTTCTTGATACGCATTGCGTGTCATTAACACGCGCGTCGTAAGGTTACGACACGTGAATGCGTGTCGTCTTCCTTTATGACAGGGCCTTCCTTGATACGCATTGCGTGTCGTAAACGCGCGTCGTAATTGTGCGTCGTAAATGAGCGTCGTAAATGCGCGTCGTCTCTCTTTATGACAGGGCCTTCCTTGACGCGCATTTGCGCGTCGTCTGAGCCTTTTACGACGCGCAATGAGCGTCGTAAAAGGCTGTTTTTCTAGTAGTGCACTTAGGGATTGAAATGCCAAAACATGTTCCATTTAGGGTCTTAAGCACAAAAATCTCTTCTATAGTTGGATAAAGTTGGGACCTTTGGACTCTAGGGACCTCACAAGGTCCAGATCTGAAGTATCAATCTCTTAATAAGCTCAACACACTCAAAGTCTCAAGGAAAGATGGAAAATCCTTAAAACTCCATGAAAAGGAGATCTAATCACAATAATGATCAAGGTGGAGACTTTTTACCTTCAACAGAACCTAAGGGTGGATGAACACCAGATCCAACAGTCCCTTCTTGTTCCTTGCTTTGATACTCTTCTCTTCTCTTCCAATAGTGCACTAAAATGCCCAAATATTAGCTCTCTTTCTCTTTTAACTCAATATAGACGTTTAGGGTTTCATACATGGGAGTAAGGTGGCTGGTGAGGCTGAAATGAGGGCTTAACGTCCTTTAAATAGGACCCAACCCTAGACATTTAAGGTTTACTCTCACAGCATCAACTCGCCAATTTGGTCCCTCCGACTCATCGAGTTGGCTGTAAAACCAACTTGGCCAAATTCGTTTGTACTTGACGATTTGGGGCATCCAACTTGTTGAGTTGCTCAATCAACTCATAAATAAATATATAAATAATATACATGGGAGTCAGGTTGTTAGACAAATATACAGAGGAATTCGTCGAGTCCATATAGGAACTCGACGAGTTGAGTCGTTATGTCCGAACCCAATTTAAGGTAGAACTCGATGAGTTTGTGAAAGGACTTGACGAGTTAACTTGCTTTATCGTAACTATGAGTAGCTAGGGAACTCGACGAGTCAGGGGGATGACTCGACAAGTTGGATTGTGACTTCAGGATTTTTGAGTTATAGAACTCGGCTAGTTGATGAGTCATCTCGACGAGTTGATTCAACCCAGGACGTTGACTTTGATCATAATGTTCACTTTGAACTGGGGGTAAAATGGTCATTTACCCTTAGAAGGATTATCAGATTTTGACTAAGTGTTTATTGTGATAATGATAGCCAGGGAGTCATCGGAGCAGGCATTAGAGATTCCTCACACGAGATTTCAGCAGCCAGCTTCAGAGGTGAGTTTTCCTCTAGTAGGAATGGGTCGAAGGCACCAATGCCAGCCCGTTTATGTATGTTAGCTTATGTTGGACTTAGGTCCGATGTCAGGGTTAGCCCGATGTAGATTATATGTTCCAGACTTTAGTCTGATGTCGAGGCAAGCCTAACAAATGTTTGAATGCTTGATATCTTCGTGATTCTTGCATGTATTTGTTATGTGTTCTGGACTTTGGTCCAATACTGGGGCAAGCTCGAGAAGTTCTTAGCTTATATGTTATATTTATATGTTCCGGGCTTCGATCGGATGTTGGCACAAGCTCGAGGAAGGTTTATATGTTTATGTTATGTTATGTTTTTATGTTATATGTTTGTTGATATGTTATATGTATACTGGACTTTGGCCCGATGCCGGGCGGGACCGAAGCCGAATTTCGATCCGATGTCGAGCGGGGCCCAATGTCGGATTCGTCCGATGTCGAACGGGGTCTGATGTAGTGGGCAAGGCCCAATGTATGTTATTATGTGATTATGTGTATGGTATGTGGTAGTTTGGGGAGACTCACTAAGCTTCGCGCTTACAGTTTTCTGTTTTGGTTTCAATTACTTCCGCTAGCAAGGGGAAGAGCTTGGGATGACTGCATGGTACACACCACAACTTTTAGCCTGGGATGTTTAGACTCTGATATTTTGACACATGATTTTGATACAACATTTTGATATGATGTTTTGAGATATATGACTTGTGTTTTTATTATGATGTTTGATGAATTATGGTTTTTCTTAAATGATTTAAAATGAAATTTTTGGATCGTATTTTTGGGATGTTTTAGCAATCTTACTACACTTCCATAATCCACATACTGACCTAATAAATGTTATGGCTACTCCACAGTCTTATATCACTCCCATAACCACATACTAACCTAATGAATGTTATGGCTGCTCCGCAAACTAACATCACCCCACAACCACATACTAACCTAGTGAATGTTACGGCTACTCCATAGTCTTGCATCTCTTCCACAACCACATACTAACCTAGTGAATGCTATTGTTGCTCCATAGTCTGCCATCACTCCCACAACCACACACTAACTAAAAACACTACAAGCCAAAACCCTATCCTACAAAACTCTATCAAGTATTTAGATTGTACTTCAAACACCAAAGCCTTCATCAGAAAAGAACAGGCCTTCATCAGAAAAGAAGAGACGGGAAAGTCCTAACGCAATCCATCAGCCTGAACATAGCCATGAATCCATATCATTTGCTATGATGCTCATCGCTGACAAAAGATCACTATTCCTTGCTTAACCCTAAATCCTCTCGCAACCAGAACTGGCTCTCTAGTTGACTTATGACGATACCATATTGAGTGTCCTTCCCAGTTAATCCTTAAACAAAAAATATCCTATCTGCACCACCCGGTTAGCTGCTCAAGGCCTCATCGACTAAATAGTATTATGCTCCTCACTAATATTCCAAATGAAGCACTTACTACTCTTGACAAAGCTTTCCATACTGAAGTATCTTCCCTTGATATGATTCCACATCCTTTTATAATCCCAACCGATGAAAAGGAGCCTAACAGACTCACAACTTGAACCAAATAGACACTCACTTCATTGCTCTACTTACTACCGAATAAAACCCAAGTCTGCTTGTAACGCCCCGACTCTTAGGTACGAACATTATAGTTTTATTTTCATATTAGAAAGGTCTACTCGAAGAGTTAGATTCCTTGACTCGTCAAGTAGGAGCGTTTTTGGCCACGTGTTTAAGTGACGAACTCGCCGATTCGAAGACATGAATCGACGAGTAGGAGCTGGAGGACGAAACCCTAATTAATGGGGTTTTTCACCCTATTTAAAGGGTCATTAGCCTCCCTTACAACCCCTTGTGAGTCTAGAAACCCTAAATCACCGTTTTTCTCTCTTCTTGTGTGATATTAAGCCTTGACGTGGATTGTGGAAGAAAGATCTTGAAGTACTCAAGCTTGGAACTGATGGGTTTTGAGCATTCTAACACTTCCTAAGTGTACATGCAACCCTAATAACCTTGGATCTATGTTTGTCTAATTTGTCATGCAAAGTTGATTTCCAAGGTTATATTCCTATCTAGCATACATGGGGAACAATTTTAACATAAAGTATAGATAGAATAACTTACCTTGTTGTTGCTTGTGTTCCTTGAAACCTTGTGAGCCTAGCACCTCAAGTGGTGATGCCTCAAATGCTTCACACAACACCAAATGCTCTTGGAAGAACTTATGAGAGAATACACACTCTTCAAAATCGGCCAAGCCCCCTTTTTCCTTAGTGTGTATGTGTAACCGATTTGGGAGGAGATCATATTACTTATATAGTGTTGACACATCTAGGGTTAAACCCTAATGTGTCATGACTCTTCATTTCCATGACCCATGGGTTTGTAACTCCCATGGAGCATCCTATGGGTGGAACCCAACTTGATGATCCATGGAGCCTTTTAGCCCACTATACAAGATATGGATGATTTACTTAATCAACCCATATATTTAATTAGTTATCTTTTGATCACTTAATTAATTCTAAATTAATTCTTGATCAAACTAATCAAATAATATTATTAATATATTAGAACTTATAATATATTAATAATCTCCAAGCGTTATTTCTCTCATTTAGTCTATCCAATTGCATGGTGCCATGCAACCCAAATGGACCATGCCGGGTCGGGTCAAGTACATACCAGAAATAGTTATGGACTTAGACACCTTATCCAACAGTCTCCCACTTGGATAAGTCTAGTAACTATTACTGCAAGTATGACTTCAGGAACCGATCGGCAATCGTAGCTCTTTACAAGGTTTCTCGAAACTTGAGAAGATGATGGTACGCCATTTAAGATAAGTGATCATATAATCCTCTGTTCTAGATATCAGTCGGACAAATACATGGAACAATGTCTTACTTATTGTCCAACATTTGTTTCCCGATTTCCGATTTGTTTGACAAAGAACTTTATTGAACACATCAATCTAGTTCTGACCGGGCCCGGTACATAGGTCAAAACAAAATCATCGAGGGGCCCAAATATCAGCTTCTAATCCAAGAAGGAACAGATAAACTTCGACTCATATGTTTGTTCTACTACTCATTGAATTACACATAAGAGCACGATTTTATAACATCGAGTTACCAATGCGTTTTTCGTACAATTAATGCATAACCAACTCGTAAGTAACAAATCATATCTCTAGGTTTAAAGACTTATATGATATTACCGTCTCACGATCACTCGAGATAGAATTCCATGAAGTGATTCCAGTGAGCGTGGGTTGAGTCCAATGCTCAGAACTTATGAGCACTCATGATTGTTGTAGCCTTGTCCCAGACCTCTACAATCAAACATGACAGTCTTGATTCATACCTACTTCCGACATATGACCGACTGTGGAGGTTTGAATAATATGTTATACCAAACAAAATTATTCTGGAAGTCAAAACATGCAAAAGAAATATAGTAAACGATCGACAAGAGATAGCAACACTTTACTCATAAATAAAACACTTTTATTCATCATCAAATGTCAATTACACTTTACAAATTTCGAGATTATCTAACTACTAAATCTAATATCATCCTTCAGCCCTATGCTCCGAGCATGCTGGAGATGCTTAACCCGAGTCAGTCCCTTTGTGAGGGGATCTGCCGGATTCTCATCTGATGATACCCTCTTTGCCACGAGGAGTCCTTCTTCGATCCGATGTCTGATGAAATGGTATTTTCTGTCGATGTGTCTGGATCTCCCGTGATCCCTTGGTTTCTTGGTTAAGGCAACAACACTTTCACTATCACAGAAAATTTCCATCGGCTCTTTAATAGCTGGTACAACTCCAAGGTCTCCAATGAAGTTCCTCAGCCATAACGCCTCCTTTGCTGCTTCGCTAGCTGCAATATACTCTGATTCACAAGTAGAATCTGCCACTGTCTCTTGCTTGGAACTCTTCCAAGAAATTGCTCCTCCATTTAGGGTAAAGACCCAGCCCGACTGAGAGCGGAAGTTATCCCTATCAGTCTGGAAGCTAGCATCACTATACCCTACAACTCTCAAGTCATCACTCCCACCGAGGGTAAGGACCCAGTCCTTAGTCCTTCGTAGGTACTTGAGAATATTCTTTACCGCAATCCAGTGTGCCTTGCCAGGGTTCCCCTAAAACCTGCTAACCATGCTCAAGGCAAAGGCTACATCAGGTCGAGTACACGTCATAGCATACATGATCGAACCTACAGCCGAAGCATAAGGTAATCGACTCATTTCTGCTATCTCAGCCTCAGTGCTAGGGCTTTGTGTCTTACTCAGCTTGGCGCTACTCTGGATGGGCAACTCTCCTTTCTTGGAGTTTTGCATTCTGAATCTCTTCAGAATCTTCTCCAAGTAGGTACTTTGACTAAGTCCAATTAGTCTTTTACTCCGATCTCTCAAGATTCTTATCCCCAAAATATAAGCAGCTTCACCAAGGTCCTTCATAGCGAAACACTTTCCAAGCCAGGACTTTACTTCCTGCAGGGTTGGAATGTCGTTTCCTATGAGTAGTATGTCATCCACATACAATACCAAAAAGCTAACTATACTCCCACTAGCCTTGACATATACACAAGATTCATCTTCACTCCTAGAAAAGCCAAATTCCTTGACCTTTTCATCAAAGCAAAGATTCCATCTGCGAGGTGCTTGCTTTAATCCATAAATGGATTTCTCAAGCTTACACACTCTATTAGGGTACTCGTTACTGACAAAACCCTCTGGCTGACTCATGTAAACATCTTCAGCCAACTTCCCATTAAGGAAAGCGGTTTTGACATCCATTTGCCAAATTTCATAGTCATGAAATGCGGCTATGGCTAACAGAACCCGAATAGACTTAATCTTGGCTACCGGAGAAAAGGTCTCATCATAGTCCACTCCAAGAATTTGAGAGAAGCCCTTTGCAACCAGCCTAGCCTTATAAGTGTGTACTTTACCATCCATGTCGGTCTTCTTTTTGAAGACCCATTTGCACCCTACAGTCTTTCGACCTGGTACATTCTCAACCAAGTTCCAAACTTGATTGTCATACATGGATTGTATCTCGCTATCCATAGCCTCTTTCCATTTGGCAGACTCGGGGCCTGCCATGGCTTCCTCGTAGCTGTTAGGGTCATCTTGACTTACTAGTGTCTCATCACTAATAAGTGTCTCACCTTCTGCAGTAATGTGGAATCCATAGTAATGCTCAGGTGCACTCCTAACTCTCGTGGAACGCCTCAGAGGTACAGATTCGTCAATTGGCTCAACAGGAGTTTCCTCCTCAAGTTGAGGGCTAGAGTTTGAAGTTCCTTCACCACTTGATTCTTGAATTTCTTCAAGATCAACTTGCCTCCCACTGTCTCCTTGGCTTATAAACTCTCTTTCTCGAAAGACTCCTCTTCTTGCTACAAAGACCACATTGTCACTAGGTCTGTAGAAGAGGTAACCAAAGGATTGTTGTGGGTAGCCGATGAAAATACACCTCTCGCTTCGGGGTTCGAGCTTATCATGAGTCTCACGTCTCACGAAAGCCTCGCATCCCCAAATCTTGATGTGGTCTAGTTTAGGTACTTTACCATTCCACATCTCGTGAGGAGTTTTGGCAACTTTCTTTGTAGGGACTAGATTAAGGATATGGGCGGCAGTCTCTAAGGCATACCCCCAGAATGAGATTGGTAGCGAAGCTCGACTCATCATGGAACGAACCATGTCCAACAAGGTTCGATTACGCCTCTCAGCCACACCATTCAACTGCGGTGTCCTGGGAGGTGTCAATTGTGAGACAATCCCACATTCCTTTAGATAGTCGAGGAACTCTGAACTAAGATACTCACCACCCCGATCGGATCGAAGCATCTTAATGTTCCTGCCCAATTGATTCTCGACTTCCTGTTTAAATTCCTTAAACTTCTCGAAAGTCTCTGACTTATGCTTGATTAAGTAGACATATCCATATCTACTGTAATCATCGGTAAAAGTCAAATAATAACGATTAGCATCTCTTGTGGCATGTTTGAATGGTCCACACACATCCGTGTGTATAAGGTCCAACAAACCTTCACCCCTTTCACACGAGCCTGTGAAGGGTGACTTTGTCATTTTTCCAAGTAAGCATGATTCGCAACTATCATTTGACTTTAGGTCAAACGACTCCAAGACTCCATCCTTTTGGAGTTGGCCTATGCGTTTCTTGCTTATATGTCCAAGACGACAATGCCATAACGATGCTTTATCCAAGTTATTATTATTAGTAGAATCAATACACAAAACATTATTTCCTAAGTTATCTACAATAGATACAGCTTCATACACACCATCACAAGGTAATGCTTTAAAATAAAGTACATTATTAAAGAAAGCATTAATCGAACCAACTTCATTATCAAACGAAAAGGTGAAACCTTGTTTGTACAATGCATGAAAGGAAATAATATTTCTTGCCATTTCTGGCGAATAACAACATTTATTCAAATCTAAATTTAACCCACTACTTAGCGATAAAGTATAAACTCCAATCTTGGTGACAGGTGTAACTTTCCTATTCCCCATGATTAAGTTTATTCTTCCTTGCTCCACATTCTCACTTCTTCCTAGTCCCTGCAAGTCACAACAAATATGAATACCGCAACCTGTATCAAGGACCCAAGATTTCGAATGGGGTGAGTTATTAGAAATGATAGTGTAAATACCTGCATGGTTGGGTTTGACTTTCCCATCCTTTACATCTTGCTGGTACTTTGGGCAGTTCCGCTTCCAATGAGCTTTTTCATGGCAATAGAAGCATTCAGCCTCTTTTGGGTCAGAAGAAGGAGTAATGAAACCTTTCTTGGTTCCACTTGAAGAAGAGCCATCAAGGGTCCGAGCCTTGGTACCCTTTGAAGATCTCTTTCTCTTCCTCCCTCGACTCTGCCCGATTGCCAAGACCGGAGTTGTTTCTGGAGTAGGAGTGATAGCAACCGACTTCCCCTTAAGACCTGTTTCTGCGGTCTTGAGAAGTCCCTGAAGTTTGCTGAGGGTGACCTCTTCCTTGTTCATGTGATATGTCATGCGGAATTGATCATAGCACGATGGTAAGGAGTGCAAAATGATATCTATTGCAAGCTCCTCAGGGAAGTTCACATTGAGCTTCAGCAACCGATCCACATACCTTTGCATTTTCTGCATGTGGCTCGTGACGGACTCTCCGTCCTTCATCATGGTTGTTATCATGGAGCAGATGACTTCGTACCTCTCTTGTCGTGCACTTTGATGGTATCTTTCCATCAAATCTTGGTGCATTTCATAAGGGTAGAAGTCTTCGTAAGACTTTTGGAGTTCAGCTGTCATGGTGGCTAACATGATGCAAGCCACCTTGGTTGCATCTCTTTCATGAGTATGAAAGTCAGCGATCTCCTGGGGAGTTGCAGTGGACTCGTCAATTTCCTTAAGCTCCTTGTCAAGGACATATTCTTTGTCCTCGTAGCGGGTAATCATCCTGATGTTTCTGATCCACTTATTGAAGTTGGATCCATCAAAGGTGACTTTCCCACACAGACTCATAAGAGTAAAGGAGCCATTAGGATTCGAGCCAGAAGCATTGTTTGAAGACATCTGAAAAGAAGAACAAGTTTAGTTTAGATTTAAGAGAGTCCTTAATAAAACACCCAAATGTAATATTAAGGCTAGGATCCAATCACAATATAATATAACTTAGAAGAGGTATGCCGTAATCTAAGCTATACCATATTTGAAAGGTAAGTGAATGACGATTCACCAATTTCCACCACGAAAACCGAAATATTAAATATTTAGTTTTTATTGGTTTTAGAAATTCCTAGATTCTTTGAGATCTAATGAACTTTTCAAAGGCATGTTTCAATCTCGGGAGTGCCCTCCAGGTTTTGTGACTGGGATGCCGAGGATCACAAAACGAGGTGTGAAGTAACCATGCAAATCACTTGGTACCCTTAAAGTTTATCACTCAATCGATGTGCCGGTAAACCACACACGCTCCACCGATACTATAATAAACCTTAAGTCACCCTTTACCTACCTTGTTAAGTCCAAGTTAGTGTGCCGGTTAACCACACACGCTCCACCAACGACTCAGACAAAGTGTAAAGTGTAATTTCATGGATTAGCACCTTATTCACATTTTTCCTAAAGTAACTAAGATTGGGAATTTAATAAACATTTAGTTACTTTATATATTCATCATACTTTGAATGAAAATTTATAAGTCCTTGTCTTACCCGTTCGGCTAACGACCCTCCACCAGTCAAGCAAGCGGTGGGTGAGAATATTCACCCATTAAGTCACCATTTTATAGGCAACAACCTTATACCCACCTTATAGACCGGCTTCGTGAATGAGGCGTACTAGCGGTAAGACGACTTGTTCTTATACATATATATATAATTATTAAATCATCATAATATAAGTATAAGGGTTGAATTTTAACTTTTAAAATTCTAGGGGTTGGAACTAAAGTTTTAACTTAACTTTACTTGTTCCAAAACTTGAGGGCAAGTTTTGTAACTTTCAAAACTTTTCATTTCTTGTAACTTATGAGTTTAATAGAGTCATAAAATGAAGACTCTTCATTTTTATAACTCTTGTGTTTTCTTAATGGTTTTAACTCAAGTGTGACTCTTGGTTTTCCATAACTTAAGGATAAGTTATGGACTCCATTAAAACACATTATGATCAAGAATTAAACTATCAAATAGGTTACAAATAATTCCTATGATCATCTAAAACATCATAAGAACAAGAACATGAATATGAGCATAATCAAAAATTACATAAAACTTTGTAATTTTGATAACTAGTTGTTGTAAATGAATTAGCAAAACATTACACCACCAAAAACAAGTTTACATTTACTAAAACAGTTTAGGGTAATGTTTCTAATTCATTTTCCAGCAACTGAATCGAAATTCTGCACTCATTCAACCCTACTCGCCGAGTGCATGAACATGACTCGCCGAGTTGGTTGAAGATACACGTGGACTCGACGAGTCCCCCCTATGGACTCGACGAGTCCGATCGCAGACAACAAATTTTCGATTCTGTTTTCAACTTTTAAGAACAAATAAGAACAAACAAACCTAGGCTCTGATACCACTGATGGGTTTTGAGCATTCTAACACTTCCTAAGTGTACATGCAACCCTAATAACCTTGGATCTATGTTTGTCTAATTTGTCATGCAAAGTTGATTTCCAAGGTTATATTCCTATCTAGCATACATGGGGAACAATTTTAACATAAAGTATAGATAGAATAACTTACCTTGTTGTTGCTTGTGTTCCTTGAAACCTTGTGAGCCTAGCACCTCAAGTGGTGATGCCTCAAATGCTTCACACAACACCAAATGCTCTTGGAAGAACTTATGAGAGAATACACACTCTTCAAAATCGGCCAAGCCCCCTTTTTCCTTAGTGTGTATGTGTAACCGATTTGGGAGGAGATCATATTACTTATATAGTGTTGACACATCTAGGGTTAAACCCTAATGTGTCATGACTCTTCATTTCCATGACCCATGGGTTTGTAACTCCCATGGAGCATCCTATGGGTGGAACCCAACTTGATGATCCATGGAGCCTTTTAGCCCACTATACAAGATATGGATGATTTACTTAATCAACCCATATATTTAATTAGTTATCTTTTGATCACTTAATTAATTCTAAATTAATTCTTGATCAAACTAATCAAATAATATTATTAATATATTAGAACTTATAATATATTAATAATCTCCAAGCGTTATTTCTCTCATTTAGTCTATCCAATTGCATGGTGCCATGCAACCCAAATGGACCATGCCGGGTCGGGTCAAGTACATACCAGAAATAGTTATGGACTTAGACACCTTATCCAATAGGAACAAGAGGAAGGTTGTAGATCTGAGTTTTACTTCACCTTAGCATCGTTATTGAGGTAACAAGTTGTTACCTTGACCTTTTTCTATCTAGATCTATGCATGTATGAGATTAGGTCCATTTTAGCAATATTGATATGTTATTTTGGGTATTTGGTGTGATCTGAAGTTGCAACTTCAGATCTAGGCTTACCTTGGTTTGTAAGATCATAAAGTTTCAGCCTTTAGTGATTTAATAACTTCTTCATCCCTTAGAACCTTTCTTTAGCTTGAGTTGGGCCATTATCACCTACCATGTATGTAAAGTTTGAGACTTTACGTAAGAAGTATGCCTTAGGAGCTTAGGTATGTAATATGGAAGCTTGGAGTGGCTTAAAAAGCATCTAAATAGAGAAAGGGCTGAAGGGATTCGAGGAGTTGCATGGCCAACTCGGCAAGTCCAATGAAGATTGTCATGCAAGGATTTTTGCATGGACTTGGCAAGTCAGTAAGACGACTCAACAAGTCAGCCAATGTTTTCCCGATGTTCGGACATGCATGGACTCAGCGAGTTACAAGGAAGCTCGACGAGTCAACTAGAGGATTCATGACTTCTCGAGTTCTGGAAGGACTCGACGACTCAATGAACTGCACTCGACGAGTTGGGTCAGCATGGACTATTGACATTGACCGTTGACTTTGACTTTGACCAAGGGTTGATTAGTTGACTTCTAGGGTATTTTAGTAAATTGGAAATTTATGGAAATGGTCTTATGGTAGATATAGGTACGGAGTTCATGGCCATGGTTCGAGAGTTTGATCTTATCACTTCAGTTCAACAGTTGTGAGGTGAGTTGTCTTCACTATACTAATAGGATTGAAGGCACCAATACTGACCCTTTTTGGATTTGTATCTGGGTTATTGCATGATATGCTTAGTGATTTACATCCTGGTAGTTAGGATGGTGATAGGATTAGTGACCTGGTTAGGTCGATATTCTAGTATATAGGATGATGCTATGTTAGTGAACAGTTAGAGGCTATTTCTATGATTGGGAATCTGGTATATTGATTTGACTGTTATATATGCTATTGTATGATATGTATATGCACATGTTTGTTGATTAGGGGTGGGTTGAGGTGGTCCTACTTTGTGCTGAAGGCTAACATACTAACGGCGGTTCAGATAAGATAAACGCCCTGCAAATGGATTCAGTCAGGCCGAAGGCCCGGCCAACGGTCCGGATAGGCTGAAGGCCTTGAGAGGCGGTCCAGACGTGTCAAAGGCTCAGAGAGCGGTCCATATAGACTGAAGGCCTACGAGGCGGTCCAGTCAGGCTGAAGGATCATTATGCATGTTGTTACATGTTGGTTATATGATATGGTGATTATATAGCGTCGGTATTTTGCGGTAACTCACTAAGCTTTGGGCTTACAGTTTCATTTCTTGTTTCAAGTACATCAGATGATCGTGGGAAGACAAATACGTGATCGTACAGTGCCTCACATTTTATGATTATGTTTCGTGGATACTATGATATTTACTATTTTGAAAACAATCTTTTTAATGTTAAATGGTTTTGAAATTTTTTAAAATTTTTAAATTTGGCATGATTTTTATGGGTTTTACAAGTTGGTATCAAATCCATGGTTTGAGTGAATTGGAGGAACACTTGTGTGAATCCAGTCTCAAATCTAGGAAATATTTTCAAAATAAGTAAAGGAGGATGCAGAGTGTACGATTAGCCGGAACCAGTAAGTAGACCCCAAGATACGATGCAGTTATTTAATTATGTGATATGTTAGAACAGAATGCTACTAGTAGGATAGGGATCATCAGGAATTGCATGATAGAATTTCCTGATTGTATGATGCCTGATAGCCTAGGGTTTCTTTATATGAAATTGACATCATTACTGTAGTTGCTTGTGTATGCATCAAGACTATACATAATTAAGATTTTATAGCCTGAGAATGTTTGGTTTGCCCTTATTTCATGTTCTTGTTTGATGAAGGGCATAGGGTAAGATCAGGTATTCGAATGTCTATGGGGTCCAGCGTTACGTATGGCTAGCATACACGAGTGTTATAGGGTTGGTGAAAGTTTCATGGGTGGATTGTGTGAGGCTATTTGGTTAGTTATGAGATAGTTAGCTTTCCTCTAAAAGTGAGGAATGAGCGACCACCATGCATATGTATATTTTTAGGGAGTTGTGATGATACTTCAGACAAATATGGGTAGTTTTGGAAGGTAGTATTGAGCCCGTACTACTGAAAGCATAGGACCCATATGCGTAGGAAGGAAGTAAAAACCCCTAGGGTTTAGCTGGGAGTTGGTTCCCTATTATTATATGGATTATCTTATATTTTCTTGGTATGTTTTCAGAATGATGGTTACGAGATGCTTTGTGAGTGGATCCGGATCAGGATCAAGATCACGAGACTGTGGCCAGGAGGGGTCGGCAGCACCCAAGGCTGTGGTGTATATGGGGACAAATGAGCTAAACGCCAGGATTCGAGAGATCCTGCACGATGAGGTTGCCACTTTGTTCAGGGCACAACTACCTGAGATGTTCGGGTCTATTAAGACCGCCATTGTCGAGTATTTTGATGAGTGTTATGCAACCCTTGCAGAGACGGCTGTCGCAACAGCTACATCAGCTGTAACAGTGACATCGGGAGAAGCTAGTCAGGCATTTTAGTACAGGGACTTCGATAAAACGAAGCCCCCTTCTGTTGATGGGACTCGGGAACCCATCAAGGCTATGAGGTGGGTTTCTGATGTGGAGAGTTGTTTCTTCATGTGCTTATGTCCTACTGACCAGAAGGTCATATGTGCTGTGAACCTGCTAAGGTTCGGGGCAAAGGATTGGTGTAGGTTGATGATTGGGTCGTATTCGGATGACCTGAGAGCTGCGGTTACTTGGGAGCAGTTCAGATATATGTTCCATAGTTGCTATATTCCACGAGTTGAGCGGGAGCGGTTAGCCTAAGAGTTCTTGGAGTTGAGACTGGATGGGGAGTCGGTGACGGAGATCACCCGTATGTTCATGGAGAGGGCGATGTTCTGCCCAGAGTTTGCTTCTTAGCAGGATCCGATGACACGTTATCTGAGAATGCTCAAGACTAGCATCCTTCAGTTCATGTCCACCTAGCGATGTGATACTCTATTGGAGTTGCAGGAGGCCGCTAGGTGGCATGAGTCGGAGATCGAGATACAGTTGAGGAGCAACGGCTGGCCTCGACACAGTCACATTCGGTGCCGAAGCGGTCTAAGACCGCTGTTTCTAGGACCGGGGTCAGCAGAGCCGCACATGTGGAAAGTGCGGCAAGGGTCATTCTGGGGTTTCTCGAGCTCGTAGCGGGTGCCAAAAATGTGGCAAGGAGGGGCATTATGCTAGGGAATACCGCCAGTCCACCCCTGCTTCGGATATGAGGATATGTTATCATTGTCATCAGGTTGGTCACGTGAAGACCAATTATCCATAGGTCGCGGCTAGACCGGCGCAGGCTACAGTGCCGGCCACATTGAGGATTACGGACGGGAGTCAGGATAAGCGGTGCCCCAAAAGGATCATGGGCGCGCCTTCCAGCTCACAACAGAGGAGGCCAGGGCAGCACCATATGTGGTTGTTGGTATGTTTCTATCCCTCATCTTACTTATTATATATGTTTTATGCTTATCTGTCTATACCTGTGTTTAGGTATGTTTTTAGTGAACTACTTGCCTTCATTGGTTTTATTTAACTCGGGGTCGAGCCGGTCGTTTGTATCTCATACATTTAGTAAGGAGTTCAGTGTGTCGGTAGGAGAGCTATAGGGTCCATTGTGAGTCTCTATCGCCAACGAGCATGTGGTTTATGCTTCTTCAGTCTACCGGGGATGTGAGTTGGAGACCTTCGGGGTATCTTTTCCGATTGACTTGATTCCAATCCCCATGAGGGATGTGGGTGTGATTGTGGGTATGGACTGGCTTAGTCGTTTCGGTGCCATGATTGATTGTAAGGGTCAGCGGGTAGTGGTTCGAACCCTAAGTGGGGGAGAACTGATTTATATGGTGAGGACACCAGAGTGGGATCGGGATTGTGTTCAGCCGCTAGGGATCGACGGTACATTCAGCATGGGTGTGCAGGTTATTTAGCGTATGTGGTGGATACGCGAGTCTCAGATTAGATTTCAGTTTCAGAGGTTCCAGTGGTCAAGGAGTTTGTAGACATGTTCCCAGAGGAGTTACCTGGGATACCTCCGGAGAGGCGGATTGAGTTTCGGATCGACCTGGTGTCAGGTGCGGCCCATATCGCCAAGGCGTTGTACCCATTGGCACCCCAAGAGATACAAGAGCTGTAATCACAACTGCATGAACTACTGGGCTAGAAGTTCATTCACCTAAGCAGTTCTCCATGGGGAGAACCGATCCACTTCGTATGGAAGAAGGATGGTTCGCACTGGATTTGCAGTGACTACCGAGAGTTGAACAAGCTAACGGTGAAGAGCCGTTATCCACTCCTGAGCATAGATGATCTCTTTGATCAGGTGCAAGGAGCATTTGGGTTCTCCAAGATAGACCTGAGGTCCGAGTACCATCAGGTCAGGGTTAGGGAGGAGGTTGTGGAGAAGATTGTGTTTCAGACTCGTTATGGACACTACGAGTTCATGGTGATGCCATTTGGGCTCACCAACGCCCTAGTAGTATTCATAGACCTGATGAATCGGGTCTGCAAACCGATGCTCGATCGCTCGGTCATGGTATTCATAGACGATATCTTTGTATATTTCAAGACTAGAGCAGCATGAGGAGCACCTTCGGGAGTTATTGGGAGTTCTGAGGCGGGAACGGCTTTATGCCAAGTTCTTGAAGCATGAGTTTTGGTTATGAGAGGTTCAGTTCCTTGGATACCTCGTCAACCAGGAGGGGATTTTGGTCGATACGGCCAAAATCGAGGCGGTTATGCAGTCGGAGGTTCCGAAATCTCCTTTGGATATCAAGAGTTTTCTGGGATCGGCATGGTACTACCAGAGATTCATACAGGATTTCTCCAAGATTGCAGTACCCCTCACTCTTCTGAAGAGGAAGCAGGTGGATTTCTGGTGGGGCCCCGAGCAGCAGAGAGCATTAGAGACCCTCCGATAGCGACTATGCGAGGCTCCAGTCTTGAATCTCCCGGAGGGAGTTGAGGATTTTGTAGTATTCTATGATGCATCCATCACGGGACTAGGGGCGGTCCTCATGCAGATAGGATGGGTGATAGCCTACGCATTGCGACAGCTAAATCTGCATGAGACGAGATACCCTACTCATGATCTGGAGTTGGGAGCGGTGATATTTGCTCTGAAGATTTTGAGACATTATCTCTATAGGATACACAGTACCATATACGCAGATCACAAGAGCCTGAGACACATCATGGATCAGCCGAACCTCAACATGAGATAGCGCAGGTAGCTAGATGTAGTCAAGGACTATAACCGTGAGATCCTTTACCACCCAGGTAAAGAGAACGTGGTGGCGGACGCTCTGAGCCGCAAGTCTAGTGGGTCTTCCACCCTAGTGACATGTATGAGGATATCAATGGATTCTCCACTTGTGAGTTTGATTAGAGACGCTCAGGATGAGGGCATGCGACCAGAGAACTGGAAACTAGAGAGGCTCAGCGGCGAGAACGCCCGATTTGTGTAGGATAGCTGGGAATTTTTGACCTGATGTGACCAGGTATGGGTTCCGATGTCTGGTGGGGTTAGACAGACGGTTACGGAGGAGGCTCATAAGTCTCACTTCTCTATTCATCCGAGAGCCACTAAAATTTATCGGGACTTGAGTTTAAGCTACTGGTGGTCGTGCATGAAGCGAGAAATTGCTTGGTACGTCTAGAGGTCCTTAACCTGTAGGATGGTCAAGGCCGAGCATTAGAGGCCGTATGGCAAGCTGCAGCCTCTAGAGATTCTCGTGTGGAAATGGAAACAGATCACGATGGATTTCATTACCAAGTTGTCGAGGATGACAATGGGATTTCATGCTATATGGGTCATCGTGGATCGATTAACCAATAGTGCCTATTTCCTAGCCATACAGGAAAGTTCGTCTGTCGAGAAGCTGGCCGACGTGTATGTCCGTGAGATCATTGCTCGCCACGGAGTTCTAGTATATATTGTTTCCGACCGAGATGTCAAATTCACCTCCCGCTTCTGGCATAAGCTCCACGAACACCAAGGCACACGGCTGCAATTTACCAGGACTTATCATCCGCAGACCGACGGCCAGAGTGAGCGGACTATACAGTACCTCGAGAACGTGTTGAGGGCTTGTGTCATCAACTTTAGTGGGACCTGGGATTCCCACCTACCCCTTGCAGAGTTCGCCTACAACAACAGCTATCATTCTAGTATTGGTGCCCCACCTTTTACACTGTTGTATGGGCGGAGATGTCACACCCCGGTCTATTGGGGTGAGGTTGGTCACAGAGTGATGTAGCGGACAGAGGTAGTTTTACAAACTACCAAGAAGATTGAGTAGATTAGACAGCGGTTCCAGATCGCATAGAGTAGATAGCAGAGCTACACCGACCAACGTCGATCAGAGTTGGAGTTCCAGGTCGGTGAAATGGTACACATGAAGGTCTCGCCCTGGAAGGGTGTGATCCGCTTCAAGGAGAGGGGGAAATTGGGTCCCCGATACATCGGGCCATTCATCGTCATTTCCAGGATTAGCAAGGTAGCTTACAGACTAGATCTTTCGGAGGAGCTCATTCAGATCCACAACACTTTTCACTTTCCGCAGTTGCGGAAGTGCATTCTGGATAAGGAGGCAGTAGTATCATTGGATGAAATTCAAGTAGATGAGGGCCTAAATTATGTGGAGAGGCCCGTGGCCATTCTGGAGAGGCAGATGAAAGTTCTTCGGAACAAGGAGATACCTTTGGTAAAGGTACAGAGGGAGCACCGAAGAGGAACTGAGTGGACATGGGACCCGGAGGCTGAGATGCGGGAGCATTACCCGGAGATGTTCACTGCAGCGGACTTCGAGGATGAAGTCTAGTTCAAGTGGGGAAGAATTGTAATGCCCCAACTCTCAGGTACGGACTTTACAGTTTTATTTTCATATTAGAAAGGTCTACTCGACGAGTTGGATGCCCTGACTCGTCGAGTAGGAGCATTTTTGGCCACATGTTTAAGTGACCAACTCGCCGATTTGAAGACATGAATTGACGAGTAGGAGCTGGAGGATGAAACCCTAATTTATGGGGTTTTCACCCTATTTAAAGGGTCATTAGAGTCCCTTACAGCCCCTTGTGAGTCTAGAAATCCTAAATCGCCATTTTTCTCTCTTCTTGTGTGATATTAAGCCTTGAGGTGTGTAACAACGTGAATTTTTTTAAAACAATTTTTCATTTTTAAACATAACATATTTCATAAAATATTCTAAAAACCCAATGTATCAAATAGTATCTCAAATACATTCTCTCCCAGAATCTCAAATACTCAATACTCTCTCAAGGTGTACAGATCACGCCGACACCCGTGATCCTCGCTACTACCTGAAACACATAACACACAACACGGTAAGCATGCTTAGTGAGTTCCCCAAAATACAACATACAACACATAAGCCACTCGAGGCTATAACTCGGTATGACCCTCCAGTCAATGTGTCTCAGCGGGACCCTCCAGTCCCTTGGCTCGTTGGACCCTCCGGTCCGGTCTGAACGAGGACCCTCTGGCCTCATGAGTCATTAGACCCTCTGTTCCGGTCTATATATCACATAGCATGCATATAACACATTGCATATAATCACAAACATACACATACACATAAGACCCTCCGGTCTGCACATAGATACCACTATAGGTAATGTATAGTGAGAATACTCACCTCGTAAGATTTCTAGTAACTCTCGTGCCTGATATCCTCGGTCTAGCCTCCGCCTATCAAATGATAACATCTCAAATCAATACTCTCTTTATGTTCTCATCTCTAAAGGATGGGTAGAAGACCATTCTACCCCTCCATGGCCTCTCTTGAATCAGTTGACCAAAACCCTAAGGTCCTCGGAAGTCAACCCCAGTCAATGGTCAAATTTGACCAGACTCGCCGAGTGCACTTGCTGACTCGGCGAGTTCATGTGTATACCCTGAATCCTTCTAAGACCTCACTCGACTCATCGAGCTAACCTCCCAACTTGACAAGTTACCACTGGTTACGAATCGCGGGGCAACCCGATCCAACTCGTCAAGTTCTCTCATGGACTCAAAAAGTTTCCTCCATGGCATTACTCATTTGACCTTTTGAGGTCAGATCTGTTCCTCTAATCCATAGATATGGCCTTTTAGCACTCAAAAGTCATGTAAAAGTCTAAACTTGATGCCCATGCATGGCACATCAAGCTCTATTTGATCAAATAACCAACTTAATGGTGTTTTAGGCTCAACACACTCATGGAACTACATAAAGCTAAGCTCAAGGGACTCTCTAGACCTATCAAGGTCCAGATCTAATGTCTAAATTGAAAAGGGACCTCTCATCTTCATAACCTAGCTCCAAAAGAGGGTAAAGAACCCAAAATCCATGAGATCTATTCAATACAAGAGATTAGGTGTAGATTTGTACCTAATACAGAAGTCTAGAGTGAAATAGCAGTCCATCCCACAACCTCTTGCTTCCAACCTTGAAACTCTTCTCCTTCCTTTCAAAGAACACACCAAGAAGCTTATAAAGGTGCTATTTCTCACTCTAAGCTCTCAAGGTCGATTAGGGATTCACAGGGGTTTGTGTGGCCGCAAATGAAGGCCATAAGAGCCTTCATTAAACACGTCATCTAAACGCGACCCTACTCGACAAGTTGAGACACCAACTCATCGAGTCCCTCCAATTAATTCAAAATAAATAATTAAAATAGCGTAGTCGAAAATCTGGATGTTACAAGGTGGATTGTGGAAGAAAGATCTTGAAGTACTCAAGCTTGGAACAAGAGGAAGGCTGTAGATCTGAGTTTTACTTCATCTTCACATCGTTCTTGAAGTAACAAGTTGTTACCTTGACCTTTTTCTATCTATATATATGCATGTATGAGAGTAGGGCCATTTTAGCAATATTGATATGTTATTTTGGGTATTTGGTGTGATCTGAATTTGCAACTTCAGATCTAGGCCTACCTTTGTCTGTAAGATCATAAAGTTTTAGCCTTTAGTGATTTAATACCTTCTTCATCCCTTAGAACCTTTCTTTAGCTAGAGTTGGGCCATTATCACCTTACATGTATGTAAAGTTTCCAACTTTACATAAGAAGAATGCCTTAGGAGCTTAGATCTGCAATATGGAAGCTTGGAGTGGCTTAAAAAGCATCTAAATGTAGAAAGGATTGAAGAGACTCGAGGAGTTGCATGGCCAACTCGACGATTCTGATGAAGATTGTCATGCAAGGATTTTTGCATAGACTCGGCGAGTCGGTAAGATGACTCGACAAGTCAGCCAAGGTTTCCCCGATGTTTGGACATGCATGGACTCGACGAGTTACAGGGAAGCTCGATGAGTCAAGTGTGGGATTCACTAGTTTCCCCAACCGTTGACTTTAACTTTGACCAGGGTTGACTAGTTGACTTCTGGGGTATTTTAGTAAATTTGAAATTTATGGAAATGGTCTTATTGTAAATATAGGTGGTGGAGTTCGTGGTCATGGTTCTAGAGTTTGATCTTATCACTTCAGTTCAATAGTTGTGACGTGAGTTTTCCTCACTATATTAATAGGTTCAAAGGCACCAACGCCGACCCTTTTCGGATTTGTATTCGGGTTATTGCATGATATGCTTATTGATTTACATCCTGGTAATTAGGATGGTGGTATGCTTAGTGACCTAGTTAGGCCGGTATCCTGGTATATAGGATGATGCTCTGTTAGTGAACGGTTAAAGGTTGTTGCTATGATTAGGAATATGTTAGATTGGTTTGATTGTTATATATGCTAGTGTATGATATGTATGTGCACATGTTTGTTGATTGGGGGTTGGGTTGAGGCGATCATGATTTGTGTTGAAGGCCAACATACCCAGGGAGGTCCGGATAAACTAAATGCAAAGAGATTCAGTCAGGCCGAAGGCCCGACGAGCGGTCTAGATAGGCTGAAGGCCCTGAGAGGCGGTCCTGACGTGTCGAAGGCTCAGAGAGCGGTCCAAATAGACTGAAGGCTTGCGAGCTTCTCCATCATTACCTCCTTCCGCAAGGTCTAATATTTGGCTCCTTAAGGACCAAAGCTTTTACACAGTCAACTTACGACCCACAACCTTGAAATAAAAAATGACGGGAAACAGGATGTTATAGTTGTATAGGCAATCCATAGAGCCAATGCTTGGAGCAGTGATAGTTCCACTATCATTCAGATTGTGAGGTGAGTTTTCCTTACTATACTCGTGGGTCAAAAGAACCAATGCCAGTCTACTAGGTTGTATGATGTATCTTAGTATATAGGATGTTCCCATGTTGTAGTGTTCTGTTAGACTGGTATATCTGCATGATTATTTGTTTGTTGGTTATATGTTTATCTATTGCATATGTCGACATAATGTGGTTGGGTTGATGCAATATTAGTGTATGTTGAAGCCAACTAACCTGGGAGCAATCCAAACATAATTTGAGGGTCGAGAAGGCAAATCAGACTTATGTTGTGGGTGCAGAAGCAATCCAAACATGAGTTGTGGGTTGGGAGGGCAATCCAGACTTATTTTGTGGGCTTAGGGGTAATCTTGTCTGATGGTTGTGGACCCAGTATGCATGTTGTTATATTTGTGTGTGGTGGTATTTTGGGGAACTCACTAATTTTTTACTTACAGTTTGATTTTATGGTTTCAGGTACATCAGAGGATAGGGGTGAGGCGCAGGTATGATTATGCATATCATCCTAGATCTTTATTTGACTTACGATTTTGGGATACTCTGATTTGTATTTAAGGTTTTGGAACTATGTTTTGTGTGAATTATGGATTTTGTGATGGTTTTAAAAACAAAAATTTTGTCATGATTTTTGGGATGTTACGGTATGGGTCGACTTACAATGTGTCATATTTTTCATTCCAGAATTTCTAGAGCATACTTTTGTTGAGACAAAAATATACCGCGAGAATTCATATGATAGCAATACCAAGGAACTAGTTGAGGTCCTTAAGGTCAGTTATAGAGAACTCATAAACCATGTTTTAGCATAGTGTAAAAGCTCAGGCGAAGAGGAAGTCAAGAGTATATAATCCACCTATAAAAGTAAATAAGTTGTGTGTCTTCCTTGTCGGTTAATAAATAACATGAAATCACGCCAAGTATGAACAAATCCAAGTCATCAAATGATTTTATCAAAACGATGAAACAATGCATGTGATGCCTGTTAGGCCATAAAATTATCGTTGTAAAAGACAAACATAGTTAAGAAATCTAGAGTCCTGAAATCCAGGTGGTTGTTGCATGTAGACTATCTGTCAAAAGTGGCCGTGCGGAAAAACATTTTTCACATCAAGTTGCCTGGTCGAACAATTATAAGGTACGAAGAGGCTAATAACAATATGAATAATAGAAAATTTGATGATGAGACTGAAAGTGTCCTCATAATCGATACCAAGCCTTTGAATGCAACCATTATAAAACAATTCTAGCTTTGTACTAAGCTAGAATTTTGTCTACATTATGCTTCCTTTTAAAGAACCAAATGCAGTTAGTAATGTTGGTTATCATAGGTATGATAACTAATACCCAAGTTTTAGTAGAGATGAGGGAAGTGTATTCTCCTTTATAACAATAAACCAATAAAGTTTTTGAGAAGCCTGTAAATATAAATAGGGAAGAAGAAACAAATAATCAAAATGGAGATTTAGCTTTTGAATAGGTTTGGTGATGCCACGATGAGCATGTGTGGTCGTTAAGTGAGTAGTTGTGAATGGATGGGCATGTATATAGGTGGCATTAGAGGTGTTGGGAGTTTTCAGATAAACAACATGATAGGGAAGGGTGGCTTATAGTGTGTGACAGATGTTGAAGCTTGAGTGATGGTATGGGGGTATGGCATCTAGAGGAGTTGTTATAAGGGCTTCAGGTAGGTTTGAAACCGATGTGACAACAATTTATGCAAGTGACGTGGTCATCGGAGGTGTAAATGATGGGATGGTGGTGTTTTTTAGTAATTTGTTGGAGGTTTCATAAGAAGTGATGTCATTGGAAGGAAGGGAAAGGAAACAAGTGGAATGTCGATTTGGTTTATCGAACTATCAAGGAAAATGTATGAGTGAGTTTGATTAGGAGTCATAAACCAAATGTAAAGATAGTGTCATCAAAAGTGACATGTCAAGAGATTACTACTTTCTTAGTTTCAAGATTGAGACAATGATATATCCACTAATGAAAAGGGAAATAAATGAAGACACAAGGAGAGGAACAAGGGAATATTTTATAAGGAACAAGGAGATGAGGATAGGAAAGACAACTAAAAACATGAAGATGGGTTATAAGGGTTTTGTTAGAAAAGTTTTGCGTATGGTGTTGTATTTTGTAAGGTTGGTGGATGGTAAGATATGAAGTAAGTGTACGGCCATGTGGAGTGTTTCGACCAATAATTAGGAGGTAAGTGAACTTTAAACAATAATGTGTGAATGATGTTGTTGATTGTAAAGAGCATGCATTCAAACTTCTCATTTTCTTGACGTGTATATATATATATATATATATATATATATATATATATATATATATATATATATATATATATATGTGTGTGTGTGTGTGTGTGGATTATTTTTTAATCACATAGGAGATAGAATTGAGAGTTGTTGAGTTCTCCGCCATTGTCAGACCGAAAAGCTTAAAAAATTGGAATGAAATGTTTTTTAATGTAAGTACTAAATTGGAGAAATTTGAAAAAAAAACATCATATTTTGATCTTAATGGATAAGCCTCATTTGAATAATCATCCAAAATATGACATAATATTTAATGTTACTAATACTTGAAATAGGAGATATACATCATAATGAATTAAAACATTTGCAACAAACTTTGATAAGGTAAAGCATAATTGAATGTGTTCTCCTAATTGACACACATGACATATATTACCAGATTTGATTGCTATACACAGACTTGAATTACAAGACACTAAAGTTTTGAAAACTTGTTGATTGGGTTGATTGAGACATTGGTGCCAAGGAGATGATCTAATGGAGACAAATGCTCGAGAAAACGGGCAAACTAATAGGTATAGGTTACCCGTTTCATCACATCGCAGAACAATTTGACATCTCCAGAAGTCGTTCATAGAAAAACCAAATTCATTAAATTCAATATGTGAATTTATTGTTACTTGTATACTAACGAATATAAATATGATTTCTTAAAAATCTTTTGAGTTATGAGAACATGATTGAGATTAAGAGTGCGATAAGGATCATCATGAGCACGGGTTGGAGGCCACCCGTGCTATCACATAACGTTGAGCATTTGCAAAAATGAAGTGTATTGACTAGTCGTTGAATGGGGAATTTGTTGAACCAAGCCTATGGGTTGCTAAAGTATTGAAACGTGTTTGTTGGCTGATTAAGGCCAAAAACGCTATTGTGTTAGAGGAGAGGGCAACATGCCTGACCTCTGTTGTTGATGGGTTGGCCCAAATAAGGGGAAGTCATTGGATTGAAATGGTGAGGGAATAGCCTAAGGGTACGAACCGTACCCCAATCATCATTATTCGGAGGCCACTATTCCTAACATCGAACTGCTTACCACTGTCGCGATTTCCCCTCCCATATAGAAACGATTACTACCTCGAGTTGTGTTGACCACCACGCTTTCGTGAGGTTGTTTAACTGAAATAATTTTGGGAGAAAATGAATTTTCAGAGTGAATACCATGAAGGTTTTGGCTATGAAAATGATTCGGTATTTACTCTTTGAGTAATAACATAGACATTGTCTCTAAAAACGTAGGGAAAAACGAACGACGATGGATAAGACTTTAAGGCATTAGTTTGCTTTTATTGGGAGGTCTTGGTTGTCATTATACAAACTGGAGCTATCGAAAACTGAAACTGTTTCTCATAAAACTCAAACACTAAAGTCATTTTTTAAAAAAATCAATGCTGTCAAAAATTAAATCTAATAAAATTGAAGTTGTTTTTCAGAAAATTGAAGGTATCAAAACCGAGCATAATTTGTTTTTCTATTAAAAACGAGTAGAAAAATAATATCTTATGTTTTTCCTTGTTAAAATTGAACATATTTTTTCATGTTTCTGTTTATCATTGTTTTCTTCATGCAAACAAACTTGTTTTAATATTACAGGGAAAATATTATCGTAAAGCACGAAAGAACATTATAAGCATAATTTTGTTAAGATCTTTGCTTAACACATTGTCCTTAACATAAACTTGACCGTAATCAGACAGTCGTTTCCCAAGATACAACCAAAAACCATTCGAACCTTGCTAAGGTCATATGTTACGTAGATGATAGTCGACTATCTTTAAAGTAAGAAATACCAATTTCATTTCTTGTGTCTTAATCTCTTACATAAAGCATATATTTAAAATAAAATATAATAGAAAAACCTTGTAACTAAAATAGAGGATAACTATGTAACCCATAGGAATTTTTATAGAAACTTAATCACAATATTACAAAACTGAAATTGTGATTAATTTGGTCATTAATGGAAGTTTATAATTGAAAATTTGTCATTCGTTTTAAGTTACAAAAAGAAATATTTGTAAAAATGTTTCTAAACTTTTTTAGTCAATCAATGGTACATTCGTACATAAAACTATTTTATTTTCTATTCCGAACCAAATAAACCATCTTAATAAGAAAAATGGCCATTTTAATTTTAGAATATGTCAATATTCAACAATTTTAAGGAAAAAAGAAGACCATATAGTTAAAAGGTTAGTGTCATTAAGCCATGATATTTTTGGCTTAATGCATTAAGTCATCATATCTATATTAATAAAAAAAAAAAAAAAAAGACAACCGCTTTGTTGGCAACAATGAAAAACAAAAAACCAGAAAACCAAAATCAAATAAATCAGACTTTTTGATGAGAAAATCCTAATATTATGTTTTGGATGCAGTAAAGTCAAGTCAACAAATAAACCAAAAGAAGCTTCTCAACTTTAAATATGTTTCTAAAAATTTCAAATTATATGAAGGCCCTTGTAAGAAGGAAGAATAGATTTGCTTTTGCAATTTCATTAACAAAAAGTAATTTTGAAAGAAACTTAAAAATAATTGATAATCAATACCTAGAATACCATGTGTGTGACATACCCAAATTTCTCGGCCAGAAAAAACCGATTTAGTTTATGCTATTAAAATAAAATCAGAGTACTCTTCCAAAATATGTTGCGGAATTTATCCCCAAAGCAAAATATGATAAAAGGTTTATCAAAGCATTTCTTGAAGAAATGTATTTCATTATATTAAAACCTCGGAATGTCATGTTCGATATAGATCAAAAGCATAAATAGTAAACTATAGGCCTTACAACATGTATTTACATCTACCGGCCTATAATCCAAAAATCATTTGTCATCATCCAACTATGCTCTCGTTCCACTACCTATAACATAAAAAGCTGAGTGGGTCAGGCTTGGGAGCCTGGTGAGCATATAGGGTTTTCAACACACAAATAATAAATTTATTAATTTTATCAACCAAAAATAAATTTATTTATTATGTTTAAACATCAAACAATCAACTCAATTTCCCACCCCCATTATCTTGTTTCCTCTTAAGATCCACCCAAAGAAATCTGTCATTCCTCATTCATTTATTTCTAAGGATTAACCTAAGGAATAAGCACGAAGTCCATATGTGCCTATGGCGCAGCTGCCAATGTTATTTATTAGACGCAACTGCCAATAACATTATTTATTCTCTATTAGGCGCAGGTGTCAATGTTATTTATTAGGCGCAACTGCCGATAACATCATTTAGGCACAGCTGCCAAGACGATAACATCATTTATTCTCTATTAGGCACAGTTTCAATGTTATTCATTAGGCGAAGTTTCCAACAACATCAATATCATCTTTTAACCTTCATTCTTTATCTACCCATGTTTTACCCAACATATTTGTAGATATAAAACACAAATACAGTTTAAAATCTATATAAAACATTATTTCATCTACCCATGTTTTACCCAACATATTTGTAGATAAAAATACATATACAGTTTAAATCATTTTAAACATGTATAAAGCATTCATTCAACATCATCTCAAATCAACAAATAACATATCTACACTTAGCACGTATTTTTTATAAAATATTTCATATCTATGTGTAAGGTGAAAGTGAATATACACTCACATGATTTAACAATAATCAGGTAACACTTTGTTTCTTAAAACGATCGTTTTCGATAAAATCGGGATGTTTTTCCAAAAACCAGGCTTTACACGGGTAGAGTTTTGGCTCGATAACTATTTTCCTCGGGATCTCCGGGCTCTCCGGGGCTTGTTTATGATGCTAGGATAATATTCTACGTTTAGGGGTATTTTCAATAAAAAGAAGAAAAGTAGAAGGTAAGAAAGGGTAAATTTTGTAACATCAACCCGACTGCCTACGATCACTATTTATAGGGGGCTGAAGCTGTACGATGGGCGTAATGCTCAGGTACACGGGGCGTAATGCCTCTTCGATGAGTACGTTGGGCGTACAATAGTATGTTGGGCTTACTGGGTAGATCAGCTCGGATGCATCAATGCTATGACATGTGGCACTTATGCAGAGGAGTAGGGAAGGTGACGGACTCTGAGTCACGTACACGAGTACGCTAGGTGTACTCCAAATTGCCAAACTTCAAAAATTCGTAACTTTCGCATACGAACTTTGTTTTTTACGTTCTTTATATCCATGCGTAGGTGAGACTACGCTCTACAACTTTTGTTTAGACTCCGTCGGCTAATTTTGACTTTATATTTAAAGTTATATTTTTAACAGGACTGGACAGAAAAAGTCTATTAATAATTCATAACTTCTTCATCTGACGTCCGTTTTTGTCTGTATTTTTACCGTTGAACTACAATCAACAAGATCTTCAATTCTCGTTTAGGTTGTTTTGGATAAAATTCACTCGATCTTTATTTCGAGTTTTTAGTTGTATACTGCTATACCGAAACTTAGAAAAATCATAACTTTCTCATATTAAGTCAGATTTGGGCGTTTTCTTCCTATGTACGCTTTCGGTTTAACGAACTCTACTACTTTCATTTAGACCACTAAAGCTAAAAATCACTTTATCGTAAATTCACTTTTTACGTCACATAGCGTCGTGCTGGTTCTGTCGCAAAACTTCAACATGTCATAACTTCTTCGTTTTAACTCGAATTCGGTATTCTTTATATTTCCGAAATCCTTGTTTCAACCACTACAACCTTGTTCATAGATATCGGCTTTATCTAATATTTATTTTTTCCGCTTAATTTTACCTTTAATCATAATAATTAAGTTTAAATCACATAATTCATTCTTATTACTTCAAAACAAGTTCCAATGGTTGACCTAGATTATCATATCATCATTAATGCTTAGCCCCAAAACACGAACATTTCAATTCTCTCCTCCTTAGAATGATTCCATCCCTGGAATCATACATCAGCAAACAAATGTGGAAAGGACTCATCATGTCATTCTCTGTTTCCCAAGAGATATTTGGCCCATTCGAATGTTTCCATCACTCAAGCACTAAATCGATCATCTTCCGTCGCAACTTTTTAGTCTTACGGTCAATGATTGCCTCTAGTTCTTCAATTAACCTATTGTTTTCATCCAACCTTAATTCAGAAATTGGAATTATGCCAGGAACTTCTCTCGTGAACTTCATCAAATAACACGCATGAAAAGTGTTATGAATTCCATCTAGTTCTTCTGGTAGTCCTAGCTTGCAAGCTTGGTTCTCAATCCTCTGAAGAACTTTAAATGGTCCAATAAACCTTGGACTCAACTTTCTCCGAAGAAAAACCAGATGAGTCTTTGCACCAGCACCATCCACCTACATTAAATCAGCATCCTTTTCTGTAGAAGCTTTTCCTTTCCCCGAACCACGTAACATACTCAACTTAGTCGGACTCAATTTGATATGACCAATGTGGTCGGAAAAGACTGATTTCGTATTCTTAATCATTATAGAAACAATGGTAATGACATACCTGAACAAAATGGAATCAATTACTAGCTTCTTGGTAACCATGTGACTTTCCCTGATCCAAGTGTAAGTCTTGTGTTTCCAGTAGTATATGCCTCTATTACTATTCACACCTACTCATACTCATCCCAACTAGTGTCTCGCAATTTTCCAAGTCATCATACAAGAAAATCAAATAATCACTTAACACACCAGATTAAAAAAAAAAACCAAGTTTTATATTACTTCTTGACACGATTACACAGATATTCGAGTTTAACCTATAGTATGCCTCTAATAGGCTACACCACATGTTATTACAGCTACTTCCTAGATGCTAAAGTCCTCAGCCTTGATTCCTCTCATTGTCAGCTGCTTCGTCGAGTATCATTTGGATTGCCCTTGGCTTAGGCGGTGCATTTGACCTTGTAGCCCCTTCCTTCTTTAGGCAGTCTTGCTTGTAATGCCCTTCTTCATTACATATGTAACACACCCTTTTGTTGAATGTACATTTGTTGGCATAGTGACCAGACTTTCCACACTTAAACAAGTGACCTCTCCATCACATTTTCCATGGTGCTTCTTTTTGCACCTATTGCACCATTTCGCATCATTTCCCTCCCCTCTTAAACAAGAATTCAAGGATTTACTTTTCTCATTGGATCTCGAAGATCCATCGAACTTTCTTTTCTCACCAACCTCCACCCACTCCAGACCCTTCTCCCTTATTTGGGCCTCAACATTCTTAGCAGCCCAGATGGCTGCTTTCAGAGTGGTTGCTAGCTTGACCATTGGACCAAAGTCCGCTGGTAATCCATGGGCAAACGTGTTAACCTTGGAGAGTTCAATTTATTGTAAATTCACTTTTTACGTCACATAGCGTCGTGATGGTTCTGTCGTGAAACTTCGACAGGTCATAACTTCTTCATTATAACTCGGATTTCGGTATTCTTTATATCTCCAAAATCCTTGTTTCAACCACTACAACTTTCTTCATAGATATCGGCTTTATCTAATATTTATTTTCGATGCTTAATTTTATCCTTAATCATAATAATTAAGCTTAAAGCACATAATTCATTCCTATTACTTCAAAACGAGCTCCAATGGTTGACCTAGATTATTATATCATCATTAATTCTTAGCCCCGAAACACAGGCATTACAATGTGATTCACACAACTTATCTATTTCGTGTGATTTACAATTTACACCACAAAGTAAAATAAAATAAAGGTTATTTCTAAAAACCATTTGACACAGTTTTCAAATAAGACCTGAATTGTGTGTAGACCTGACAATGTGGTGGGTTTGGAGCAAATTGATCTTGATCCAAACCCGTGTAACACATTTCAAATTCCGATCCAAACCCGCTCTGTAACCCTCAGAGTTTTGAATAATCAAACTCATATCTGTATCCTCTGAGTCAAAAGATATCCATACATGCCCCATAAGCCGTAAGTTTTTTGAATAATTAAAGACATTTTACTTAAACCTCAAAATAACATTTATTAAACAAAACAAATGTTGATTTAAATAACACATTACGTACTTGAAGACTTTTAATTGGAATTAAAATCATTTTTGTAGTAACATTGGATTGGTTTTTGACCATCGATTGCATTGATAAAGAATAACAATTTCAAAATTTCTTCCGGTTGATAAATGATTGTTTTGTTGATGAAATATATATGAAATGACATCATGTTTCTTGCTAGAATATTGAAAGTCTAGAAGTCGAGTCCTCGATTCCTATGTAAAAACAGTTTAGTGTTTAGTCTTTTCTCTTTGAACTTTCGATTAGAATTAAAAGTAAACTTTAGGTTGTATAAAATATAAATTTATAATTCTAGAATTTATACGGGGCATGTTATAAACGAAGTAGATTAGTGATGATCCAACAAAAATGAAAAATTATATCATACTTATGGTTTAGACAAAGTTGTAAGTTTGGTTTGTGGTATGTCAAAAATTATTTGTTTGGTCTAAAATATTTTGGAGTTGCAACAGTGGTCCAAAATAAGAATTTTGTTGTAGTTTTGGTCGCTGAAGAAATTTAAATGAGTTAGAATGAATGTTTTGCCCTATTTCATTGCTTTTATTCTCTCTCTGTGTATGTGTGTGTGTGTGTTTGTGTTTGATCAACACCCAGGAACATATTCATAGATTCAAGAACACTCAAGAACATCTTCCACCACCACCACCGTCTCTCGCCTCCATCTTCACCTAAACTTTTTCTACCACTTCATCTCCACCAAATAATCATCCCAGAAACAAAACCATAGATAAAATCAGATCAAAAGTACACACACATACACACAAAATCAGTTGAACACACACATACACACAAAAAATGATGAACACACACTCTGACCAACCGAAACCTCTTGATGAACAAATTTGAAGTAGAAAATCCTAACTAAAAAAACGAAGACAAAAACCCTAACTGCAGATTGAATTCGTTGTCAAGATCTAAACATCTGCTTACGACGGCGACAAGAGTTATGGTTTCTTGGCGGCTAGGGTTTTCATTTCCGAGGGTTAGGATGTAGGGTGTTTTGTGACTGGAAATCGAGGAGGAGGCACCTGGGATTGATTTTTCAGAGCTGGGAGGGATCAAACAACGGTTAGGGGAACTGAGAACGACGGTGGAACAAGACAAAAGCCAGTTCTTCCAGTTGCCTTCTTTTCAGCTATTGTCATCGATCAAGGGGGTCATCGGAGCATGGGGTGAAGAAATTTTAGATCTCGATGACGACTGAAACCCTAAAAACTAGAAGGGTGGTGACTAAAATCCTAACTGGAGGTGAGAGAGAATGTCAAATCGGAGGCAAGAAACAAGCTTTATCTTCACATATTCGACGTTTCATTTGTGAAAGGGTTTCTTCACAGATCCGGCCATCACCGTCGATTTGGGCTCTACGGGTGGCGACATGGGTGGTATTAACAACCATGGTCTAAGCTTGTTGGAACAAGTTTGGAAGTTAATGGGGGCTATTAGGGTTTAGTATATGTGTGTGTGTGTGTATATATATATATATATATATATATATATAGAGAGAGAGAGAGAGAGAAGTATTTTCTTTTTTTAATTGTTGTAAATAAAACTAAAAGGGCAAATTCTTCGTTTTAAATATTTTCAAATAACTTTGGTCCAAATTCACAAAAAATGAAATATTTTGGACCACTGATACAACTCCAAAACTTTTTGGACAAAACATACAATTTTTAACATACTAGAAGGACCAAACTTACAATTTTGTCTATGGTTTAAATTGTAAGAAAAAAGTATTTTGCAAAAAGAGAAAAAATCAAAAATTAGAAAGGCTTTTTTAAAATGGACCTATGTTAAATCCAAAATTGTAGGAAAAATGATCTTGCGAGCCTAATGAAGGATTTTGGGCCCAACTGTGGGCCCAGTCTGCCATATCTTTCATAGAAAATCCAACCCGAATCTAATGTTAATCTAACCTAAAAGTAACGGATTGGATTGAGATCTTTAACTTGTTTAAGTTAATTGATTTAATTTGTTTAATCCATTTAATTCAATAGCTTGGTTTGGGTTATATTATATACAAATTATTAATTTGTTTTCAATCCGCCAAATCATTTAACTTTAATAAATATTTAATTTAATATCAAACTAACTACTCTTATTTAATACTTTAAACATTTTGGACTCTAAGGGGATTTATGAGATTCGGTATCCAACTATTGCTCAGATGGCTTAGGATATCTTACCTATACCAATCTCAAGAGTTGCATCTGAATATACTTTCACCAAGCGTGGTAGGGTCTTTGATGTTCTTAGAATCTCACTAAAGCCTTTTACATCCTTTTAAATTCAGACTATTATTTATCTAAGAGATTGGGTCTTTAGAGAACATTTTTCCAATTTTTATTTATATATTTTAAAATATGTATTTTGTAACACCCTAATTCTGGTATGTCTTGAAACCCTAGAAGAATTACATTTTAGCATAAATGGTCCCTAGAGTACGTTGGGCGTACTTAAATGTACGCTTAGCGTACTAAGCTTGGTTGGTCGTGGAGGAACTAGAGGTACCCTGGGCGTACCAAGCCGTACACTAGGCGTACGCGCCAGGGGTTCAAAACCCTAATTTTCGGACATAAGACCTATTTAAGCGACCTTAAGTCCCTTGGACTTAGCCCTAAAGAGCCTCCACTGCCTTAGAACGCCCTTACACTCCAGATAACTTGTTTGAGACCATTTTAAGCTTAGATAAGTGCATTATTACTCTTTTAGTGTTCATTCCAAGAAGAAGCGGTGGTTATACAAGCTTGGAACGGGTTGGTGCTTCAAGATCCTGCATCATAGTCATCTTGCAACGCTTCTAGAGGTAAAAAAGCTTGGATCTTTCATCTTAGATCTCTAGATCTAGCTATGGTTTTTTACCTTGTCCCTTTTTGGTTGATTTTGGACCTCCCTTGAGAGTTAAGCAACTCCACGAGATGGGAAAGACATATCTGAGGTCCTTTGGTCCTTTAGTATCATAAAAATGGAAGCTTGATCGGAGATTTGGCCTCATGCATTGGTTAAAGACCTTGGAAAGGTCTTAATGGAGAAGTTGGGTGTGTATTAGACATGCAAAGGCATAAAGTTGCCAACTTTATGCCTTAGGACATCTTTACAGACTTAGATCGGGATTTTGGATGTAAAGGAAACGAGTATTAAGCACTTAATGGAGAAAGTGCTCAAACTAGCGGTACGTTGGGCGTAACCAAGTGTACGCCGCATGTAGTCCAGGTCCCAGTATGCTGCGTGTACCAGGATGGTACGCCGAGCGTACGCAATGCAGATGGGTCGAATCTGTTTTGGGCTATTAGGTTATTTGGGCCTCATTTGGTTATTAGGCATGGTGTATTCTGGGAATTATGAGTTATATCAATTGTTGTGGGCCATTTAATTATTGATATGGCTTTATTGGGCCAAGAAGCGCATTAAGGATTTTTGGACTTGGACCTTGGGCCCATTAATAAGGGATGGATAATTGGGCCTTATGGAAGGGTTGGGAGTTGGGTTGCCTTGGTTAATCGAAGTTCTAACATTGATTAATATTATTATTCGGCTTGGGAGGTTTCAGAGTGTTAAGAGAGCAGCTTTTGTATTCAGCAGACAGATGTGAGTATGATATATCTGATTTTGTGATTATGATATATATGTGTTAGCCATTCTGTGTTTTGATATGATATGTGATTGTGTGTTTTGCATGAAGACCCTAGGAGGATCCCGTGGCATTGGATGTAAGACCATGTGGGGTAGCCCATGGTAGTCCTAGGTAAAGACCATGTGGGGTAGCCCATAGCATTGGATGTAAGATCATGTGGGTAGCCCATGGCAGTCCTAAGTAAAGACCATGTGGGGTAACCCATGGCATTGGATGTAAGACCATGTGGAAGAGCCTATGGCAGACCTAGGTAAAAACCATGTGGGGTTGCCCATGGCACTATTATAGGTTTTATGTATGCATGGCTTATGTGATATGTGTGTAGCTTTAATTAGCTAACAGGATATGTGTATGTGTAGTGTGTGGTATGCTCTGGGGAACTCACTAAGCATTTCACTTACAGGTTGTTGATTCGTTTCAGGTACATCTGAGCCCAAGGGCAAGGGCAAGGTGTGATGGTGCGGCGTGCACTTTATCACTCTCTTTCATTGTGAGGGTTTACGGACACTCTAATGATTTGAATAAGTTGTAATGAATCGATGATTTGAAAACAATTATGTTGGGATTTCATGGTTAAAGCAATTATGTTTTATTAATTAAAAGTGAAATTTTTCTTTTAAAATTTGCATCGTTACAAGTTGGTATTAGAGCCTTGGTTTGAAGAATTCGAGCACACTCTCGGGTGTGTCAGGACTCAAACTAAGGAAATGGTAAAATTGTTTTCAAAAGTAACTCAAAAAGGTTTTCAAAAGGAATTGAAAAATGAGAGTGCAACGTGCGTGATCAGCCAAGCGAAGTAAGTAGCTCCCCAATATGTTAGCCATGTTATACTGATATTTGAGCCTTGTTAATAATATAGAACTTGCTATGTGTATGCTTTTAAAATTCTATACGGTTAGGAGCTTATAGTCTCATAATGATTGATTTGGCCTTATTTCTTGTTCCTTGTTTGGTTGTGGTTCTAGGGTGGAGTCTTTTATTCAAAAGTCTATTTGATCCTTTTCTATGTACAATTTGCATGCATAAGGGAAACCTGTCATGATTGATTTGATTGATATGAGTAGAGTAAATCTTAGGACAGCTTGAGGTTGATGTACTTGGTAATTGTGGGTCATGGTTTGGTTGTGGGACAAATTGGAGTTGTCATGTAGAGTAGTGGGGAAAGGTACCGGTAGGTGTGGAAGATAGTATTGGGCCCTTACTACTGAAAGCACGGGACCTATACCCGAAGCATTGTTAGATCTGATGACTTCAAGGAGGACTGGTGTGGGAAGATCCCTTATATGGAAATACTGATCATTGTAATTTATGATATTTCAGTCCAGCATGGTGGTGACACGATTTGGAGCAGTAGGATCAGGATTAGGGTCTGGATCCGGGGCGGGATCATGAGACACTATTGATGTCAGCGGTGAAAGGCTGCGCGAGCACATTGTAGTTGAGGTTACCAGGGGCATCCTTGATGTGACCCCAGTCATTTTTGGGACGGTCAAGGAGGGCATTATGGAGATTATGGAGGAGAGACTTAGATCTTTCAGGGCTGAGTTGGCGATGGGTCAGGTTGGGACCTGAACTCCCTTGTTTCGGGAGTTCAATTCGTGTGGGGCGCTGGAGTTTTTCGGGGTCAGGGACCCATTGCAGCCGATGTTGGGTGGTGGATATCGAAAACGCCCAGCGCTCGAGTTCATGCCCGGATGCAGCAAATGTTAGGTTTGCTTCTTGCATGCTCAGGGATAGAGCCCAGGATTGGTGGGGCGAGGTTACTAGCCAGGTGGGCCCAGCCGGAGTCGCTAAAATGACATGGGCCGAGTTCGTACGATGATTTGATTTGGAGTTTGCACTACCCATTGAGGTGCAACGGCTAGTGAGAGAGTTTCATGATTTGCAGCAGACCACTGAGACTGTGGCGGAGATCACCGCCAAGTTTCAAGAGCCAGCCTTGTTGATCCCAAAGTATGCCACTGATAAGGAGATGAGATGTATCCGATATCATTCCATACCAAGGGATGATATTCGGGAATTTGTGAGATTTAAAGGGTGCAAAAACCTGAATGAGATGGTGGAGAAGGCCCGTGAGCGGGAGATAGAGTTGGACTCCCGCACTAAGCGGAAGCCCGAGCAGGAACAGACAACGATGGGTCAGGCTAAAAAGCCTAAGACCTCGGATTCATCGAGTAGGGGCCAGCAAGGTCGGGGCCGATGTGCCAAGTGCGGGAGATTTCATAGTGAAGCATGTCGGACAGCTGGGATATCGGGATGTTATTCTTGTGGGAAGCATGGCCACGTGAGCAGGGATTGCCCCAAGAAGGGCCTAATATGTTTCCACTGCAACCAGACTGGCCATAAAAAGGCCGATTGTCCGAGGTTCCAAGGAGGGGGAGGAGCAGTGATGAAACATGCGCCTGCCACACTGAGGATCACTGATGGCCACCCTGCTAAGGCGGAAGCCCCAGTGGTGAAGAGCCGCACGTTCAGCTGACTACCGAGGAGGCTCGGGCCGCGCCAGATGTTGTGGTTGGTACGTGTTTACTCTCCTCTGTTTTTATCATTTTGTATGACTTATGTGTAATTATGTTTGTATAGGGACATTTTTGGTCAATGGTATGACTGCTCATGTCTTGTTTGATTCGGGTCAATTATGTCTCTTGCGCTTAGCAAGAAGTTTGGGGATGCGTCAAGGACCTTGGATTCCCTGCTCGAGGTAGAGATTGCTGATGACCGCACCATTAGTGCGGCGAGGATATATCGGGCCTGTTTTCTGAATGTGATGGGCGAGAGGTTCCGTGTGGATCTAGTTCTTATATCGTTACAAGGGTTGAAAGTGATTGTTGGGATGGACTGGTTGGGGGCCAACGGAGCCATGATTGATTGTGAGCGCCAGTTGGTCAGGGTTCGAACCCCAAGTGGGGGAGAATCGGTGATTCATGGGGAAAGGGCCTCGCATGGACCGACCCTTTGTTCGGAAGCAAGAGCTAGGAGGTTTTTACAGCAGGGTTGCACGGGATTTCTGGCTTATCTCTCGGATACGAGAATGGAGACCATGACGGAATTGGGCAGTGTGCCGGTTGTACAGGATTTTCAGGATGTGTTCCCCAAAGAGTTTCCAGGAGTGCCTCCGGAGAGGCATGTGGAGTTTCACATTGACCTGGTGCCAGGTGCTGCCCCGATAGCAAAGGCACCATATGGCTGGCACCACCGGAGATGCAGGAATTAGTTCATTCGCCCAAGCAGTTCCCTGTGGGGTGCACCGATTCTTTTCGTGAAAAAGAATGATGGGTAGCACAGAATGTGCATCGATTATAGAGAGCTGAACAAACTACGGTGAAGAACCGTTATCCGTTGCCGAGGATCGATGATTTGTTTGATTAGCTTCAAGGTGTGTCTTGGTTCTCCAAGATTGACCTTCAGTCTGGGTATCATCAGATGAGGATTCGGGATGAGGATATATTGAAGACGGTTTTCAAGACTCGGTATGGGCACTATGAGTTTGTGGTGATGCCGTTCGGGCTCACCAATGCCCCAGCAGCGTTCATGGACCTCATGAATAGAGTGTGTAGGCCAGATGTTGGATCGGTTGGTGATTGTTTTTATCGATGATATTCTGGTCTACTCTAGGACCAGGGAGCAGCACTTGAGGCAGGTTTTAGTGTCCCTGAGGGCGGATAAACTTTATGCGAAGTTCTCCAAGTGTGAATTATGGCTATGGGAAGTACAGTTTTTAGGGCATGTCATCAATCAGGAGGGAATTTCGGTTGATCCAGCCAATGTTGAGGCTGTGATGCGGTGGTAAGTATCGAGGAATGCATCTGAGATTCGTAGTTTCTTGGGCTTAGCAGGTTACTATCGGAGATTTATCTAGGATTTCTCCAAGATTGTTGTGCCATTGACCCGTTTGACCAAGAAAAATATGACTTTTCGGTAGGATGCGGACCAGTAGACGGCTTTTGAGACCCTGAGACGGAGGTTATGTGAGGCTCCGATTCTAGTATTACCTGAGGGGTTAGATGATTTGGTGGTGTATTACGATGCGTCGATCTCAGGGTTAGGTGCAGTACTGATTCAGAGGGGGCATGTGATAGCTTACGCCTCGAGGCAGTTGAAGCCTCATGCGGCGAATTACCCCACTCATGACTTGGAATTGGGGGCAGTGGTGTTTGCCCTCAAGATTTGGAGGCACTACTTATATGGTGTGCGGTTCACTATATATACCGATCACAAGAGTCTGAAGTATTTGATGGATCAGTAGAACCTTAACATGCGACAGAGGATGTGGTTGGATGTGCTGAAGGATTAGGATTGTGAGATTCTATACCACCCAGCGAAGGCCAACATGGTGGCCGATGCATTGAGTCGCAAGACGGCAGGGTCCCCGATTAGGGACATTTGTATGAGGATGACCGTGATTTCGCCTTTTTTGGATATGATCAGGGAGTCCCAGATCAAGGGGGCAAAGAAGGAGAATTGGAAGATAGAGAAAATTCGAGAGCAGTATCATTTGTCTGTTAAAGATAGTCGCGGCCTTTTCGGTCGGGTATGGGTACCAGTGACAGGGGGTGAGGCAGAGGTTATTAGAAGAGGCACACAAGTCCAAGTTCTCTATACACCCAGGAGCTACAAAAATGTATAAGGAGTTGAGGATGAGTTATTGGTGGCCCTACATGAAGCGGGAGATCGTTGGGTTCGTAGAGTGGTACCTAACCTGTAGGAAGGTCAAGGCCGAGCATCAGCGGCCTCATGGCAAGGTTCAGTCACTGCCCATCCCTATATGGAAGTGGGAGGAAATCACTACGGACTTCATTACGAAGCTACCGAGGACGGCAAGGGGCGTGGATGTCATATGGGTTATCGTGGACAGATTGACAAAGAGTGCCCACTTCATTCGAATTTCCGAGAGTATACCCGCAGAAAAGTTGGCGGATATTTATGTCCGAGAGGTGGTGGCTAGGCACGGGGTGCCAGTGTCGGTGATTTCGGATAGGGATGTTCGGTTTACATCAAGGTTTTGGAAGAAATTCCACAAGGAATTGGGTACTCAGCTGCTTTTCAGCACAGCATATCACCCTTAGACGGACAGTCAGAGTGAGAGGACAATCTAGACACTGGAGGACATGCTTCGAGCTTGTGTGCTGAATTTTGGAGGGAGTTGGGAGACATACCTCCCACTGGCAGAGTTTTCGTACAATAACAGTTATCATGCCAGTATCAACCGAGCTCCATTCGAGATGTTATATGGTCGGAGGTGCAGAACCCCAGTATGCTGGGATGAGGTTGGGCATCGGGTAATGGGGAGCACTAAGGTAGTGTTCAAGACCACCGGGTTAATTCAACAGGTGCGTGACCGGTTGCAAGTCGCACAGAGCCGTCAGAAAAGTTATGTCGACCGACGGCGTTCGGATCTTGAGTTTCAGGTGGGAGATTTTGTTTTGCTGAAGGTGTCGCCCTGGAAAGGGATTATCAGGTTTCGTAAGAGGAGCAAGTTGGGACCTCGGTTCATAGGCCCGTTCAGGATCACGACCTGGGTAGGCAGGGTGGCCTATCGCTTAGAGATGCCAGAGGAGCTTAGTCAGATTCACAACACCTTCCACGTGTCTCAGCTTCGGAAGTGTGTTGCTGACGAGTCCGCAGTGATCTCCTTGGATGGCATTCAAGTAGATGGTAGCCTGAATTATGTTGAGAAGTCGGTCGCCATCTTAGACAGGAAGATAAATGGGCTTCGGAACAAGGAAGTGAAATTGGTGAATGTGCAATGACATCAACGAAAGGGCTCCGAATGGACTTGGGAGCCGGAGGAGGATATGCAGGAGCATTACCCCGATCTATTTGCATCTACGGACTTCGTGGACGAAGTCTAGTCCAAGTGGGGGAGAGTTCTAACACCCTAATTTTGGAATGTCATGAAACCCTCGAAGAATTACATTTTAGCATAAATGGGACCTCGAGTACGTTGGGCGTACTTAAGTTTACACTTAGTGTACTACGCTTGGTTGGTCACGGAGGAACTAGAGGTACACTGGGCGTACCAAGTCATACGCCGGGCGTACACGCCAGTGGTTCAAAACCCTAATTTTCGGACATGAGACCTATTTAAGCGACCTTAAGTCCCTTGAACTTCGCCCTAGAGAGCCTTCACTGCCATAGAACGCCCTTACACTCTAGAGAACTTCTGTGAGACCATTTTGAGCTTGGATAAGTGCATTATCACTCTTTTAGTGTTCATTCCAAGAAGAAGAGGTGGTTATACAAGCTTAGAACGAGTTGGTGCTTCAAGATCCTGCATCATAGTCATCTTGCAAAGCTTTTAGATGTAAAAGCTTGGATCTTTCATCTTAGATCTCTAGATCTAGCTAGGGTTTTTTACATTGTTCCTTTTTGGTTGATTTTGGACCTCCCTTGAGTGTTAAGCAACTCTATGAGATAGGAAAGACAAATATGAGGTCCCTTGGTCCTTTAGTATCATAAAAATGGAAGCTTGATGGGAGATTTGGCCTCATACATCGGTTTAAGAGCTTAGAAAGGTCTTAATGGAGAAGTTGGGTGTGTATGAGACATGCAAAGGCATAAAGTTGCCAACTTTATGCCTTAGGACATCTTTACAGACTTAGATCTAGCTTTTGGACGTAAAGGAAACGAGTATTAAGCACTTAATGGAGAAAGTGCTCAAACTGGTGGTACGTTGGGCGTAACCCAGTGTACGTCGCGTGTAGTCCCAGGTCCCAGTACGCTGCGTGTACCAAGATGGTACGCCGAGCGTACGCAATGCAGATGGGTCGAATCTGTTTTGGGCCCTTGGGCTATTTGGGCCTCATTTGGTTATTGGGCATGGTGTATTCTGGGAATTATGAGTCATATCAATTGTTGTGGGTCATGGGATTATTGATGGGGCCTTGTTAGGCCAAGAAGCCCATTAAGGATTTCTTGGACTTAAACCTTGGGCCCATTAATAAGGGATGGATAATTGGGCCTTATGGAAGGGTTGGGGAGTTGGGTTCCCATGGTTAATCGAAGTTCTAACATTGATTAATATTATTATTCAGCTTGAGAGGTTTCGGATTGTTAAGAGAGCAGCTTTTGTATTCAGCAGACACAGGTGAGTCTTCTCACCATACATATGGGTCTAAGACTATCCCCATCGGCATATATTCACAAGCGGTTCACCTATTTTATTTATAAAAAAAATTAAGTGAATATTGGTGGCCTAGGCCACATGGACGAACCGGTTCACAAAAGGTCACCACCATTATCTTGCCACGTGTTGTGTATAGGGGAGTTGTATATATATTTTTTAGATTTTTAGATAAAAGTTATTATCTTTAAAAATCTAACATTATCTTAACAAAAAAAAATTAAATACTTTTTTTTCTCTATAAATAGAGTATAATATTGATATAGTTCATATCTCATATTAACTATTCGTTTCTATACCTTTTTATTTCTTTAATACCATGGATCCAAATTTCGTTTAAAATCTTGACGATTCTCAAGATTATCAAAGCTTTCAAGGTTATGAAAGCTCTCAATTTTTCCCAACTCTGAATCAATTCCTTGTCACTGAAAATATTCAAACCTCACAAAATACCAGAAAAAATCCAAGAGGCGATAAATGGGATGCTGATGAAGATATCGTTTTAATGTCAGCATATTGCATCGTTAGTGAAAATGAGCGTCGTGGAAAAAACCAAAAGAAAACATCAATATGGGCACAAGTGAAGGAGCTATATGATGCAAATCAAGTAGAAAACCCAGGAAAGCTTGGTAATAGGAACATAGCTCAAATGAAAGGTCGTTATAAACGACTTAATGAAAGTGCTGGAAAATGGGTTGGTGTTTAACGAGAAGCGTATAGAAAAAGAAGAAGTGGAATGAGTATGAAAGATGTTGAGAATGAAGCTCATAAGTTATTTGAGACAATTGGAAGCAAGTTCAATGACACGATTGTTTTTAATGAGGTTATGTGTAAGCATCGAAAATAGGATCTACAACTAGATCATGATGCAACACGATCACGCCCTGAATATGAAGTAGATGATGAAGAAAGTGGTGGTAGCACAAAAAGATCAAGGTTTACTGAAAAAGGAGACTATTGTGTCCAATCCAACATAGAAGGGGAAAGTATTGGTGGTTCAACAATTAAACGTCCAACAGGTAGAGATGCAGCTAAAAGAAAAGAAAAAGGTAAGTCTTCTAATGAAGTTGTTGCAGAACTTCGTGCGATGAGACTTAGTAGAGATAGTGAAGTAGAAGTAATGAAAAAAAAGACTTGACTTGGATCAACAAAGGGAGCAAAAAACGGATGAAAGGGAGTTACTAAAGATGCAGAGTTTGCATTTGAACACACTCCTACAAAAGGAGCAATTGTCGCTTGAAGAAGAAAACATGAAACATTTTCTAATGTCTAAGTTTTATGGAAACTAATTATAGTTTAGTGTATGTTTTATTTTCGATATGCTTTTAATGTATTTGTAAGATTGTTTATTATGTATTTGTACCTCATGTTTTTAATGTATCTGTAAGATATTTTATTATGTATTTGTATCTCATGTTTTTAATGTATATGCTTTTAGTGAATGCAAAGTTGTCATTATCATCTTTATTGAATGCATATTTGTCATTATCATCTTTATTGAATGTAGGGTTGTCATTATCATCTTTCAGAGATACCACTCATTTTCAGTATAATCTTATCATCTAGAAAATATGTCAATATCTCCCTGAATATAAGATTCTATGATGTGTCATCTTTTTATTGGATCTTCGGATTTTATCTAGATAAACTATTTTAACATTATCTTTATTTAACATTTAATAACAAAAAACAAAAATAAATATTCTTTCTATATAAATAGAGTATAACACTTACATATTTTCATACCCAACTCTAATTCTTCATTTCACTCTTCATTTCTAATCTCTTTGAAAAATGTCTCATAATGCAAACTCATCAGATGGCTCCGGTTCATCGGATGTGAATGAATATGATGAATGGGAAGCACGAGTTATTCAACAAAATCGACAACTTAATGTTATCATGAGTGAGTTACTCATAGGCATGCCAAACATGAGTGTAAGAGATCATCCTAGATCAAGAAGGAAGTATTGTGATCGGGAACGTGAGCAAGGTGAGGGGCGATTGATGAAAGACTACTTTGTTGACAACCCAACGTATGGTGAAGCAAAATTTCATGGTAGATTTCAAATGCGAAAACCATTATTTCTCCGCATAGTGGAAGCTGTTACAGCCAATGACCGATATTTTCAACAAAGACGTGATGCCACAGGCAGACAAGGTTTTTCACCAATACAGAAATGACTGCAGCTATGAGGGTGTTGGCATATGGGACATCAACAGATGCACTTGATGAATATTTGAGAATGAGTGAGACTATGACAATGGATGCTCTTGTAAAGTTTGTGGAAGGTGTCATTTCATGCTTTCGTGAAGAGTACCTTAGAAGTCCCAATAGAGATGATTTGGCACGACTACTCCATGTTGGAGAAGAACGTGGATTTCCAGGTATGGTAGGCAGTATTGATTGCATGCACTGGGAATGGAAAAACTGTCCCACCGCTTGGGCTGGACAATATGCAGGTAGAAGCGGTAAGACAACAATAATTTTGGAAGTTGTTGCATCGTATGACTTATGGATATCGCATGCATTCTTCAGAACACTAGGTTTGTACAATGACATTAACATCCTCCAAAGATCTCCTCTTTTTGATGATGTCTTCTTGGCAGGTCGAGCACCAAAGGTGAGTTACACTGTGAATGATCGAGAAAATAATATGGCTTATTATCTCACTGATGGCATATATCCTTCATGGGCTGCCTTAGTCAAGTCAATAAGTTCTCCACAACTTCGAAAACACAAGTTGTTCGATGAACATCAAGAGGCGGCTAGAAAAGATGTTGAACGAGCATTTGGAGTTTTACAAGCTCGTTTTGCTTTTCTTCATCGCCCTTGTCTTGTGTGGGACAAAGATATGATGGGGAAAATTATGATTGCATGTATCATTATTCATAATATGATAGTTGAGGATGAACGACATGCATACCTTCATTATTATGATCCATCATAATTTATAACTACAGAAGACGAAGAATCTTTTGAATACTCTACTCAACAAATTGGAGATCTATCCCGTTATATGCCCAACAGGGCACAAGTTCGCAATAGAGAAGCTAATAACGCTCTAAAAAATGATCTGATTGAGAATATGAAAAAAATTTAGCACTGAAGAATAATTTAGTAGTTTGCATCTTCTGTATTTGTAACTTATTTTATCTATTTTATTAAGTATATTTCATAAATATAAAATATTTTTTTATCTATTTTTATTTAATTTTACGTTTAAAATAAATAATTTATTTGTTTCAAAATAAAATATTTATTTTTAATATTTCTAGTAGTTTTTAGTAAAAGAAAAATTAAGTTAAGTTATATTTTTTAAATAAAAATGGGTTTTGATTGGGTTGTTAATGGGTGTAGAAAATTAGATTGGATTGGGTTGTATAGGTGGAAGAGAGAAAAATTAGTTTTTTATTAGAAAATTGGGTTGGTTTGGTTTGCTAATGGGGGTAGTCTAAGGCACCAAGGTCGGCCCATTATGTGATTATGATATATATGTTAGTCATTCTGTGTTTTGATATGATGTGTGATTGTTTGTTTTGCATGAAGACCCCCCCCGGGGGGGGGGGGGGGGGGGGCGTGGCATTTGATGTAAGACCATGTGGGGTAGCCCATGGCAGTCCTAGGTAAAGACCATGTGGAGTAGCCCATGGCATTTAATGTAAAACCATGTGGGGTAGCCCATGACAATCCTAAGTAAAGACCATGTAGGGTAGCTCATGACATTAGATGTAAGACCATGTGGGGGAGCCTATGATAGTCCTAGGTAAAGACCATGTTGGGTAGCCCATAGCACTATTACAGGTTTTATGTATGCATGACTTATGTGATATGTGTGTTTTGCTTGAAACTAATTTAAGAAAAAACATCATAAATGGTCCTTGTGGTTTCTCTAAATTTGAAGTTTAATCCCCGTGATTTAAAAACATCATAAAAGGTCCATGTGCTTTCAAAACTTTTGTCAATGGGTCCTTATTGCTAACTTCGTTAAGTTTTGTCTATTAATTGAATGGCATTTTCGTCATTTCACTACCATAGGGACCATTTATGATGTTTTCTCTTACTTTATAAAAAATGAAATATTATACAAAGGGTCTCTCTCTCGTATGAACACCACCACAATCCCTAAAATACTAAACATGTACTGAATTTTGGGTTCTTGAATCGATGTATAAGAAAGAAGGAAGAAACTTTGTGGTCCCTTCTAACTTAGTTCACGATGGTTAAGTGCTACAATAAGGGGGTGGGGTTTGAGTTAACTGGTACAAACAACGAGGAAAGGAATTGTCGTCTTCATCAGGTCGACAAAGAAACAAACGAACAAAAGGAAAAATCGAGAATCTCCGATGTGGCTGGGAGATCAAGAGAAAGGGCAGGCGTCGACCTCCAGCGACCCTCATTGGTTCAATCTCCGTCTGATCGGGTGGGAACGAAATCAGCAAATGAGGTGGTTTGGTGGGATTTAACAGATCACAAGGAGCGAATAGTTGATCCTCCACAAGCCTTCATCTTCGCCCTGGTCATCGTCTTCATCTTATTGGAATGGAAATCGAAAGAAGTGGTCAAAAGAGGTGGTCTGGTGACTAAAATCGATGAAGAAGAAGGGTTGTTGGATGTTCCGACGGCGTCTGTTCGTTTCCGGCTAACGCGAAAGGGGAATGGAGGACTTCGGCCCTCAAATGTTTGAGAAAGAACCAGACAAAATCAGAAGTCGAGTGGGGGCATGGGACCTCATCTTCATCAGATTGAAGGAGAAGAAAATGAGAGCAATCACATGTGGTGTCTGGGGATTGAGCTTCGACGGGAAGGGATCTATTAGAGGTTGGGATGGAGGCAACAACCTCATCTCTCTCATCTTCGCAACTTTGCATTTTTCGGCGATCGGAGGACCACCCACCTCCGATGGGTGAGTCTTGGCAGTCTAATGAAGAAGAAATAGGGACAACAATAGCAAGTATCAGGTGTGTTTGTGTGGTGCTAAATGAAGAAAACAGGAGGGAGGGAGGGAGAGAGAGAGAGAGAGAGAGAGAGAGAGAGAGAGAGAGAGAGAGAGAGATCTTTGTATATTATTTCATTTTTTATAAAATAAAAGAAAATATCATAAATGGTCCCTATGGTAGTAAAATGACAAAAATACCCTTTAGTTAACGGACAAAACTTAATGGAGTTAGCAATAAGAACCAATCGTCAAAAGTTTTGAAAGCACAGAGATCATCTATCATGTTTTGAAACCACGGGGACTAAACTTCAGATCTGAAAAAACCACAAAGACCATTTATGATGTTTTTTCCTAATTTAATTGTAATTTCCAGTTAATTTATTTACATTTTTAATTTGAAATAGGTAACTTGTGTCAACCCAATCAATTATTTGGATTGAACCCAAACCCAAACCCAAACCCAAACCCAAACCCAAACCCAGGTCCACTCATTGGTAGCTCTAAGAAATTTGGATTATACTCTCCAAAAAAAATGTATTAACAAGGTAAAATATAGCATCAATATTTTAGAGTTTACTTGTATTTCTAGGTATTAAAAATCTAATAAGTTGTTATTTACTCAACAAAAAACCAAACATGATGAAACTCAAGCAACAAAAAAACTGAATCAAAGGAAAATTTAAATGTAATTAAATAAAAAGAAAATCCAAAGCATCCACTTGAGTTTAGACAATTTCTCACCTAACTTACACCAACCCCTGCATTCGCTCAATCTTGAAATTCATTCCTGTAAACAGAAACCGACATCATTCAAAGTAATAATATAACATTTTTAGACTAAATTATATATTTGGTCCCTGAATATAGCTTATTTATGCAATTTTGGTCTCAAAAAGTTTTCTCTTACAATGACTACTTTTGGTCCCTGTGTATAATTTATTTTTGCAATGTTAATCCAAAAAATAGTCATTTTACTTGGAACATGGACCAAAAACCTCCTATAAGGGACCAAAATTGCAAAAGAACTTTTTAAAACCAAATTTGAAAAAATTAACTTTTTTCTTTAGTTAAAGTTTTTGGAATGACTATTTTTGGTCCTTAGGTATAAATAACTTTGCAATTTTAGTCCCAAAAAGATTTCTTTTGCAATTTTTGTCCTTCTTTGAGGTTTTTGAAAACGTTTGGCCCCTATTCCAAGTAAAATGACTATTTTTAGTCCCTAGATTTAAATAACTTTTCAATTTTGGTCCCAAAAGCAAAGTCATTTACTTGGAACATGGACAAAAAAAAAACATTACAAGAACCTCAAATAAAGACCAAAATTGCAAAAGAAAACTTTTTGGGACCAAAATTTTAAAAACAAATCAACTGAAGGACCAAAAGAGTAAAATAGAAAAGTGAAGATGCTTACAGTTATCCATCAGCATGTTGACTAGACTGTCCAGTTTCAATCAAAGTGAGCTCCATATCATGATTAGCAGTCCAACCAGGTTCATAAGTTTCAAGAAATCCAATCTTTGCCTTATTTGGAAGATCATGTGGATGAACAAATGGCACACCCGCGGGCCACCCAATCTCCAATCGAATGTTGCCACATGGACTATCAAGCGTGTGGATATGACTCTCACACTCCTTTAAACTGCAGAATCTCAGCTTGATGCCTTTTTTATCAGCTATGTCTTGAACCCTTTCTTTTAGAACCCTTTGAGCTTCAAGGCGTAGCCTTTTAGAAGGGGGTAAAGGCTTACACCTAGTGCTGTTCTTCTTTCTCTTCATTAAAGGTTTTATAGATCCTGTATTAGTATTATTATAGCATCGGCTAAGGACCTGTTGTTAAAAAACTTCTTACTAAGAACTACTACTACATAAACAAAAATTAAATTCATGTTTATGATTATATATCAAGATACCTTCGGATAAACAAGATAAACATAGTGAATATATGTATATGTTACAAAGGAACTTACTAACCTTCTTGAGCTGTAGGAAAACTGAAACTTGGGAAACTGTTTCTGTTAAAAAGTTGATCCAAAGAATGTGATCTCTGCATAAAGTCATCAACTGATACTGGAATCTGAAACTGAGCTTCAACACCATGTCCAGCTGCTCTCATCTCAGAACAATTCAAACTAGTCATAGATTTAGGCATAAGTTTATAAGAAACAGAACACCTTCCATACATGCCACCATGTAAACTGTTGATATCAGTTCTATGAAGAGCTGGACTAACATAGCCAGCAGTAGCATGATACAAAGCAAGCCCAGGGTACATGATTGCTTCTTGAGGACCAAGATCACCATCCACAAGCACCCATCGACCATTAAAATCTCTTATATGAAGACCTGCTTTATCTGACTTTATAATAGATACAAGACTTTTATCAACTTGATGCTCATGATCTGTAAACATAACTAACTGTCCATCTTCTTGAGTTGTTAAGTTATGGTGTTGAGCTCCTTGAAAAGATGGTCTTGCATGACAACCAACTGACAGCACAGAAGATGATATTTCTCTGTTTCTTAATGGAACGTTATCCAGTATTTCAGTAAACGCACAGCTTCTGAGATTCAAGTAAAAGCTGATTGCATCGAGTATGTCACGAGCTGCTTTTCCTAATAGCATAAAGATATCAGTCAATCCAGAAGGTGGAAGTTCAATGTCGTTGTTGGGTTCTGTTGAAGTTAACCCTGGTCTGTAATCATAACTTTCTTGCCATAGTTGAGGATCTGCAGTGTAACCTGAGGTTTTGCACCATTCACGAGAGTCATCAATGTGAATCATGTCTGAAGATGGATATGGAGGTTTTTGATTGAAATAAGGTCGAGCAGATTCCAAGCAACACCTTAAGAGAGCACCATCAGTTGGTGGTAATTGGATGATGGCAGCAGAATATTGAGCGAGTGATTGTGAGAGAGTTGAGACTGAGAGTTTGTATGTGTCTGAAGGAATGCCTTCGGATGCTATTAGGTCTGTGAGCTTCACTCGACCTAAACTTGGTAGGCCATTTCCAGCCATGAATAGATGAAGAATCAATTTGCTTTTTGTAAAGGAAAGCGACGGATATGATCTGAGATCACTGTTATATCGAACAATAAATTCAAAGTGGATCAATTTTTAACCAATAATCTGGTTGTTGAAGTTAAATGAACTCCAGAAATGAGTTTAACACTCTGACTACATGTTTAATCAACAGTTCAGGTTACCAGCATAGAAGAAAAAACTCACCGGAAAGGTGAAACCGCGTCGGGAGGTGTTACAAGTTCTCAAAAACAACGACAAACCTGAAAATGAATTGCACAGGAAAGTACAGAACTAAGGTAATATATTTCACAATCAATTGATGAAACGCATCGTTGTACGCACCTTGCTCTTCGATGCAAGCATTTACTCAGGCAGCCATTGCAATTTTAGAACTCTAATCAAACTTGACCGCTTCCCTAATCCCTGAGAATCCAACCATGTATACTGAATTGCAGCAGTTACAGAAAAATATTACGATCCTTGTCTTCTCATCAATATCCTCGAAGAAAACCCTAATTAATCAGCGTCGATATACGATTCCGGCGCGGCTGTTGTCCCTCCGAACCATCGAACAGGAGCTTGTTTTCTCATGAGCAATGAGTTTTGTGTCTTTGTTTTTCAGGGTTAATTGCAAAAACAGACATAAAGTTTTAGGTTTTCAAAACATCAGCCACCATTTTTTAATTTTTAAGCATTTCAATACGACCTATTCTTTTCCTTGTATTTGATGGGTGAAAAATGAAAATCTACAAAAATAAATAAATAAAATAAACGAAATAAACTTATTAGTATGTGATGGTTGAAAATCTACAAAAATAAATAAATAAAATAAACGAAATAAATTTATTAAGATAATTAGTTTTTCGGTTTCATCATATCTGGATAACAATCTTTTTTTAATATATATCTAGATAACGAACTTTTTAGAAGTGTTCATATATGACCATTATGAACGGCTGGAGCAGGTTACATCCGATCATAATGGTTATATATGAACACTTTCAAAAAAATCGTTACCTAGATGTATACAAAAAAATTAGTTACATAAATGTGAACATACTGAAAAGTTAAGAGTAAATTACACGAATGGTCATGTGGTTTGGGTAAGGGTATTACACCATTCGTCCCTCGTGCATATGCCAGAAAACGTGTTTAGTCCTTATTTTCAAAAATTAACTCGAACCGTCCATGCTTGCATGGTTAGTCCTTACTAACATAAAATGACTATTTTACCCTTAATAGTTTTTTTTTTCTATTACTTATTTATTAGTGTTTAGATTAAAAAAAGAAAAAAAGAAAAAAGTTAATACCCCATCCCCCCCCCCCCCCCTTCCCCTATCCCTAGTTTCCTTCTCCCTCTCTCTCATTTACACTCACAACCGACAACCACCCAACTCTGGCGCTCCTTCTCCTTTCTTCGACGAGACCAACCTTTTTCTTTCTTTGTTTTTTGATCGCCACCCACTACAAGTGTTGGCAGCTACGAATGGTGGTTTTCTGTCGCATTCTTATAAAGTCCAATCTTCCTCCCACAATTATAACTAAGAACTGCAATTTGATCAACGAAATCCACCAAATCCATTCCCAAATAATCACCAGATGACTTCTTTCTCTCCATCCTTTATTTGCCTCTTACCTACACGTCACTATCCTCCGTACCTTCAACTTCTTCATCTCTGCCCTTCCACATCCACTGCATAATCATCATCATCATCCCATTTCAATAAACTAACCTATTTATACATTCAACCTTATCAGTATTTAGAGAGTCAAAAGAAGGAGGACAGACATAGAGGGTATTTGTGGTCCGTCCAATTCCACAATCGAGCTCCACAGTAGCAACACACAGATGAGGAGGCAATGGTGGCTTGGAGGATATGGCGACGTTACTTATAGGGCTAGGTTATAATGTGGATGGACAACTATTGTGTGGACGTGTGGATAATACTATTTTATGAAAATTACTAAGACAATATATTGTTTAGTAATGTGAATACGTTAAATCTCGCAGAACTATTGTTACTTTAATGGATTCTCACCAATTCTAATTCATTTTTGTTCTCATTCATCGTTTTTTATTTATTTTAATTCTTACAGAATACGACTCAATAAACATCCTGATAACATTCTGACAGAATGAGAATAATTTAAAAAAAATGTATAATAACATTATAGACGATTTAATTAGTGAAAATACTTAATAATTAAAATAATTATATAAGATTGAACGTATTCATATTATCAAACAACATATTTTCTTTGTAATTCTCACAGAATAGCACTATCCACACGTCCACACGATAGATGTCAATACATATTTGAACATAGCTCTCTCTCTCTCTCTCTCTCTCTCTCTCTCTCTCTCTATATATATATATATATATATATATATATATATATATATATATATATATATATATATATATATATATATATCCTATTAACGAAAAAGTCATTCCTGATTGTTTATTTAGAATTTGGCCCTAAAAACCGACATTAATCGGGTATAAGGGTTATTTTGCAAGTATTTATCGGTTTTTTGGATTTAATTGCAAAAAAAAAAAAGACAAAAAAAACAAAGATGACTTTTACGTTAACAAAGCCAAACTTTATGAACTTTTTTTGGATATTTCCCTTTATTTGGTCTTGGTTCATTGGTTTATTATACCTTATTTTGATTTAAGTCATGTTTGGACTAGTTAGAAAGCAAGTTTTTAGCTAATATATTAGTTGGTAGTTGATAAGTTAGTTTATAAATTAATAATATTTGATAAAAAAAAAAAAAAAAAAAAAAAAAAAAAAAAAAGTTGTAATGCCTCAAATTTCAACCCAAAATTTGCAACTAAAACATTAAGTGTTTATTCAACTCACAACTACAAGATTTGAAAACATTTATCAAAGTGTCATTTAAAAGTTATCATGTACAGAAGTCCCCCATTGATGCGATACAATCGAGTCATGCCCCTTCTTTAATATAGGAAAACCTAAAACATGTAAGCCACAAATCGTAAGCACAAAGTTTAGTGAGTTCCCTAAAATACCACATACAACACAACATGATAAACAATTATGGGTTATTTGCAAGGATGAGCATATGGACCGGGGAACCGGCCGGAACCGATCCTGAAACCGAAACCTGATGGAACCGGTCGGACCGAGACCGATACTATAATTTCGTCAATTTTTGGAATCGGGACCCGGTAAGAACCCGTCGTTGGAACCGGCCCAAAACCGGGAATCGGACCGGATAGTCTTTAAAAAAAAAACCATGCCTTTTTGTCGTTTGTACTTCTAATTTGGACGTAAAGAAAAAGTAATCGTAAAAAAACCCACGAAATCCAAGCACGACTCGGTGACTCCAAGTCAAGAACCCTACCATCGATCGACATCTCCAAGGAATCCAATGAATCCAAGCATCGGTCATCCCTTATACGATTCCAAGCATCTCCAAGGTTCCATCGATCTTCATCATCATTCACCAATTATCATCTTCTCAATTCTCAAGTTGACATCTTCATATTTTGCTTCAATGATTCGAACTATGGATGCTCATGAAGATCAAGTAAGATTATATATTTGTATTTCATGTTTTAAGTTCCATTTAACAATGTACTTTTTACTTTGTAGACATACATGCGGGATTTTTGTTAGATCAGTTTATAGTATGAATGTAAGATTGTCAAAACTAAGAATTTATTTAGTTATATAATTAATGTTTTATATTGACAATGTAGGACTTGAATAGGTTACCAAATGTACCATCATCAAGATACCGAAACTCAGATGTTCATGATGCCAATAATGAAGATGGTAATCCGGCTAATTGGATTGGAAAAGACTTTGATGACCAAGTAAGATTAGTTCATTAGCAATATTTACTTCTTTAACATTCTATCCAGCTCGTTAGCAATATTTACTTCTTTAACATTCTGTCCAAATTTTGAAAGTTGCATAACTCACTCAATTTAACTTGTTTCGACCTGAATCTTTTTCCTACATGTAGATAATGATTTGTAGGTAAATATATACTATAAAAACGCTTGATTTGATTAAAATCGAATGAGTTACAAGCCCTGCAAGGAAGGGTGTCAAATCAGAATATTTTTTTTATATTTCAGGAATTAAATATAATCTGACTTTGTTGTTCAGATGTGCATAACTCACTCAATTTAACTTGTTTTGACGTGAATCTTTTTCCTACGTGTATATTAGGATTTGTAGTTAAGTTTAGACTATAAAAAGTCTTGATTTGGTTAAAAGTTGAATGAGTTACATGTCTTGGGATATACCGTACCAAATCTATTTATTGTTGCAGCAACATACATGAATCTTTGATTGTATTTTCTTTGTTCTTTTTTATAGATCCAATGTTTCAGAAAACTGTGGGAAGGATACCATCGCATTCAGAATTTGAGATGATTAAAAAGATGATGGAGTTCCTTGAGAAGTTTAAAAAGAAAACTGAAAAAGTTTCGTGTTCAACAAAACCTATCTTCCATACGTATACCAGGTAGATCCTAGACATAGAGCAACATCTTAGGAAACATGAAACCAACCCAAATTTTTTTATGGTACCAGATATGAAAGAAAAATATAACTAATATTGGGGTGACTATGTGTAAAACCTTATTTATTTATTAAATAAATTAATTAATTAATGAATGGCTAGTAGTCCTAAAAAAATATTTTATATATATATATATATATATATATATATATATATATATATATATATATATATATATCAATGGATGGTCTCGAGGGGTTAATTGTCATAAATTTAGAAGTTGAGGGCTGAAGGGTAAATTCTGGACCTTAATTGAAAAGAAATTGCCAAGCAAGGGGTGGTTTTGTAAATTCTGGATTAGTTCTGTAAAGATTTTAGAAGATAGGGGCTGTTTAGTAAATCTGGACTTAATTTGTAAAGGATTTATGGAATCGGGGTTAAAAAGTTAATTTTCACAGTCACGAGGTTATGCATCTTATAATTTCTTCATTGAACCTATTATCACATGTATAACTAATATGCATCAAATTTGATGCATAATTAGTCGAAATTGATGTATTGATGTTTCAGTATTGGAACTATAGTTCCTTTATATTAGTTATTGTTCTTGAGTTTTCATATTTTTAAAAGCAAATTATAAAGCATCATGTGCTAATATTATCAACCACATTTTTGGATGTACGACACTAAACATTAATGCATAAATTGATTGCTCATCTTATAACGCAAATCGTTTAAATAAACTTTATTGTTGAAAATATACACTACATGATGGATGTTGTAATGGGAACTCGCTATGATAAGATTTAGTCATATTAAGTGTTTCCTCCGTTTTAAATACCCGGGCATAAGGAAACCATATAAACAAGTAATGTTTGTTTACTTCAATAAAGCGGTTGTTGAGATTTTGTATGCATATAAATATGATCGAATACAATACATCAATTTCATAGTCGTGCAAGTTGTTAATCCGTGATCAGTTAAATATAATATTAGTTAACCTAGCTATCATTTTAAGTTTTAGATTTTCCCAGTAAATATAGTTTATTTGTTTAATCCCAAACAAAATGTGAGAATACAGCATATTAACTCGAGCTAAATCTTGACTTGTTACAAGTTTTATGTGTAAAACTCGAGCTTGACTTATGACTGGTTTCTATATAATTCAACTTACCTCATTTTGTTTTCATTCAAGTATGATCATTCCGAAGAATATTTCTTGGAAGAATATTTGATGCTTTTGTCTTGAAATTAATTACGATGAAACTGAATAATTAAATAATCAGACAATCAGAATGAAATATTCACACTCAATAGTATTTGGATGTAGTTTTTAACATTGAAATTAAAATAATATGATAATAGTTCGTTTAAATATCGACATTATTTTATTATTTAATGCAGTGACAGTATAAATAAAAAAATGCTCAAAAAAATCCTATATATTTCAAATTAGTTAAAAAAAAAAAAAAGGTAAATGAATTATTTTGGGAATTAAATATGAATCAAAACTCACGAAAATTATTTAATAAAGTCATTAATGATATTTTTGAACAAATAATGCTAATCTACAGAGTAGTACATATACATATAACGAGAATTTATAATAATCTCAAAAACCGATGAATCAAAGTATCAAACTAATGCATGAAATCACCCCGATTTTTGAGATTGATGCACTAATTCATCCGATTTCGGTAACCTAAATTTATAGATCTCGTTGCAAAAGTTCTTCAAGACGAGTATAGATCAGCTAACTCATCCAAACAATCCGAAGTGACATTAAAATCGGCGTTCTCAAGCATCCATAACAGATGATCAAAAAGTACAACTTCACAATTGATCACCGATACATCATCATCATCATCACTAACTGGCTTCGATTTCTCGATGAGAGCATTAACAAGTGGATGACTCAAATACTTAGAACTAATAACGTACCGTTTCCTCGAGCTTCCGACGAATACTATTTCATTAGGCTCTTCTTCGCCTCCGCTGACATTGCTGTCTCCGTCTCCGCCGTAGCCGTAGACGGAGATAGCATTCGTATTCCAGACTATTCCTTCTCCGGCGGCTCTGTCGTGATGATGTCTAGCACTAGCAGACTTAGAGTTAGATCCCAAACTGCTGAACGACGAACTTCTCCCTATTTGTTTGGATAACGTCTTGCACTTCCTTAGAATCACATTGATCTTCTTCATGGCTGATTTCTTAATAGTTTGCAGGAGGATTCGGAATCAATGGGGAGATGTATATATATACTGTAACTGAAAAAGGAGAGGGTGCAATTTGAAAATACGAAAACGATGGTGGGCGTGAGGTGGATGTTTAGAGTTCTTGAGGGTCCCGCTTATAACTGATATATTAATTGGGAATTAATTGTTACGTATAACATTTCATCTCCTTTTCTTCAATATCGGTGGATGTTTATATTTTTATAATAATAAATTTTTAAAAAAAATGTATATATTTATTAATATCGGTTTATTGATCGATTTTGAAACGTATTGTTTGATTTGATATAGATATTTAATGAATAAGATAAGATTTCTGTAAGTCTTTCTTTTTATTGGATTTTAAAATTTGGTTAATGTTTAGTATGAATATGAAAGATATGTTTTGCGGTGTGTCTTTAGAGAGGGCCTCGTGGTTGACAAGTGAGTGGTTAAATCAAGCAGGACGAAGAAAGGGACCCATTGTTTTATAAAATCCTTGTCCTTGTAGAAAATGCATACAAAAACAATAATAATGATAATATTTTTGGAAGATATTATGTTTATGAAACGTCGGCCATATAACGAAGAAAAGACAATGATATGTAAATGTAACTAAAAAAACAGATATATATATAAGTAATAAAGATAGAAGTAAATACGAGCAAGGAAAATCGCGTGGACATTTTGCGTATGTAGAAATGGTAAAAATGTGTACTCAATAAAACATGAATCATATAATAGCAATAGAAGTTTAAAAAAAAAAAAAAAAAAATGATTGCCATTCCCATTGAGTTTGTGATCTTCATGTTTTGGTATCATGTCCAACACCGTTCTATCCCCTGACAAATACAACATTCTCATGTTGAATCTTGTATGCAAGAAACAATAATTTGTTGTACAATTAATTATGTATGAACTTATGTTGTCACACATGAAGAGAAATTAAAGACATGAAATAAATCATACATTTATATATGATGAATTTATTATTTGACATCATAATAAATAAATAAATAAACAGATAAATAAATGAAAAGTTTACTTGTTACTTATTTAAAATAAATAAATAAATAACAGTTGATTGGGTAATTAAGATAATTAATTTGGATTTGAGATTGTCTCATTAAATGTTTAAAAGATAATTAAAATGTCATCATATTTGGGATAATATTTATAACATATATCATAAGATTTTTAGCTGAAGAGGTATCATGTATTGTCTTTTCTCTTTGAGATTGATGATTCAAATCTCACCTAAGACTTAAGTAGAACCATTATTTAACTTAGAAGTATATTAGGTTTGAAGGTTAAAAAAAATTTTATAAGGAATGTTTATTGAAAACCCCAATTTGAAGTCTAGTAGTTGTGTTTGCGTGCTTGTTTGGATACAAATAAAAATGATAATACTTTTGATCATAGTTTCCGAACCAAATGACCATAAAACCGACTTGAAGTTTGTACTGAACATCCTGTTTGTAACCGGTTAATCTTTAACTATTTAAAACAGGGACAGTTTTACTTGGTGTCCCGGTGTAGTACCGGCAACAACTAGTTTTCCCGTACACAATAGAAAACATTTGGATTTTTTTTTGGTTTTTTACCTATTTTTCATGCACCGCCAATACCTCTTCAACCGCGGCAACACCTACTGTGTATTTCTGCGTCCGATCCTGATTTAAAAATAACCAATTGAAACCAACTAACAACATTAACCATTTTTATCATATTTTCTATACCAAATAATCATAAAAATCAACTTGAAGTAATATAGTGAAAGTCATATGGTTTGTGACTAAGTTAATTTGGTTGATTTAATTAGTTTAAATTAATCAGTCATAACGATTCGATAAAATTAACAAATTTAACCCTTTATTGTTTTATTTATTATCATGTTAAAGATTATGCTAATATAAAAGACAAGGATTTTAAATAATTCATAAATGAAATAACTTTGGAAATCAGTTTGGTCTAATATGAAAAATAAGGATTTTAGATAAATATACGTAGATTGTCATAAAAATTACCTTAATTATGAAGTTTACCCTTTATTATTTAATTTATGAATTATTATAGTTCGAAGAAAATGTTGGTGATGGCTATAAAAACCCAATATGTACCCTGTAGAATGGACATGTTAGATTAATGGAAAAATGATTTTTAAGGATAGTTAAGTGTTGTATATGTTTTCATTTGGTTCCTTTTTTGTACTCAATATATCATCGAATTTGTTGTTAGTGTTCACCATAACCCTTTTGACCGGCTTTTGACACGTGATAGTCGGTCAAATGATTATGGTGAACACAAACAACAAGTTTGATTATATATTGAGTATAAAAAAATGGACCACATAAGAACAAATGCAACAGTTGGTTACCCTCCTGATTCATTTTCCCTTTACTCATTTATAACAAATCTCACGTTATCTTCTGCTGATATTAATGATTTTATGATATTCATTATTGTTTCTCTTCAAAACGTAACCCACGAAAGAACATTATTCATACATGTATAAGTTTGTAATGCACTTGAATATTTATTAGGGGAATCTTGACTAAGTAGATGCATTTCATGACTACATTTACATTTCTAATCAAATAATTTACTGTATCATGGATTCTAGAAAAGTCTACAAACGAGTAGAATCACAAGTGTTTTGATTTTTTAGTTTACTTATCTATAAGATCGAATTCATGGGATAAGATACAACACCAATATATATAATACCATGCAGCTTTTGCAGACACATCACCATAATATACCTAGAAGTAAACGTTTATGCTGATAATTATACCTCTCATATACAGTCATATCCTTTTGCAGAGAGGTGTTGACAGCTAACCACAATAAGCATAGCATAGACGATGTTTTAACGTAGTTACACCTCCGAAACGCTCTTCATATATGTTATGGCTAAAGAAGGTTGTAGTATTTGATAATTTTGCAACTTTAATTTCATTTAACTTTTCGGGGAAAATGACTCAGAAGGATAACCAACTATTGAGTTTGTTCTTATTTGGTTATTTTCCTTTTTTGTAATCAAGATACCATTGAACTTGTTGTTTATGTTCATCATAACCCTTTAACCGACTATCACAGGTCAAAGACCGATCAAAGGGGTTATATTGAACACAAACAACAAGTTTGATGGTATATTGAGTACAAAAAATGAACCAAATAGAAACAAACGCAACAATTAATTACTCTCAATAGTCATTTTCCCTAGATTAATTGGTATCAACCAATTGTTTGCACAAATCCTCCCTAATAAATAAAGATCTTTTTGTCACATATCATTTTCTCTTTCATTTGGACGCATGATATTTTCTATCATTTTTGAATTTTATATTTTTCACTTATTATTTTATTGTATTTTTCATTCTATTAAATTAACATTCCATATTTAATATGTAAAGTAATATATATATACTGTATTCAATATACTAAAGCCTCATTAATTTTGATAATTCAAAAAAATTCTATTTTTTCTTATAAATTCAAACTTTTCAAATTGTTAAAATTTCATATTTAATTTTTTTTAAATAAATCCATATAATACAAAAATATCACACCTAGTAGATAATATATTGGATACTGAAAAACCTAAGTTCCTTTCTCGGTTTGTACGGACAAGTTAAAAGGAAAATGTAGAGCATAAGCAACTTCCTTCATTTTAATTGTGAGAGGACATGAAAAAAAAAACAGAGGGAAAGCAACTGCATATATGAAGGGTGAATTGTTGGTGGGACCTAGTTGAAAAAGTTAAAAGTCCATGTAAAACATGCATTTCCGGTTTGTACGGACAACTTAAAGGAATTAGGAATTTAAAGAATGTGGTAACGCTCTTGTAATTTTTTTTTTACAATTTTTACCTATAAACTAGTATGTGATTATGGTTTTGCTTTTGCATATAATTTTTTTTTTAATTTAAAAATATAAAAATCACATAAAACAATGGTGTTGCTATTAAAACACCATTTACACACCCTATCAATATTTTTATTAAAAATTAACATATAAGAAACTGTTTATAATTTACTTTTCTAAAAAACAATGCAAATTCAATTAATAAAACAATCTTAAAAATCAAATAGAATATCTAAATGTAAACCTAGGATATCTTTTTAACCAGACCCTAAAACAAAAAATAAATATCAATTACTTTGATTAATACTTGTAAACATAAATATTAAGTATTTATCCTAAATAATAGCTTTTATATTGTATTAATATATAAAATTTTATTATTTGAAATAATAATGTAAACATATTTAGTTTTACTTAAAATTTCATCTAAGATTCCATAATAATAATATATTGAGATATCTGATTGTTTATATATATATATATATATATATATATATATATATATATATATATATATATATATATATATATATATATATATGCCTGTCGAAAAAACCCGAAACTCATTCTACCCACCCGATTCATTCCGAATTCGTGTAGAACGGATAACGGGTATGAACATTCGGGTAATAGGTTAACCCAATAATAATATAGGTCGGGTTTTAGGTATGAATATTTATTTTCGGGTATACCCGAATACCAGTGGTATATTACTGCTGACGAATATATATATATATATATATATATATATATATATATATATATATATATATATATATATATATATAAAAGATCGGTTGATAACTCATTGTTTTCCGAAAACCTGAGAACTAAAGGTAGAGCGTTAGATCGAAATTAACTAATTAAGGGCATGATCGTCATCTTACAGATCTCATTTAATGTTTAATTTTTTTTGTTATTGAAAATATTTTAAAAAAAAAAGTTTTAAAAGTTAACATAATAAATAAAATTTCGTTCTTTTTAAATAATTTTTGATTTAAAAAAAACATTAATTTAAAAAAATGAAAAACAAAATATTTTTTAAAAAACTGCACGTTTTTCAGAAAAACTATAAATTTTTTTGAAAAAACTACAATATAAAAAAAAACTGCATTTTTTTCAGAAAAAACTACAATTTAAAAAAACTGCATTTTAAAAGAAACTGCAATTATTTAAAAAAATTGTATTTTTTTCAAAAAAAAAACCTACAATTGTTTTAAAGAAACAACATTTTTAAAAAATCTGCATTTAAAAAAAACTGCAATTATTTAAAAAAAATTTTATTTTTTTCAAAAAAAAAAACCTACAATTGTTTTAAAGAAACAACATTTTTTTAAAAAATGTAAATTTTTTAAAAATCCATAAATTATAAAAAAAAAAAAAAAAAAAAAAAAAAAAAAAAAAAAAAAAACTAGAATATTTTTAACAAAAAAAATCAACGTTTGAAGTACATATATACATATTTTTTCAAATGCATATATGCATATTTTTTATACTGTAATGTTCGTAAGTAAATCATAAAAAATCTCATTTTTACTAATTAATCTTTAAGCATAATACTACAAATCTTTTATTCGATACAAAATAAAAGATAAAAAATAAAAAATAAAAGAAACTACAAAGATTCACAGTGTTAACATTTCTTCATATCAAAATTTCCATAATTTCTTCAATTTATCAGTTTTCACCTCTTCAATATTTTCCACAAATTCTTCAAAATCTATAAGAAAAATAAAGAAAAAGTTTAATTAAGGCGAAAAAACTCACAAAAATGCACATGTATATCATATAAGATTCATATGTGACTTATATGTGACTTACATGTGAATCACATGTAATTCATATGTGAATTACATGTTATTTACATGTGAATCACATGTAATTCTTATGCGACTCACTTGTGATCTACATGTGAATCACATGTAATTCATATGTAAATCACTTGTGATTCATATGTAACTCATATGGGATTTACTTGTGATTTACATGTGATTTTAATGTGAATTACATGTGATTCATACGTGAATCACTGGTGATTTACATGTGAATTACTTGTGATTTATATGTGAATCACTTGTGATTTACATGTGAAATACTTGTGCTTTACATGTGAATCACTTGTGATTTATATGTGAATTAAATTTTATTTACATGTGAATCACTTGTGTTTTACATGTGAATCACATGTGATTTACATGTGAATCACATGTGATTCATATGTGAATTACATGTTATTTACATGTGAATCATATATAATTCATATGTGATTCACTTATGATTTAAATGTGAATCACATGTGATCCATATGTGAATTATATGTGATTTTTTCTATAACGATATGAGATTTGCTGAATTCCAAAACACAAATTCCAAAATAGAATACTAAAGAAGCAAATGGTGACTATTAGTGCTCTATATAATTAGTTTATATCCAAAAAATAATTTAAATATTAAAATGTTTGTAAGGATTTTGCATTTTTTTAAATAAAAGGATAATAATAATAATAATAATATTTATATGCCTTTTGTGCTACTAACTGTGATTGTTGTTCACTCTTGGCTCATGTACAAACCTAAAGGGGAAATAACCAGATACTTTGAATACAATGATATTTGCTTGATAATAAAATATAAATTTAGAAAAAAAAAACTTACCATTTTCCCAGAAGCAAATACTAGTGATGTAGTTTTGGGTTCTCTTATCCTCATACTAACAATAGCAAAATGTTAGATGGAGTACATACACAAAGAATAATAAGTGAATGCATTTTAACTGGAGAAAAAACTGAAAAAGGGATCAAATTTTATAATTATATCTTCACATGATAAAAACATTATTAAGTAAAGCATCCAAAGGGAGTAGCCATTTCACATATTAGAGCAACTTCTTACTGATTTTGGTACAGAGGAAAATACAACAAATGCCAAATAGTTACTTGCTCTCGGGGATTTACAGTTTCTCATTCAAAGATTTGAGTATGGAAATGTGGATGAGAAGACTCGTGTAGCTGCATTACTGTCAAACCACTATATAAACAGGTATATCAGTTTCAGCTTTCAAACCTCTGTATTCTTCTTCCTTCTGTTAAATTATTAACTTTTGTCCATGTTTGTGCTTCCTCTACAACAGTATCAAAACCAAATGTCTTATCCATCAACAAAATATCATTATCTATAAAGCCAACTACAACCACCTTTAACCCTCATTTAATCAACTAAACATAACAAATAATTTAAATAAGACACAAACATAAGTGTGTATCAAATTCAAATGATAAATGCATAATACTAAAGTAATCTTACACGAACATAAGTGGAACCTAATAAATAAACATGATAAAGAGTCTAAAATGAGTGTTCCTAATCCTCACTTTCACAATTTTGATTCAGATCGAATGGAAAATTCATTTCAAGATTACCAAGTGTGGTTTGCATATTATGATGATGGCATGCCATGGTTATATGCATTGATTCAAATGAAAATGAATCAGAATTCCAAGAATTCCAGCCACACAATGTTACAAAAAACCTAGTTAAATCCACACATTGTTACAAAAACCTTAGTTAAATCAACCAAATCTTAAGAGTATCAGTTTAGATAAAAGAAGAGAGATAATTCTACAAATGAATTGATTTCATACCTAATTAAAAATTGAATAATATAAGCAGGTAAGGATTAATGATACTTGATGATCAAAGTTGAGTGAATCGACGAAGCAACTTTGTTTAGATAATTTTGCCACTTCTATTCTAAATGTACTACAATCGGTAAGGAATGAGAGACATCGATTATGTTTTAGGTCAAATCAACAATTCAGAATTGTGGAGGAGCAGATGCAATGTTGGTAGACTCTGGCGATTGAAGACGATGTTGAGAATGGCGCGGCGACTGAAAACAACCATTTCTATTCCAGATATATGGTGGTAGATAACTAATCGGAGATATAACAAGTGTTTTAGCGAAAATCAACGACAATGATACAACTGGTGATTCACATGAGTGTGGAGGAGCAAAGGTGGAGGTGATACACTCCGACAACTGAAGACACAATAAGAACGTGACAAGATTCGTTGATTTCATCTCAAAATCTGGGATGAAGAGGTGAGATTCAACGATTTCATCTCAAAATCTGGGATGAAGATGAACATGGGGGAAAGAGAAAGACGATGAGAGAGAGTTGTATTTTCAAAATTGATTTTGATTAATTGTTATGTACATTAATTTTTATCCCTTAACTACCCTTGTAATTTCTTGTAAAAAGTCAATGTTACCATTGAAATTGTTAATAATTACAAATATGTAATGTTTGATCTAGGCCATTAAAAGTTTTGATCTAACATTCCACTTTTAGTTCTCGGGTTCTCGAGAAACTTTAGGTTCTCAAATGATCCTCCCCCCCCCCCTCTCTCTATAACGACCAAAAATTTCAACAAATTTTAAACTTTTCAAAGCATCCCAATTTCTTTAAGTTTTTACAAAAAGGTTTTCAATACATTTATTATCAGAGTATTCCCAGAACCATAACATAAATCATAAACACGAGGAGCGGTACGATCACGCCTTTGCCTTGCCACGATCTCCTGAAGAACCTGAAAAACATTAAACCACAACTGTAAGCCCGAAAGCTTAGTGAGATACCCCTAAAATACCAACCACATATACCATACACACATAACATGCTATATCATAACAAATCACAGAACAGCCATGCATATCGGGTCTACTGTGTGACTGGTCCGCCGTGTCGGACCTTCAGTCCACCGGGTCCACCCTCCGAGTCTAGTTATGTCCCTTGAGTCTACAGTGTGGTTGGTCCGCCCGCACCGGGTCTTCAACCCACCTGGTCCACTCTCTGAGTCCACAATATGACTGGTCCGCCCGCATCGGGCCTTCAGTCGGCCTGGTCCACTCTTCAAGCCTCGACACATCTGGTCCACCCTTGTGGGGCCTACAGCCTATCCGGACCGCTCGTTGGGCCTTCGGAATAACCGGTCCGCCCTGTGTATGTTGGCCTACAGCACAAAGCAGGTCCCGCCTCAACCCAACCCCAGTCAAACAATCATGTGCACATAAACATACAATCATATAACAATTCACATTCAATCAAACTGATCTAGCAGATCACGTAACACAACATACTCTAAGCAGGATACCGACCTAACCGGTCACTAGCATAACATCACCCTATATACCAGGATATCGACCTTAACCAGGTCTCTAACATATACCATCCTAACTACCAGGATGCAAACATAGTAAAACAGCAACATAACAACAATACCCGGATTACAATCCGATAAAGGGCCGGCCTTGGTGCCTTAGACCCTATTGATATAGTGAGGATAACCCACCTTGCAACTGCTGACTGAAAAGATAAGATCACACTGCTCCAACCTTCGACACGAACTCCACCCCTGATAAAGCCAAAAGACTAAACCCAATAAATACCACAAAATACCAAAATTCCCTTAGAAGTCAACTGGTCAACTCTTGATCAAAGTCAAAGTCAAAGTCAACCTTCTAGCTGACTCTACTCGTCGAGTCAGCTCGCTGACTCGCCGAGTCCCCCAACACTGAAAAGACCCATCTCAACTCACTGAATCATCCCTTGACTCACCGATTCTTAGCTTAACCAGGAAAGGCTAAGACCTCAAGACCAGACTCGCCGAGTCCATGAACAGACTCGCCGAGTCCATGAACAGACTCGCCAAGTCCAAGGCTATCTTCAACCAACTCGCCGAGTTGTTCTTCCAACTCGTCGAGTTCTTGCCCACCTTCAAGCAACTCGCCGAGTACACCCTCGTGACTCGCCGAGTACCACTAACTCTTAACCCATACAGAAGCCTTCCAGGCCATGCAGTCGATCCAAAACATAGATCTACCCTTCTATAACCCATCCATCACGTAAAGTTGCAAACTTTACGTGAATCCAAAGAGATCTAGGCATTTTACACTCTAGGGATAGGGTTTGGGACAAGATGGCTTCACCAAACACTCAATAACAATGACTTTAATGCACTCTAGACCTTCTCCATACCAGATCTGAGGTAGCAACCTCAGATCTAACCTTCAAACTCAAAATACCACAAGCTAAACTTTCCACACATTCCAAGATGATGAATCTAGATGAATAACAGTCCAAGAAACGAAGTAATACCTCAAAAGGAAGCCCTAACAGGAGAGAAATCCGATTCTTAGAAAAGCCCCTTGCTCCAAGCCTCCTATCTCTCCAAGATCTCCTCCAAAATCTCTTCTTCAAGGTTCAAATGCCCTCAAATCACTCACAAACACACCTTAGGGTTTTCTGGACTTAGAGAGGGTAAAGAGGCTGGGGAGAGGGTATAATGTCATTTATATAGGGCTCATCCTCCAAAATTAGGGTTTCTCCACTCAGCGCCTACTCGTCGAGTCCAGCCTCCGACTCGTCGAGTAGACCACTTAACACGCGACCAGAGTTGCGACTCTACTCGCCGAGTCCACCCATGGAATCACCGAGTTGCCCTTCCATATTTCCACTTTGAACCCTGATCTTGCACTCCTGAACTCGGGATGTTACACACACACACTCTCTCTCTTTCTATCTCTCTCTCTCTCTATATATATATATATATATATATGTATATGTATATACGTATATATAAGTGTTCACCGCGGTAATAGTGTCCACCTTGGTTTACCATCAGTCAAAAACACACCATACCGTGGAGCCTCATAACATAGAAAATTTATTTATTCAAATCTAGTAATTTGTACATCTTTTACTATTCGCAATTTCACATACAAAAGTACATAATTAGACAAAATATTAAAAATGATCTTTATTTTTGTCAAAATTATATGGTTTTGGTCAAAAAAAAGTTTGATGGTGTATTGACGGTCCAATTTTGGATCTCTTATGTCTTTTTGGTCTAAATGGTTGGTATTTTTGTGGTATTGGTCTATACCTCACATAAAATAACAAATATGCCCTTAAGATAGCTTTTTTAATATTCTTTTAATATTTTCTTATTCTTTTAAATAAAAAGGAACAAAAAAATATACACCCCCACCCACCTATGTCAGCACCCCCGTCTCTTACTCTCTCTCTCTCTCTCTCTCTCTCTCTCTCCCTCTCTCTCTCTCTCTTTCTCTTTCTCTCTCTGTCTCCTTCTTCTGGATAACATCCTCCTAATTGGGTCTTCATCAGAGTACCGTTTTCCTAATGGAGGACTTTGTGGGAGTAACCTTCAAATGGATATGTGAAGTAAACACACACATACACACACATATGTTGGGGGACAAAGACAATAAGGGCGACAGAGGAAGAAGGTGTGTCAGAGGAAGAATAGGATGGATTTGATCGAGGGGAAGTAGTTTGTGGAGTAATGGACTCTGATCTAAGATCTGAAGCCCCTTGCTTAGAGTAAACTACAAATGGGAGAAGGCAACTGAACCTTGGAAGTATCCAACATCGAATACACAGAAGAAAATCACCCAAATTGGTTCAGATTTGAGTTCTTGGTTTTAGCACAAGATTTTATCTCGTTACCTCCATCCTATACATTCTCCCAAAAATGAAACATTTGATTCCTTTTGTGAATCTGAGCTTTATTTGATCTTAATTGTTGTTTTTCACTAAGCACGAATATTATTACTGGTAGCTCCGATGAGGTTTGAGTTGAAGTCGGAGCATGGGTTAAATACGGTGGTATTACGGATGGCGTTGGTGTCTATGAAGGTGATGAATGTGGTTTTAATGGTGGTGAGCTTCGACAATGATTTCAAGTGGTGTGAAGGGTAGTTATGGTGATTTTAATGGGGGTGAGGGGTTTAATTCTGACGGGACAAAGGGAGAGAGAACGGTGGGGATGGGGAGTCTAGTAACCAGGTCTCTAGAAAAGGTGGTGGTGGTTGCGATCTAGGTGAACTCTAGTGAGAATAGGGGTTGCCGATGGTGGTTCCAGACACCGGTGATGGAAGGTGGAGCTGGTGATGAAGGGGTTCTCTAAGATAAGAGTGGGGAATGGGTTTTTTTTTTTTTTTAAGTTAAAAATATATAAATTAAATTAGTTTATGTATTTCAACAAATAAAGAAAATGAAAAATATAAATTATAATGGCATAACCGTCTTTTTAAGTGTATGAGGACCAAAACTAATAAAAAGATCCAATGTTGGATCATTGGTGTTAGGGTGTCGAATGGGTAAGTTTTTCGGGTTTCGGGTAGAACAAGTATTTCCTTAAGAAAATAATACCCGATACCCGACCTATATTGTAATTCGGGTTTTCAGGTTTCGGGTATTCGGGTTTGAGGTCGGGTCGGGTTATTATCGGGTATACCCGAAAATTTCTTATGTGACACTTATTGATAATTTTTTATTTTTTTATTTTTTTTATTTTTACGTGTTTGTTGGTTTAATAAAGAATTGGGTAAGAAAATACTTCATACAATTAACAAGTACATGTATAATAACAATACAAATCATTATAATATGTTATGTACTTTTTTAATTCCATTCCATGCGATAGTGAGAAACTGAGAATTGTGATGACGGTTCAGGACTTCAGCTTCAGCGTCGTATTCCCTTTGCAAGTTTGCGTCAACTGTCGAGCCGTCGTTCATAAGAAGGAAACGAAGGGTGTTGTTTTATTTGAAGCGTGCGTGCGTGACTGCATTGTAGATTTGGTATTATTTAAAAAACGAATTCGGGTGTTCGGGTATACCCGAAAATAAATATTCATACCTAAAACCCGACCTATATTATTATCGGGTTAACCCATTACCTGAATGTTCATACCCGTTACCCGTTCTACCCGACCCATTCTACCCGAATTCGAAACGGGTCGGGTGGGTAGAACGAGTTTCGGGTTTTTTCGACAGGCCTAATTGGTGTGCCATCAAAACTTTTTGGACCAAAACCACATAATTTTGCCAACCACAGGGACCTTTTTTGCAATTTTGTCACATAATTACAGTTTTGGTGTGAAATCCCCATTTTCACGGGCAGAAAAGACCAGTTTGTTTATGCTTTATTTTAAAAATTAGATTATCCTTTTAAAGAAAAGTGTTGCGGAATTTGTTCCAAGAAAAACATGATAAACATATTATCAAAGCATTTCCGAAGAAATGTATTTTGTTTATATTAAGACTTTGGGATGCCATTGTCAATATAGAAACATAAGCATAAACAGAACTTACATTCATTTACACTAGTGATCTGCATCTCTTTTAATCTCTCAGTGTAATGGAGCTTCGTATCGACACTTGTGATACAAATACGCCGAGTGGGATAGGTTGGGAAACCTGGTGAGCACGTAGGGTTTTCAACCCACAATAATATAATTATTATGTTTAATCCTCAAACAATCAACCTAATTACCAATCCTCATTATCTTCTTTATTTTGAAGGATCCATCCTAAGAATAATCTATCCTTCATTCATTCATTCATTCCCAAAGACCTTCCTAAGTAATAGGCACAAAGTCCATCGTTGACTACGGTACAACTGCCAATGTTATCAATTAGGCGCAACTGCCAATATTATCATATAGGCGCAACTGCCAAGATTACGACATTCTGTATTAGGCGCAACTGCCGATATTATCATTTATATCACCCTTTATCCCTCATCATTTATCTACCCATGTTCTACCTACCATATTCGTAGATATAAAATACATATACCATTTAAATCATTTAAAACATGTATAAATAGTTAATCCAACATATACCATTTAAGGTAAACTTCACTTAACGATACAAGTATGGTAGATACTTGTACACCTCATTCCGGATCGATAACCAACTACCAACTTTTAAGGAAAATAAGGGTTTTTCCTGGGATAACTTTACTTTTCATGAACAGGTTGTTTAACCAATGAATAACCAAACTACTTTTATAAGAAAATATGGGATTTTCTTGGGAAACAACTTTTCATAAAACCAAAGGAAACTTATTCTTTTACCGGAAACAAACCACTTATGAACTCACCAGCTTTATGCTGATATTTTAAAACTGCTTGTATTCTCAGGTTCTCGTTAGACAGGTACCCCGCGTTCTTTTGGAGAAGACGGAGCGTATAGAAGTCTCGTCTTTACTTTTGTTCGTACTGATGTATATATATAAAACATGTATTTCCTTACTTTCAAACAAATGTAAATATTCATATGTAATGTAAGGGTTGTGTTTACTATGCTTGATATGTATATTGGTTGTGATACTTTTCATGACATCCTCCGCCCCGGAACGTTTCCACCATCGGTTTCGGGGTGTGACAGTGATCGTCGGGTTCGAGATATGGAACACCTTCAGCAAACGAGAGAAGGAAAGAGGTTTTGGAATGCCAATATTATCATATAGGCGTAGCTGCCAAGATTACGTCATTCTCTATTAGGCGCAGCTGCCGATATTATCATCTATATCACCCTTTATCCCTCATCATTTATCTACCCATATTCTACCTACCATATTCGTAGATATAAAATACATATACCATTTAAATCATTTAAAACATGTATAAATAGTTAATCCAACATATATATCACGAACACAAATAATATACACACATATCACGTAATTTATAGCATCTACTTCATATCTATGTGTAAGATGAAAGTAACTATGCAATCACATTAGTAGCATGATTTGATAGAATCTAACTAAAAATGGTCAGCGGTTCGTGATCGTCGGGCTCGAGATATGGAACGCCTTCAGAAAACGAGAGAGGGAAAGAGATTTTGGTGCAAGGAGAGAAAGGGTCTCACTTGATATTTATAGGTTGTTCTGGGCAAGTTCATGTCGTGGACTTAATGTTCACATCGTGGCCCATGGCTGAATCACTTTGTAGGCTTGCCATATGTGTTCTAGCTTCAAAAAAGTGTCCAGATGGCAATTTCCACGTAGTAAATCTTATGTCCACATCGTGGAGTCTTAACGCATCACTCTCGTAGACTTAGCACGAGTTATCTAGCCTCAATTAGTTTCTTTGACCAGTTTCACGTCGTGAAATTGAGGCGACTAGGGTTTACGCCACGTGTCATGCCCTTAGACGACTATATCTTAGGAAGGTCATAACTTTTGCATACGAACTCCGTTTTTGACATTCTTTATATATGCTCCTAGTTGGAGACATAATCTAAAACTTTAGGTTAGGTCACTAAGGCCAAAAAGTACTTTATCATAAACTCACTTTTTATGATTCCCGGTGTCGTGTCGGTTTTGTCGTAAAACTTCGACATGTCGTAACTTATTCGTTATAACTCGGATTGTAGCATTCTTTATGCATACAAACCTTGCTCCTGTTGGGATCATTTATATTTAGAAGAGATTGTGGTATGATAAGAGGTCCTTTCGGTGGTGATTTTTGGGTTATCGGTTCGATTTATATGTCGATAAGGAGCGATTTCAAGGGAGAAAGCTAATTCAAGTGGAGGAGAATTGTAACATCCTGTTTCTAATCATTCGTGATTTTGGTTCATTGGCTACAACTGGGCATGATGGATTCTCGGGGTTGTGGCGAGCTACTAGGAGCTTAGAGCATCTTGTCACCTATTCGAGGGTAAAAGGTTCGTTGGAATCGAGGTTATGTCGAGGAAGCAATGAAAGTTTGAAGATTTGGCAAGATAAGTCCTTATTTTGAGATGTGTGGCAGTCGAGTACGCGGGGCATAATTATGTGTACACTCGGCGTACTCGTATGCATGGAAGAAACGTGAAGGCCACTTAGTACGCCCAGCGTACTAGGTCCTGGAAAAAAACCCTAATGTCTTGGAGTATACCTATTTAAGGAACAATATGCCCTCATGTTCAGCCACCATTTTAGCATCTTACTTCCCACAAAACCCTAAATCTCGTTTCTTGGCTTGTGTGAGCATTGGAGGCTTATGAAGTGATATTGGGGGATTCTTTTGAGAAGAAGGAACTTTGAAGGAAGGAGAGTTGTCATTTGAGCTCTTGGATCTGATTTTCCTTGAGGATAAAGCATCATTCAGAGGTGTCAACTCAAAACTTTGCTCTTCTTTTGCATGCTTCATTTAATGGTCCATTTTAGGGTTTAAGTCCCCAAAACTTGAAGCTTTTTGAGTTGGTTAACCCAAGAACCTTGTACTTGTCCCCTTGATGTCATTAGATGGTATAAGTTCATAAAAATGGAGTCTTGGTGGTCAAGATCTCCCAATCTATAAGATATGTGGACTTTGTGGTGGAAAAAGTAAGAGTTTATGAGATCTTGACTTGTTCAGCTTTGATAGAGCTTAAAGTCACCAACTTTATGTTATAAGAGACTTCATTTGACCGAGATTTGAGATGGTAGCCTTTGTCTTAACGGGTTAAGACCACTTAAGTGGGATAAGCAAGTATGGGAAGTATGTCGAGCGTACTTCCAGCTACGCACAACGTAGTACTGAGTCTCCCCCATTGCGTGCATGGCTAAGCATATGCCCAACGTACGTGGCAAGTGTTGATTTTCTGTTAACTTTTTAGTGTTTCGAACAAATGTGAATATTGAGGGGAAAATGGTATTTTCACCCTCCTGGGATTTAGTAAAGGATTATTGGCTTAAGGGTTAGGTTCATTTATGCTTGGGCCCAATTAGGAAGATTGTGCCATTAGTGGGCCCTTGTGTTGGGCTTGCCTTCTTGATTTGAGTTATGGGTCGGGCCTTAGGTGGGCCCACTTAGTATTGGGCCTTGTTGGGCTTAATGGGTTTGGGTTATTTGTGGACTGAGTTGGTGGTCCATCTTTAAACCTGATGAGTAAAGGTATGGTCTCAGATCCTAATTGAATTAATTGTGGGTTTGGCACAATGTTAAGGCCGGTGTGCCGCGACATCATTTATAGGAGCCATTCTTCATCCGATGTGAGTCTTCTCACTATACTTTACCTTGAGTGGTATTTATGTGTGACCGGAAGGTCTTATATGCTTACATTGAGTATTATTTTATCCTGTCTTATGTGTTATGTTGTTCATTATTTCTTTGTGATTTATGCCATGTGGAGTTTTACGGACCGGACCAGAGGGCCCAACAAATTATAAGGCCAGAGGGTCCTTAACCAGACCGAAGCGGAGGGTCCAACGAGCCAGACCAGACCAGAGGGTCCAACGAGCTATGGGATTGGAGGGTCCTGCTGAGACACATCGGACCAGATGTTCCTACAGAGTTATAGCCTCGAGTGGTTAGTATGTGTATGTGGTATTTTGAGGAACTCACTAAGCTTTGTGCTTACCGTGTTATGTGTTATGTGTTATGTGTTTCAGGTTCTTATCAGGATCGTGGGAAGGCGACAACTCGGTTGTACACACAAGAGAAAAGAGTTATGAATGAGGATCCTGGATTTTTACAATTACTTTTAAAAACTATTTTAAAATATGTTATGACATCGACACTTAAGATTTTGGAAAGTTATTATATGTGATGTTGATAAATTTTGAATTGAAAAAGTTGGTTTGAAAATTTATGGTGTTACAATTAGTGGCGACATAGGGTATTACCTGCGACATGTCACCGCTATTACCTTTACCGACGACTTTTGTCACCCTAATTCTCTTTTTTCTTGTAGTGATCCGACATTTCCTTCGTATTATATAAATTTGACGAAATATTCGGTGACATTTTTTTCTTCATATTATGTAACTTTGATGTCATTTTTCCGACCCTATATCAGGCAACAAAAAATGTAAATCCAACAACAAATAATTTTATAATAGCTCTTTAAATATTCCACAAACACTAAAGAGTTAGTAAAAACATGTGATTTATCAGATTGTATATAAGTACATATTACAACCCCTCTTTAAAATCCGAGACAAAAGCTAAGATATAGGAAAATGGTAATTATTTCTGTGGCAATGAAAAATCGTATAAAAAGGTAGTCTCTAATGTTGGAGAATATTTGATTCAGATATGGAAGCATTATGTGTTCTGATCCTGATGGCGATAACTTGGAGTGTTAGTCAAGGTTTCATACTTTCCTTGGGTAATAAGGACTATTTTATATGTAAAGTATTTGATGTTTACTTTCACTTTCCTAGGCTCATGCTGATGTGTTTGTTCGGTATATATAGATGCTTGATAGGATCCTGTAATAATTTGGAATTGAAGTTTTGAGTTATAATTTTCTTCAATAAAATTCCATGCGAGGTATGCAATTTTAGAGAGTGTTTTTGCAGATTAAAGAAGAACTTCTTTTTTTACTGCAAAAACAAAATCAGATTTTTCTTCTTATTCGTGTAGAGGGATCAAAAATTGAACTGCGATGGCAGGAACACACATCGTTAACGTTCCAATGCTCGACTTTGACATCGACGAACTATACAATTTGGAGAATGCGCGTGGAGGTGCTACTTGAGATGCATGGCATATAGGATGTTGTTGACCCAAGATTGGATGACGCGAAGAAGAACAACATTGTGAAAGGTTTCTTGTTCCAATTGATACCAGAAGATTTAATACTCCAAATTGGTAACCTTCGAACCGATAAGGAGACGTGGGACGCGATTAAGACCCGAAACCTTGGAGCTGATCGAGTAATGGAAGCAAGGCTCCAAAAATTAACTTCCGAGTTTGAGAACATCAATATGAGTGATACAAGTACGATAAACATTATGCTGCAAAATTATCCGGAATTGCATCGAAATCCGCTACACTAGGAAAGGTCATGAACGAACAGAAGCTTGCGAAGAAGTCTCTTACAAGCCTCCCCTAGGGGATTTGTCCACATAGTTGCAGCCCTTTAACGAGTTTTGGACCTCAAAACAATAGGTTTCAAAGATGTGGTTGGTCACATAAAAGCCTATGAAGAAAGAATCAAGGGGGAAGACAAAGTAACCAAGACACAAAACAAATTACTTTATTCCAAAGTAGAATCTTCTAACAGAAACACCAAATCATCAAGAGGTGGAGGCCGAGGTTCAAATAACCAAGGAAGAGGACATGGTACTGGACGCGGTCAGGGTAACACCCAAAATCATTGTCACTTGGAATCCACTAAAACTCGTGATGATAAAAAAAACGAAAGGGAAGACAATGTGAACAAAGGGATCTCTCAAATATTCAATGTTACCGGTGTGAAAAGTGTGGTCGTTTTGCTTTGAGTTGCTCGGACCGAATCAAAAATCAAGATAACCTTAATGTGACATACGAAAGAGGTGCAAATCATGAAAAAGGGTGTAACATCGTAAATTTTCAAACAAAATTTTCACTTTAAAAACACATAAAACTCAATGTCACTTTTCTCAAAAACTCAATCTATCGTATGTCAAAATCACAAATCAACAAAACAACTAATAGTATCCTAGAATCATCAAACATAATCTCGAACAGGTGTGTACAATCATGCCGGTGCCTTCCTGTGATCTTGAGAACTACCTGAAACACATAACACACAACATGGTAAGCATGAAGCTTAGTGAGTTCCCCAAAATACCATACACAAAAATAATAAGCCTCTCATGGCTATAGCTTGGCATGCACCCTCCAGTCATGCGTCATGGTGAGGACCCTCCGGTGTCACAGCTCGGTGTGGACCCTCAAGTCATGTGTCTCGGTGAGGAACCTCCGGTCTGACAGCTCGGGTTGTACCCTCCAGTCCTGTATCTCAGTGAGGACCCTCCGGTCTCATGGCTTGGGTTAGACCCTCTGGTCCTATCTCAGTAAAGCACAGAATAATATAGAATATATCACAAAGACAAAATGCATAATATCACATAACTCAATATAAGCGCATAGGACCCTCTGGTCGATAACTCAAATAAGACCCTCCGGTCACACAGTATTACCACTCAGGTAAGTATAGTGAGAAGACTCACCTCGTAAGTAAATCGATATGTCTCGTACTCGAACCACCGGTCTAGCCTCCACCTAACATATACCGTAATCATCTCTAATTAATAAACGACCCCCAAAGATGTTAGGTTATACCCACTACTAATTCTCAGAAGGATAAAATACCATTTACCCTTTAATGGCCTCGAAACTCCATAGTTTAACCAAACCCCAAAAGTCAACATCAAGCGCGTACGTTGGGCGTACAACCCTTTACGCTGGGCGTACTACTTTGTCATGCATGCATCGGGAATCTTTAACGTTGCATTGTGCGTATTTGGGAGTACGCTCAATGTACGTACTAGACTTACTCTTCCCACTCTCCTGGTCTTAATCCATTAAGACCATAGCCATAATCTCAGATTTGGACTCACTAAGAGCTAATACTCCATAAAGTTCGTGACTTTAAGCCTTTGCATGGCTGAGAAAGTATAAAACCCATAAACTCTCACTCCTTTCTCACAAAAGTGCTCATATATCATGCATGGGGAGATCTTGACATCCAAGATCCCCTTTTTATGAGTCCACTCCACTAGAGACACTTAAAGCGACATGTATTCTGCTCTGGAGTTCAACAAACTCATAAAGTTTCAAGATTTGGGACATAAACCCTAAAATGAACCATAATATGCATAAATCAAAACAATGAGAAGCTTTGAGCTTGATACCTTCAAATGATGCACCAACCACAGGGAAAATCAGGTCTAAAGCTTGGACCCCAACTCTATTCTCCTCAAAGCTCCTTCTTCACTCAAAGAATCCCAAAAGAACACTTAAAAGCTTAAAATGGCCACTCAAGCTAAGAGAACGGAAATTAGGGTTTTGAGAGAGTTGAAGACTGGAAATGGTGGCTAGAAATGAGGCTATCATGTTCCTTAAATAGGGACACACCACACAATTAGGGTTTTGACTCTGAGCCTAGTACGCCCAGAGGACCCTCTGGTATGCCCAACATACTAGGTGGCTTCTGTGTCCAAAACACGCACATGAGTACGCTGAGTGTACATATGTGTACACCCTGCGTACTCAACTACCACCTTTTCTCAAATAAAGGGCCAAACGTGACAACTACAATAAAGTAAGGTTTAATGAGATATACCTGGTCTCGGGATGTTACAAAGGGAAATTATATATGATGAATACAATTCAAGAAATGGTGTTCTTGAACAAAGACAAATACATCCCTCCAAAAGTGGAAGCAAATGTCGATGAAGATGGAATTTGGTACTTAGACAATGGTGCGAGAAACCACATGATCGACAACTACTCTTATTTTTTTTTTTGAATTAAATAAAAACATAACCAGTAGAGTTAGATGTAGAGATGGGCCATGTGCAAGCATCAAACGAAAAGGGCCAATTTTGTTTGAAGTGAAAAGCGGTGAGAAAAAAATTAATGAAGGATATTTATTATATCCCATCATTTCATAGCAATGTTATTAGCCTCACATAATCCATAATGGTCGGTTGTGATATTCAGATGCGAGGTGATTTTCTAAACATGCGAGATGGAGACGAAAGATTGCTTATGAAAGTTCCGAGAAGTGAAAACTGACTCTACAAAATAAAGTTAAAAGTTGGAAAACCACATTGCTTCTAAGCTAAGTTTAATGAAGCAGCTTGGTCATTGCACTCAAGACTTGGCCACATTAATTTTGGCGTGATAAACTTGATGCACAAGCTAGCTAATGGGGTACCAACAATCCAACATCAAGACCAACATTGTGAATCTTTCATGGTTGGAAAACAAATAAAGCAGTCGTTTGCAAAGAAAGCTAAGTATAGAGCTACAAATATTCTCGAGATGCTGCATGGAGATATTTGTAGACCGGTTGATCCCCCCACCCAAGCAGGTAATATTTATATTTTAGTTCTTATTGATGATTATTCAAAATATATGTGGTCGTTTCTTTTGAAGCACAAAAGTGATGCATACATAATTATTAACAGATTCAAGACATCAATTGAAAACGAACCGGTAAAGAGATCAAGACATTCCATACAGATAGAGGTGGAGAATTCACATCGCATGAGCAGAACCATTTTTGTGACGAAGAAGGCTTTTCACATATGTTGAGGGCTCCTTATCCACCTCAACAAAACAATATAGTCGAACGGAGAAATCATACTCTACTCAAGATGACACGCTGCCTACTAAAAGCGAAAGATATTCCAAACCACTTTTGGGGCGAAGTGGTACGACATGCAATGTTCATCATAATTTGTACACTTACTCGAACATTGATAGGTGCTACACCATTCAAGACATTTTATGGTGAAACTCCAAAACTTGAAGAATTGAAAGTATTTAGTTGTGTTACATACGAAAGAGTAGTCTTAAAATATTTAAAGAAGCTTGATGGTAGGTCTCGACCGTTGGTATATTTTGGAAAGGAACCCAATCCGGGAGGACTTCAGTTATATAATCTACAGGAAGATAAAATTATTATTAGTGACTATGCAATTTGTAATGAAAATAAGACGTGGCAATGGAATAATGAAACCGAAAATCAAGATGGAAATGGACTGGGTACACTTACGGTCTTGTGGAGTAATGGTCAAGCAACCCAAGATAATGGTGGTTCGAGCCCAACTGCAACAGAAACCGAACGGTTCACTGATCCGGCCCAAACCAATGACACTTCTCATGATGATAGTAGCCCATCACAACCCACTGAAGATCATAATAATGATATAAGTTCCATCCCACCCAACTGATCTACTCGTAATTTAATGTTGCCAAGAAGATTAAATGACTACGAGCTTAATGTGGATCATAGGGATGAGCATTTGGACCGGGAAACCAACTAGAACCAGAATAGGAAATGGATAGAACCGATAGGATCGGGAGAATATTCATGTGGATTTTTGGAACCGGGAGCTGGTAGGAATCAGAACTGATAGAACTAGAAAAAACCGGTAGAACCGGAAAAAAACTGGAACCATATGTTGCTATTTCTCAAGGACCAGTTCCAACATTAAAGACATGGCAAGAACCGGTAGGAATCGGGACCAGTAGAACCGACGGTCTGTTTCGGTTCCCAGGCTAGTTCCGGTTCCAGCCAGGCCGGTTCCGATGCTCATCCCTAGTGGATCATTTAATGTTGACATTCGATGAAGAACTGAAGAATTATAACGAAACCAAAACGAACAAGAATTGGCTTCATGTTACGAAGGCCTTAACTCGAATAAGGTTCACATAAATGAAAGCATTGCTTGGCGTGCAAGAATTATCCTCGACTCAGAAATTCAGGGGGTTATTGTTTTAGAATATCTGAATAAGATATAACAGTATTGCGTGTTATGATCGTGATGCCGATAACTTTGAGTGTTGTCTAAGTACCTTGGAGTGTTGTCCAAGGTTTTATAGTTTCCTTGAGTATTAAGGACTATTTTATATGGAAAGTATTAGATGTTTGCTTTTAGTTTCCTAGGCTTATGTGGATGTGTTTCGTTCAGTATATATAGATGCTTGATAGGATCCTGTAATAAAGTGGAATTGAAGTTTTGAGTTATAATTTTCTTCAATAAAATTCCATGCGAGTTATGCAATTTTAGAGAGTTCCATTTTCTATTTTTTGCTTTATTATACACATTTTGACATGACTTGATATCGAACCAGCAATGGATACCATTTTGTTTATCTTAGGGATCTCAATATCCAGTTTTTTTTTTTCATCTAACCATTTCAATTATTTTTAAAATCTATTCCGTGCTATGTTATTTTATGATGCACTACTACACTTTTTACAGGTCATTAGCATGCTACACTGTTGCAGATCGTGTCATTGGCCTGCAACATATGCATTACCTTTTTCTTGAGTTAGGAGGACACTACTTGGTTGGATGACAATTAGGTGCAGAACAAACTACATTCAACTTAAAAGAGCCATATTAATATATGACTCAAAGCACTAGCAGTGGCGGAGCCATAAATTTTGATATGAGGTACAAACATTGTCAAGATATATTTTATGTAGTTATCATATCACGAGCATTAAAAAACATGGTACAATCACTTTAGTTGGGGATATAATAACATAGAACATGTTTACACACACACACACACACACACATATATATATATATATATATATATATTAAACCAAAAACCTAATTACATCACCTAAAACAATCTGGTCCCTTCAATGTTTTTCATTCATTATTTTAAACCACTAGATCAATTTCGCTAATATCATCATAATAAAAGGAAACTACAAATACACTTTTGTTACCATCTAAAACCATTTTTCCTCCAAAATACGGATTGCTCTCTTCCTATTTGTCTCTCTAATGAAGATAATATTAAGAGCCGATGATCTCTCAAATTTTTATCTATGTTCTTCCTATTCAAAATCAATGATCATTAATCCATCTTATTATATATAATGAGCCACTTATCTTCTCCATCAATGCATCTCCTGCGTCGTTTTGTCACCAACAACTTAAAATTGAGGTTGACTACCAAAGATTATTCCCAATGAGCTTTTCTTCTTCTCAAGGTACACATTTTTTTTTAATTTGTTTTCGTCTCAATTCTGCTAATAAAAAATGCTATTGATCTTGCCTACTTTATCTTCTATTGATTTTGCTAATTTAAATGTCATTGATATTGCCTACTGTATCTTCTATTGATTTTGCGAATAAAATTTTTGATTGATATTGCCTAATGTATCTCTATTATTGTCAATTTGTTTTAAGTTTAAATAACAAACTATGTTGATCAACTCAATTATTGTCAATTTGTTTTAAGTTTAAAGGTAATCTCCTTAATCTTTGACTTAAGCCACTGAGTTTGTTATTCCACAAACAAGATTTTATAACAAACATTTTTTTATTATTCGTAACAAACTATATTGACCAAGTTTATTATTGTCAATTTGTTTTAAGTTTAAATAACAAACTATGTTGACCAAGTCTATTATTGTCAATTTGTTTTAAGTTTAAAGGTAATTTTCTTATTACCAAGGGTATAATTGTCAACATGAGCACATACTCTACGAATTTTAATTTCTTTCATGAATCTTATATTTTTATATATACAGATTATCATTCCAATTATACCGTCAATCATAAACACTTCCCAAAATAATTATATGTATATTTATCATGTTTCAATATATAGAATCTAAACATTTATGATTAAATCGTTTATAAGGAAATATTATCTTTAAATATTTTCAAAAATTATATACCCTTATCAATTTAAAAACCATCATTTAATTTAATCTTATTAAAAATGATTTAATTCATCTATTTTTATACATATTTTTATTTAATATGAAATCACGACACATGTTTTCCAATTATATCTCTATAATTGTTAACCAACTTTAATTCGTTATTATCTTCACCAATATCATTTAATTTCGTTCTTTGTATAATCATTTTTTATGGTATGTTATGATATACATTTATGCATTTACTATTCTCTCCAACTTTATGTACTTCATCTTACATTTTACAGTATACAACATATATATATACCAACAATGGAAGAACCAAATCAAAAACATCGCTATGCCCACCACTGTCGAACATCACAAAGGGTAAACTTTAAATTTAATATTATCATTAGATGATCAATACATATAATTTATTGATTTTCTTTTTATGTAATATATATTCCCATTAAAGTTCATATTTAATGTCTAATATATTTTCATTACATCCACCTTTATCAACTTTTTTTTTTGAAGAAAATAACTTCTACATCCCCACTAATTGTAGAGTTATTCGAAAATACCCGGAATTACATTCAAACTCATCATCCCATAACGTCCTACGACCGAATTTGCAACCTACAACAATTTCATCAAGGTTGCTACTTTCACAATTAACCAATTAAGGTAAATTATTAATAATTACTTTTATATTATTCTCTCGTTGCCAGTCAAAACCATATAAAGACTATTAATTTTTCCAAATTTAATAACTGTTATGATACTAATAAACAGTTATAAACGGTTTGTATACGTCGCCGACTTCAAATGTCCAAACAAACAAAAATGCAACAACTTTCAAGGATGTAAGGATGCATCACAACTATTGTTATATTACTACTTATTATAGTTTTTGTATTTAATTGATTATAAATTTAATTTCAATATATGTACTTTAATATTACATATACATATTCATATTTTCATTGTCATTTACAATACAATTTTTTTCCTATAAAGTCGTATCTTCATAACGTTTGTTTCTCATGTTACTCGAGAAGTTACTTCATCAGCTCCAACATCATGATCTCATAACCGTATACAACAAAATGTGCAACATTCATTTATTTCCACAAGGTCACCAATGTCACATATCACTGGTCAGGGTAAGGTTTACATAATTATTTTTTATTATGTTTACCTAAACAATTTAGATAATATAAAAACTTTAATACATTCAATATTTACTAACATAAAAAACAACCAATGAACAGTTGTAAACAGTTCAAGTACGTTGCCAATTTCAAATCACCAAACAATTCAAAATGCAACAATTTTCAATGCAGGCAAAACCTATTTGAACGATAGCCATATATTTCAAATTATGTCATTATTAATTAATACATAGTATTTTTTATTTTATCATATAATTAAATTCGCTATATTTCACTTTATACATTTTTCACGTTTAAAGTTACTTCACAATTATTACCAACACAATCATTAATCTTATCTAATTATTATTTTTTCAAAAAAATGTGCTACATTTCAAAAAAATAACACAACAAAAACGACAAAAGGGAAACAAAAACAATTCAATACAAAAGATATTTTTTTTATTTGAATGAAGATTTTGTGGAGAACTCAAACAATATTACTATTCATTCTCAACCTTCCTTCAGTTATACTGATAAGGTTGATTACCAATATATGTTATCATCTATTTTGTTAATACATCCACTTATACATTTTTTGCACTTCATTTTATAAATATTCATTGTCTTGTTAATAATTTAAATTATGTTTATTTTGCAGCACCAAGAAAAAAGAAACAAACATATGTGCCTTATAATTCAGTTAGTCAAAATGATATAATGATTGACACCCAGACTAAATGTATTCACATAAACAAAAGGTACTGTTTTTTTTTTTTTTTTTTTTCTATTTAAGATTTTAAATTTTGGTTATCTAATGAAAATATCCTTTCAATTTGTTATCACCATTTTCATATTACACGTACAGTATATATTATGTGATGAGTTTTTTTTGTTTCTTTATAGATTATTTGGATTCTAGTGATGCGGTATACATTTGCTATGTATGTAAAGTCAGGGTTTGGAAGGGAGAAGCAATAAGACGAAATAAAGATTTAAGGAAAACCTTTTATTCCATATGTTGTTACAATGGAAAAGTAGAATTACTAAACTTGATTCATTTACCTCAGTTATTGCTTGATTTATGTAGCAGAGTTACTGAAAAAAGTCAGAACTTTATAAAAAAATATTCGTAGATACAATATGATGTTTGCATTTACATTTATGGTTGGTAAGATTGTTCATGTCATTAACTCTGGAGGTGGTCCTTATGTTTATCGAATGCATGGACAAAATTATCATATTGCAGACAGCTTACTACCAAAGGAAGGTGAATTACCAATATTTTCCCAGTTGTATATATGTGATACATATCATGAGGTTGACAACAGAATCAATGCATACGAGTATGTAAATACATTCTATCATATAATAATATTAAATACACACAAACACACACACAGATATACATATATATATATATATATATATATATATATATATATATATATATTATGTCTCATAATATTTATATCCATGATTTTGTTTTCCTATTAATGTAGTTCAAAAAAGAAAAAGTCAACATCTCATAATTTAATGGGAAATCTTTTTCACCGGAGTTCTTGACTGTTCATGAGCTAATGTGTTTATTGGATTTTATAAATCCATTAGTTAAGGAATTTAGAATGGCACGTGATCGATTTGGATTGAATCCAACATAGCGTATTAGGCTTAAATTGATTGGGACAAAAGAAAAGGATGGTAGACAGTATACTTTTCCTACCACAAGTGAGGCTGTTGCACTTATTATAGGTGACATTGATGGTTCCAATTCACGAGATATCGTTTTGGAAACTCAAAGTCGTCAACTTCAACGTATTAATGAGTTGCATCCGCAATATCTTTCACTTCAATATCCTTTATTGTTCCCTTATACCGAAGACGGATTTCGATTGGATATATTACATCGTGGTGTTGAAGAACCAAACTCCAAAGGACAAACAACACTGAAAATGCGAGAGTTTTTTTGCTTATCGTATACAACAGAGAACTAATGAAATATCTTTGATATTACGTTCTAGAAAACTCTTCCAACAGTTTTTGGTTGATTCGTATACAATGGTTGAAAATGATCGGCTTAATTATATTCGGTTTAACCAACATTGCGTGTCACTCCTTATGGAGACTTGGCCGAGGCTGCTCAAGAAGGAACTGAAGATGCTTCTACGATGGGAAACCGTATTATTTTTACGTCTTCTTTTACGGGTGGTAGCCATTACATGCAACATATTACTTAGACGCAATAAATTTGGTTAAGTGGTTTGGTTATCCGGATATTTTTTTAACCGTCACATGTAATCCTAAATGGTCAAAGGTAATTAGATTCGTTGAATCTGAAAATCTCAAACTCGTACATAGGTCCGATATTTTAACAAGAATATTCAAAATAAAACTTGATTCACTGATCACTAGACTTAAGGAAGAAATTTTTTTGGGTGAAGTCGATGGAGATATAAATCTAAAATCTCATTATTCATTTTATTTTATTTTGATTTTATAATACCATGTGTTAACCAAGTAACATATTTGCATAACACAATTATATATACGATCGAGTTTCAAAAAATGGATCTTCCATATTGTCACGTATGCCTATTTTTAGAAAAAAAAAAGTCTAAACTTCCAGATCTCGAAGACATAGATCGCGTTATATGTGTTGAGTTGTCAGACAAGGAACTTGAACCAGATTTGTTTCAAATTGTTTCTGACAACATGATACATGGACCTTACGTCAATGATTTTCAATTTATGTCATGTATGAAAAATGACAAATATTCTAAAGGATTTCCAAAAGACTTTACAAATGATATGTATATTGACAATGATGTTTATCCAGTTTACCAAAGATGCGAAAATGGAAACACTGTCGTGAAAAACGGAGTTTCTTTGGACAATAGGCATAAAAATTAAAATTTTATTTATATAAACATTTATTTCTTTATAAATGTCATCTTTTATAGGAATGATATGTTAAATGATCTTAATTTTCTTTATGACATTTTATTTGTTTTTTCTGATATGTTATTACATATAATAAAACTAGTTACCCGTGGAAACCACAGTTATAAAATTTATTAAACTTTTATAGTAAACTCTCAAAATTTTTAATTAATTGTTTTAAATAAATTATTAATTACAAGATATTTTTATTAGTTATGCGAAATTATAATCGTTGATTCAAATAAATATGTAAAATTAATTTTTAATATATATTAGATATTTTTTATTTATGAATTAATGAAAACAATAATATAAAATTTAAAATGAAAAATAAATACATTGACAAATAACATCACATTAATTAGGAAGTCTAATAAATCTAAAATGAAGAACTAAGGGCATCCACAATGCATTGAACTCCATAGAGTTCAATGGATTGCCACATTATTTTTCTACATTCCATACAATTCAATAAAATTTTTTCCTACAACGCATTCAACTCTATAAAGTTCAATAGAAAGTTACAAAAACTAATTTAGAGTATGTATTCAAGATTAGAAAACTTTCATTTTTCCTATTGAAGAGTTCAATGGCCATTGAACTCCAAATCCATTGAATGTCAATGTGGCATCTTACTATGGTAGAGTTTCATCCATTGAATGACAACTAGACTTGCCACCTCATTCAACTCTCCCATTGAACTCACCATAGTGGATGCTCTAATAGATTGACAAGTGGCATCACATTAATTAAGAGGTCTAATATGGTGACAAATGGCAAAAAAAAAAACTACTCTTTTATTAGTATAGGAAGATACTTTTGAAGTAATACCAAGCCCATATGAATCTTGAGTGGTGTAATCAACTTGGATCGATAAAATACCTTTTTAAGTATATTAACAAAGGTCCAGACAGGATCACGACGTCTTTTTATGACGCCAAAAATAACAAAGAAACAAAATAAAGAAAATAACGATCATAATGAAATTGTCGAGTATTACAATTGTCGTTATAATTCTGCTTATGAGGCATGCCGGAGACTTATTAGGTATGACATTCATTATAGAAAAAGCCACCTATTGAAAGGTTGTCGTTTCACCTACAAGACAAACAACCTGTTGTGTTTAAACCATCCCAACATGTTACTGATGTTGTTTCTAAACCAACTATTGATGTTTCTCAATTTTTGGCCTAGATGGAATGTAATAGCTACGATGAAAAGGCAAAAAAGTTATCCTATGTTGAGTTCCCAACTCAATATGTTTGGAATAAATAAGATAAAGTATGGACAAGAAGAAAAACAAATACAAAGTCACTTGGCAAAATTAATCATGTGTCGCCCAAGTCTAGTGATGTTTATTACTTACGCATTTTGCTCAACAAAGTAAAGGGTCCTACTTGCTATGAAGATATTAGAACGGTTAACAGGACCGTTTATAACTCTTACGAATATGCTTGCTACGCTCTTGGTCTATTAGAAGATGATAAATAGTACATATCTTCTATACAAGAAACACATCATTAAGCCACTACAAGCCTCTATTCATTATGTTGATTACATCAGATAATCTATCCCGGTCTCATCATGTTTTTAAAGAGACATATAATTGTCTTTCCGTTGATTTCGTTCACGTTCGTGAACAAGAAATAGGTGTGAAAGTTACATTTTTAAATAAAATAAATCATTTACACAAAAAGATTCCCACTTTAATTGATATTATAAATAAATTATTTCATAATTTTTTAATGTTTTCAAGCTTGAAGCTAAAACCGTAAGCAATTTACCACCTAATATTGTCGTACATTGAGAAATCTTTATTGAGCTGTGGACTGAGTCTTAAGCAAATACCAAATATGTCATTACCTGATCACAAATATATTTAAGATTCTTGCAATATGTTAATTCAAGATGAGCTTAATTATGATCCGTCCAATCTTGAATCTGAACATCAACAACTGCATTCAAAATTAAATTTCGAGCAAAAAATGTTTATGATATAATTATGAATGCAGTTAACAACAAAAATGGTGGTGTCTTTTTCCTCTATGGTTATGGAGGAATAGGAAAAACATTTGTTTGGAAGACATTATCTGTTGCTATTAGATCTAAAGGCAAAGTAGTTATTAATGTTGCTTCAAGCGGAATCGCAGCACTCTTACTTTCTGGTGGTAGGACAACGCATTCAAGATTTCATATACCAATTAACTTGAATGAGAATTTGTTTTGCTCAATTACGACAGGTAACAATGTAGCTGCCCTTTTGAACAAAGCGAGCCTTATAATTTGGGATGAAGCCCCAATGATGCATTGTCATTGTTTTGAAGCAGTTGATAGGACACTTAGAGATATTAGCCTTCCATCGGACAATGATAAACCATTTAGAGGAAACACCATTGTATTTGGAGGTGATTCGACAAATTCTTCCAGTAATACAAAGAGGTAATCGTTCAGATATTATGCAGGCATCATTACATTCATCAAGATTATGTTGTGAATGTACAATTTTGCGTTTGACTGTAAACATGAGGCTTCAGGTCGTTTGTCCAAACAATGATTTCGAAGAGACAAAATCATTTGTTGTTTGGATTCTTAAAATTGGTTAAGGTACTATCGGTGGTCCTAATGATGGTGAGGTTGAAGTTGAATTTCCAGAAGAGGTGATCATTCCCTCTACGAGTGATCATATTCATTCAATTGTATCCTGCATTTATTCATCTTTTCATAAGCATCTTGATGATCCATTGTATTTTTAAGATAAAGCTATTTTGGTCCCTACTAATGAAGAAGTTGATGCTATCAACGACTACATGTTAGAATTAATGAAAGATGAAGGGAAAACATAACTGAGTTCAGATTCCTTATGTGAGACCGAGGCAGAAGATTCATTTGAGGAATCAGTATACTCTCCGGATGTGTTGAATGCTTTTAAGGCCTACGGAATTCCCAACAATAAACTTATACTAAAAAGGGTGTTTTGGTCATGTTGCTTTGTAATATCGACCAAACCAGAGGACTATGCAATGGTAGTAGATTACAAATCGTAAGGCTTGGAAGACATGTCATTGAAGCACGGATCATATCTGGTAGATTTATCAACGAGACTACTTATATACCTCGCATGAAGTTGACCCTATTCGATAAAAAAATTCATTCCGTTTTCAATGTAGGCAATTACCAATAGCAGTTTGTTTCGCTATAACCATTAACAAAAGTCAAGGACAGTCATTATCAAATGTTTGATTATACTTGTATAGACCTGTCTTCACCCATGGTTAGTTATATGTAGCTGTTTCTTGTGTAACAAACAAAAAAAATTTGAAGGTATTTAGATGTGACGAGTAAGGTCGTTCAACTAATAAAACAAAAAATATTGTCTACAAAGAGATCTTGCAACGTTTATAGATATTTATCGATTTCAGTGTTTTTCTTCACATTTTAATAATAACAATAGCCATAAACTTCATTTTATAATTATTATGCAATATATATATATATATATATATATATATATATATATATATATATATATATATATATATATATATATATATATATATATATATAGGATATAGATCCGGTAAGAAAATTTTTTTGGTAGGAATGTAAGAAATTTTTTTTCTACATATTTTTTTGATGAACAAAATAAATGAATCACTAGATGATTCATTTGTAAGATGATTCACAAGAAAAAATTCCCAAAAAAAACATCTTTATGATTCATTTTTAAGTAAATTAAGAAGGAAATTCATTCTTATGATAATTTTAGTGAAAAACAATAAAATCATTGTATAAATGAATCATCAAGATGTTTTTTGAGAATTTTTTCTTGTGAATCATCTTACAAATGAATCATCTAATGATTCATTTTGTTTGTTTGCGAAAAAAATATGTAGAAAAAAAACTTCTTACCTTCCTACCAAAAATTTCCTTCTTATTTGATCTTGATTATATATATATATATATATATATATATATATATATATATATATATATATATATATATATATATATATATATATATATATATATATAACAATTTTTTTGGGGATCGTGTAGTACTCCACCGTCCCATGTAGCTCTGCCACTAAACACTAGCCTTTTAAGAAAGTTTTAGTTTTTTTAAAGTTTTAAATGAAACTGCATGTATTTATCTTGCACATTTTGCAGCAAGTTTTTTCATTGTCCAAATTTGTCAAATACAACGTTGTATAACATTTCAGATGACACTCACGTTTCGCAGGACTCGCTACAAAACTATATCTTATTATGTTTTGTTTAGTGGCTCCTTTTGTATTTAAAAAATGTAAAAAGACATAGACACGGGAAAAGGCTAACGCACGTTCGCAATTTTTGTCCTTCACCTCTTCACATGGTGGGTCTACTTAATGAGCGTCTTTATATTATTATTATCTACACATTAAAAAATATAAATCGTGGTTATATTTGACCAACAAATATGCACAGTTTAAGGTGACGAAATAGACATGTTGGACTTGAAGTGTATAAACCTTGTTACAATAATATGTGTTCTTTTTTACTTAAAACATGAAGCAAAATATCATTTTCACAAAATCAACCACATATATGTTGGAGAAAGCAAACAGGTGTAATGATAATCAAATTTGGTTATTAAACTGGATATGAGACATTTTACCTAAGCAATAAGTAGTTCTATCCAAATGGATAAGAATCACGAACGCCAGTTACATGGTCGGTTTACAGTAGTTTCTAGCAGCTTTCAACTTCAACTTTTCATCACCAAAGTTTCATTACTAATTATAGCCATGAGGTATGGATGTATTTTCACACGTAGGAATCCTATATGGATCCTATGTAGAGGAGATGTTCACTAGTGAACACCTTCGTCCCCAACCGATGTAGTGGTGGTGAGGATTGAAGTTGGTCACGAGTTATCACATCCAATCAAAAACATTTCTCTGTATCTCTCTCTTTTGTTTCTCTCTTTATCTTGTTCATTAGTTGTTTGCTAGTGGACACTACCCCAAACAATAGTGAATAGTGAATGTGTTGTGAAAATGTATGATGATGATGTGGAATCATTTTCATCATTTTCACACGTAAATAAGACGTGGACATACATCATGGCCTAACTTTTAGTATCGCCGCGAAAGATATCACCCATTGACGTCTGTCAGGCTCATACAAATGTGCGGCATTTCGCATTTCATACGCCTATCACGTATTTGAGCATAACCTAAATCTCATTTGAGTAGGATACTCGTATACTACTAGCATCGATAAAAAAAATTTATCTAAAAAAACTCTATATTTTAACCATTTAAAGTATATTACATAACAAACTTGTGGATTTATCATTTATGAACATATAGACACCAATTTGACTCACATGCCTCCCATGTTGCATGCAGATGTGCCATAACTCTCTTGTAGACTAGGCTTCTTTTAACCTACTTTGGAATAATGCCACCAATCAATATGTCCACATACCTCAGGCCGTAATAGCCACAGATTGTTCCGGCAAAACCATGTTCTAAACAAAAACAACTATTCTACCTTATTATTAAAATTATTAATTTTTCATAGAAAAGATATCCAAACATTTCTAATGCATACACCATAATCATTTTACCCAAAAAAAGCATTGATAAATATGTTTAGTGGTTGATTAGAAACCCCATTAAAATGACCTTGTGATGCCTTATTACAACCGTTCATTTCGTCGTGTTTTCTAAGTTTTTATATAAAATATAGCATAACAAGAATATTGGTGAATGTGATCGGTGTTATAAGTATGTTCCTTAACCCAATAAATGTACATTCATTCAACCTAGACAAGCTAGGAACAATTTATGTACCCGGTGATCCAAATTCAGTAATATCAAATTATATATAATAACAAACAGAACAAGTTACTTACAAATTCATGTTGTGGTGTGTACTAGTGTTGTAAATTCTTATTCAATATATCGATCGTGCACCTTATGGTTCTTTATACTCTGTATAATATTATGCAACTTTCTCACCAACAGTTAAATTTTCTTGATATTTAATAATATGTGCTCATCATGACCCTAGGCGGTGGACCATAGAAGTGACTGTGCAAGGTCTTTCGTTCCAAGGCGTCCAAAATTTTCATTGGCTATGTAATATTAATATATAATCATCAGTCTATTTTTAAAAAGAAAAAAAAAAAAAGATAAATCATATGAAGTAAGAATGAGCCAAATTCAATGGCTCAAATTTGATACAAAGCATGAAGAAGCAATATCATAGCTATATTCGATGTTCAAAAAGATGGCGGGTAAGTGCAAGTGTGAAACCAAAAAATGAAGAATCAAACCGACGAATCGTGAATCGTAAATTGATAGCCTATGAAGTAATTAAGCAACAATATAATCGATTATGTGGTCTTAATTCCAAAATCTTAATAGTTAGAATCTCATTGCATATATATAATCATTTAAATAGTTATTGTCGGTGTAGCATCCATAAAGATAAGTTCTTCAAAGTGGAAGTTATTAAAAAATTACTTAAGTTCATTGGTGTCATGAGAAATGTTGAATGATTTGAATCCTATATGTGTGGAAAAAGATATGTTAGGCAAAATTGATCTTGAAACTACTTCTATGAGAACGACAAAGAATCTAAGCTTCCTTGGGCTTTAACTCCTAATCACTTGGATAGAAGCCATGTGACACAATCACTACACAACCATTAAACCAATTTATTTATTAATTTGTTATTTTATTATTATTTTTTTTATCTTGATACTATTACTAAAGATTTCGTATCAAGTATTTTTCTTTAAAATAGTAGATTTTTTGTAAATTGTTTAACCACACTTGTGTCTTTGAGGTACCATTTTATTTCTCTCTTTATGGTCCTAAAATATGTTTGGACCGAACTCGGTGCTCATATCTACAACTATATATATATATATATATATATATATATATATATATATATATATATATATATATATATATATATATATATATATATACTAGCCGTTACCCGCGCACAGCGGTGGGGACAAATAGCTTTTTTCAACGATGTTTTTTTAAAGAAAAATGTTATGTTCCAAAAGAAAGTTCATGTCGTGGGTGAGAGGAAGGGCGGTAGTCGTGATAGTGGTTGGTTGAAGGCGGAAGGAGGCAGAGCGGCTGTGGTGGTCGTGGTTATACTGTCTTGGTTACTAGTTAGGGTTCTTCGAGAGAGTGTGCATATACTTCTTACTTTGAAGGGATTACGAAGATAAATATTATGAGATGGCTTGTTACCAATGTGAGAGAAGAGATCCTCTATAAATTGTTGACATTGACCGCTTCAAATTGCTGAAGTGTTGAGATTGACGGGTTCAATTTGCAAATGAATTATTCTATTAATTTGATACGAGATTTTTAGGGGATAAATGATAGGGTTAAAGTTTTAATATTATTATATTATAAATGTGTTATACTTCAAGCTTAATAGTTTGGACGTCTTAAAAAAATAATATTATTATATTCAATCTATTTATAGAAATAGTTAGATTTCTTTTATAAATAGTATATATATATATATATATATATATATATATATATATATATATATATATATAGACAAATCTTTTTAAAATCTCAAAAAATTGTGACTACCCCATAAAGATTTAGGGTACTAAGTAGGCCACGAATAATAGAGTATTATTATTATGATTATTATTATTTATCATCTGCATATAAACATCTACTTGAGCAAGGCCCCTACCACACAAGGTCTTTGAGAATGTATGTTTGCAACTCGTCTAATTTCAAAGCATGGCAAAGCTTCCAAGCACAAATGGACAATGCTCGAAATGGTAACATGCTATGCAACCTTTATTTTATTTCAAATTGTTTAGAACCTATAAGTTATTCAATTTGTATTTTTATTTTATTAGACAAAGAATACAGCTTTATACGATTGGTCAAAAGTCTAATTTGTAACATTACATAATACCAAATAACAATCATATGTTTTTTGCTTTATGTTGGTGTTGGTTTGTACCAAAAACGCAAAAGTCGCATTCTAATTTAAAATGTATGAAACAAACAAGAAAGTGTTCAAACCAGTAGATGATATTTGTAACCATGTGTTTGTTTGACCATGGTAAACAATAGTTTTGCTTACAAAGATATAGATAAAGCACATTTTAGATGAGAAAAATCACGAAAAGTTAAGAATTATGATGATTATTAATTTTACATTATCAAGACTAGAATGGTTGTTTGTGTGTACTCATATCCACTGATGCTATTATTTAATTTAAATACAATTACAGTTATACCCATCTAGCAAGGAGCAAGATTATTTAAAGTATTGACTTTTCATAGATAGGTATTTATTATGTAATAGATAACTATCTCGATTGTCCCATAGCACTAATGATGATGAGAATGATACCGAACAAGGTGATGTGTTCAAAAGGTGTTGGTCAAAAGCAATAATTACCTTTAAGTAGATACTTATTAGGCTATTCATTATGGAGCTGATTTCATGTGTGGAATCCGATGTGTCTACCTTTACATACAGGTAAATACCGGCCCATTGGTCTGTAGACATTTTATGGAGGGGTGTTGCTAATAAGACATCCTTTAGACACCCTATAATCATTTTTATAAAAAGTCAACCTATAATCAACTTCTTGTAATTATCTTTTTCAGAAAACAATACAATTTCAACCCATAAAAATATTTCAAACATTAATTAGGGTTGTTTAAATGGTAAAATATGGTGTCTTTTTAGCCAACCCTTTTGTGGAAAGTACCACTTTACGGGCGAAGACGACAGAGATGATTGGTAGAACAAAAATGTGACTGTTTATGTATCCATTGGCAATACAAAAATTATTAGTTTTTTAAATGTAAATCAAACCACATTTACATATAAATACTACCATTTTTATATATTGTCACACTATAAACACATCCGTTTCTTCTATATTCTAAATTTTTCATTAACTTTTATAGATCAAAACCAAAATACTTCAAACACCCCAAATGATCCTTAGGTGCATGTTGGTGGATATATGCATATGTTAAGCTCAGCGATTCATCAACCATCCATACGCCAAAAATTACTACCAACAACATTTACCACAACAATTCTTTTCTTTCCAATTCTAAGCTTTTTTAACAATAATATTCTAAACCTCAACAATTTCAAGTACAACCATCTCAATCCCAAACTCAAGTCTCATTTTCTCAAACCCAACCTACAAACCTTGACAATAACAACGACGACGAAATGATCCAAAAAACTTAACCACCACCTAGAAAAAGACAAAAGAAATGAAATGTTAAAAAAGGTAGTCGGGATTGGACCGAAGAAGAGGAAGTAGTCGGGGTTGGACCGAAGAAGAGGAAATGAAGTTAGTGAATGTTCGGATATCTATATCAGAAGACAAACAAACAAGAAACGTGCAATCGGGAGAATGTTTTTAGAATCGTGTTTTACACAACTTTCACATGGAGATGGGGAAGATCCCATACCGGTCGTACAACACGATGAACGAAAAATGGTATGATCTACGATCAGCTTGCACCAAATTTAATGATATTTTTGAAAATCTTAAAAACATGTGCAAAAGTGGGAGCAATGATTTCAATTTCTATCAACCACATGCAACCAATTCAAGCTTACAAATTGTGGTAAATTGTTCTACCACCAAAAGAATGGCTAGTTTGTCGCAAGGGTCCAAAATGGGTACTTAACTTAGAAGCATGGTTGCAGAAATCGGGATTTATCGTGGATTTATCGTTTGGTGTTCTCCAACTGACTAGAATTAGTGTATTTGACGAAAACTATGGACTAATTGGTCAACAAAAGTCAAAGAAGTAAAAAAAAAAAGTAAAAAACACATACAAAATAACGATCCATAATTCAACCACAGACAAGAATTTGTATGTTTTCATTCCGACAGAATGCAATACACTTCGCTCACTTATTCTTAAAGAATTGAAAGTCAAATACTAATTACGGAAGCCATAACATAACCAATAAAGAAAACCCCCAAAATCACAACCATAAAAATAAAAAAATAAAAAACTAACTTCATATTCTTCATAAATACATAACAAAACAACAATCACATCCCCTATTATTACATAACCACAATCATGTCCCCTATTATTCAAACATTCTAACAGATTTTTCGTTTTCGATTTGAGAAAACCATAATAAAAAAATTACGCCTCTTTTGCATATATTTTATCAACTTTGTTTATTACAACATCAAAAAAACATACAAATACTATATTATTCAAACATTCAAACAAAATTTTAAGGATTCAACCGTAAAAATTTAAAACAAAAAAATTACCTCTAGGGTGAGAAACGAAATCTTAGTCGTCTTCATCCAAATTCAACACCATTGCTGGTGTGTTCTTAAATTTCTTCTTGAAAGCCCTCAACCTTGTACTCCTCATTATACTCAATTTTTTCTTCTTCGAAATATCACAATGCAATTTTAGTAAACAACTCTTGGAGAATCGATGAGTATATACAAAACAAGAATAGTATTTACCGATTTTTTTGTTAATTCTAGTAAATATTCTTTGATTTCGTATTCCGATAGAATGGGAGTCGAATTCAGGTTTATGCAATGTTATTGGGATTATGCGGTCAGTTGAGATTAGTATATGAAAATTCCTATTTTAATGGTGATGAGAAATTTACACAAATACCCTTATGCACCCGTTTTCATTTAATGTGAAGGTTTTTTATTTTATTTATATTAATGTAACACCCATAAAAATCATGCCAAATTTAAACTTTTACAAAACACTTAAAACCATTTAACATTACAAGTTTGTTTTCAAAATAATAAATATCAGAGTATCCCGGTATCAAATCATAAAATCACAAAACAGGAGGAGCGGTACGATCATGCCTTCGACTTCCCGTGATCACTAAAAGTACCTGAAAAAACAAACTGAAACTGTAATCCTGGAACCTTTGTGAATTAGCCCCAAAATACCAACCTCATATAACCATAATCATATCATATCAACAAATACAAAACAACCATGCATCTCGAGTCTACAGTGTGACTGGTCTGCCCGCAGTGGGCCTTCAGTCTACCTGGTCCACTCTCTGAGTCTACAGTATGACTAGACCGCCCGCACCAGGCTTCAGTCTATCTGGCCCACTCTCCGAGCCTCGACATGTCTGGATCACCCTCTTGGGGCCTTCAGCCTATCCGGACTACTCGCTGGACCTTCTGCCTAACTATGTGCCCTCCTGGGCCTGTAGTCTATCCGGTCCGCCTTGGGTATGTTGGCCTACAACATGAAGCAGGACCCACCTCAACCCAACCCCCATACCAATCAAACAATCATGTGCCCATAAATATTGATATTGACATATGTATACATATTTTTAGGCAATATTTATTTACATTTTTGTTGATATTTAGGTTATTTGCATGGAATTATGGTACTTATAAGGATAATTGTTATTTGTAGTTAAAGTAGAGCATTTTCGAAGAAAGGGACCAGAATTGACAATACTTGGAACATTGGAGACTTGGAGTACAAAAGTTGAAGAAATTCACAGATTTAACCTATGTCACGATGTGAACCATAAGCCCACGATGTGGCATTAATATTCCAGAAGATAAGTACGTGCGAAGCAACAATCCTTGCCCGATACGGATAACTCTCAAACCACGACGTCAAGCTTCCTGTCACGACATGAATAATGATTTTCGGAAAAACTATATAAACTCTTGGCCATTATGAATTGAGGATATTTTGGTTGATAGAAGGCAGACCTAGAGACGATTTTAAGAGGAAAAGAAGTTCTGGAAAAGGTTTTTATCACCTAAGGAGAGAAAAGTACACCAATAGTTTATTTGGTACATTCATGATGACTTCTTTTATGTTTTTTTAGTTTGCTAGTTGCTATGAGCAGCTGAATCTAGCTATTCTTGTTTAGCTAGATGAAGCTTCCAACTTATGGTTTAGTTTAATGATAATGGATTTGCTTAGTTGGTAATTTGCTTGTGTTTGATTTGTACTACCTAGCATGTTAATATTTGTTTCTTTAGTTGCTTAAATTCATGTTCTGTATTACTAAATTTCATGAACTTGAAACCTAGTGATTTAGTGAACATTAAATTGATAGATCGACCAAAATCTAGATAGTAATTGAAGTAAATAAATTTAGCTGTGCTAGAGAACATAAATTATGACGATAATTTTGTTTGCCTAATCTTACATAGTAAATTCATAATTTACAACTTATTATGTGTTTGATTGTGTGTGATCATACATAGCTTACATGAATTAGTTGAATATTAGTAAATTTAGACTTAAATTACTAATACGATAATAACCCACTTGATAATCCATAATTGTTAGCAAACCATAAAGAAGAAGTGGATTTGAACTAGACAAGAGTGTTTTTAGTAATTGATTGAAATTAAGTTAAGTTCGTCTGATCTTGCAAAATCAGATAAAAACTCTTCCTTTGTTAATAATTAGGTTGATTTTGTGGTAAATAGATTTATCAGTTAGCACCGTTCCCTGTGATCGACACCCGACTTACTTAACTATTCTATAAATTTGACTAGGTACACTACCTAAGTGCAATTTAGTTAGTAAGGAAGTTAAGTTATAAATATTAAAATTAGGTGTAGCTAATTGCACGCATCAAGTTTTTGGTGTTGCTGCCGGGGAACGGCTTAGTTAGTTACTAGTTTATTTACTATAATTAATCGATCCTTTTTTGTGAGGTAAAACCTGCAAAGAGTTATATTTTTTTTAATTTGTTTCATTTTTTCCTGCATTACAGAACTCACGACGTGAGCCTTATTGCTCACGATGTGAGAATCGGATTCTTAGTTTTATTTGTTTTTAGTTTGTATTTCTTAGTTCAGTTTTACGTTTTTATTTTTTTGTTTTATTTCAGGAGTTCATGACCAAAGGCTCTAACATACCTTTGGTGCCACCACTTGAAGATCCAGAGTCGGCAATTTACAAAAAGAATGATAAGAACGTGAAAGAAGATCAAACACCAAAGAAGACACCTTTACAAGAATTCAAGTCAGTGTTCTCAAAGATGTCTGGAAAGAAAATAGAAGAGTTAAGTTAATCTTCAAATAACAAGAGCAAGGTTGAACATTTAGATCAAATACCTGTCCAAACCGAATCGGAATATGATACCGAGCCTGAATTTGAATTACATACGAGTGAACCCAGAAACGAGCCAAGGAACGAGATGGCGAACATTGAATAAATATCAATGGGAGTTTAAAGAATGAGAATTCGAGATGATCTTGGTCCAGGTTAGTACAACCTGTCATTCCTTCCACTGCCACATTCGAGCTACAAGGACATATCCTTTCTGTATTGAAGGATTTCCCATTCTATGGAAAAGATCATGAGGATGCGTTTAAGCACTTAGATGAAATCAACGACATTGCAGATTATTTTAATGTCTCGAATGTTAATAGAGATACCGTCTTGCTAAGGATGCTTCCCGTTACTTTTAAGGGAGCTACAAAGGACTGCCTAAAAGCACTACCACCTGGTACGATCACTACTTGGGCTCAGATGCGCGAAAAATTCTTAGACCAATTTTGCCCATCATCCAAGATAGCAAAACTCAAGAAGGCAATAGCCAATTTTGAGCAAAACCCGGGGGAGTCACTTTACGAGGCATGGGAGCGTTACAAAGGGTTGTTAAGGAATTGTCCTCAACATGACCTTAACATTCAACAAGAAGTGTCTATATTCTATGATGGGGTCAATGTAATGACAAGTCAACTCCTTGATTCTCAAGGACCACTTACAAAGAAAAATTTCGGCGAAGTCAAGGAATTAGTTGAAGAATTTGCAAAGCATTCTCGTGAATACCACAATCTAGGGAATGAAGGCATAAAAGGAATTGGGAGTGCACATTCTGAAGAAATGGCTGCTATGATGGCAATGCTAAATATTATGGACCGGAGATTGACCCAAATGGACCAGTCAATTCATGCAATTAGAGTTGGTTGTGAACGATGTAATGGTCCACACTTGACCAAAGATTATCATTTGGATGAATATGGGAACAAGAAGGCTCAAGTTTGCTATTCGAGTGGGGACAACTATGATGAAGATTGGATAAAACCAAAGAAAGAATGGCTGTCATACGATGAATACAAGAAACAAAAGGAAGAGAAATATAAGCAAACAGGTTAAGGCTTCTACCAAAAAGAGCAACCGCCAGCCGAGAAGAAAGTAGACTTGGAAAACATCTTGACCCGATTTATGGAGGCTTCCGGGAAAAGGCATGATGATACCGATGTAGTGCTAAAGAAACACATGAACATGATGAAAGAACAACACAAAATGATGATTGATCAGCAAGCCTCATTAAGAAACCATCAAGCTTCGATTCAAAATCTATAAGTCCAAGTTGGTCAACTAACTACTATGGTGAGAAACAAATTATCTTCACAATTTCCCAAAAAGAAGACTCAATCCCAGGTTATGATGATTGAGACTGAAGAAGAAGCCATCTCTGAGTTCCTAGAAGCATTAGATGTAGAGCCAAAGCAGCCCAAACCGGAGCCGAAGAAGATAAAGATCAAGAGTCGAAATTATGCTAAATTACAGAATTCGCATCGTGAACCATATCTGTTCATGTCGTGGGATCAATCTAAACTGGACAATTCATAAAATGTTCTGGTATATCGTCTGCCTCTACCATTTCTTTCCCGAGCTGGTCTTAGTCCACTGGAAAGAGAACATTTGGAATTTATTAAGCATGTAAGGGGTATCCCGATTAATACTCCTTTTGTCGAGTCATTATCCAAAATTCCTGAATATGCGAAGTTTTTACAAGTGTTGATAGACACTCGTTAGCAACTAAAGAAGAATTCTAAGGTGATTCTAAGTGAGCAAAGCTCAAAAGTTGTATTGGGAGAGATACCTAAGAAGATGGGGGATCATGGACGCCTCACTCTTCCATGTGAGTTTGTGAATAATATGAAGATTTAAGCTTTAACCGATTCTGAGGCTAGCATAAATTTGATGCCTTATTCATTTTATCAGAAGTTGAATATTCAGAAGTTGAAGGCTGCAAAGATGACTATTCACATGGCAAACCGTTCAGTGACACAACCCCGGGGAATTGTGGAAGATATTCTCATAAAAATTGGGACATTCGTTTTTCCAATAGATTTTGTGGTTTTAGATATGAAAGAACATCCTGATGTTCCGATTATTCTTGGTCGCCCATTACTAAATATTGTTACGGCTTTGGTTGATATACGTGAATCCAAGCTTACTTTGAGAGTTGGAGATGATAAGGAAATTTTTGGAATGGAAGATGGTTTCCAAGGGAGTGATGTTTAAGGAGAGGTTTTCAACAGTGATGAAGAGAATGAACTTGAAGAATTAGAGAAGCCTATGGAAGAAGAAATCAAAACAATTCAACAAGTCAAACGCACTAAACCAAGAGCATCAGTTCCATTTTTCGTGGAAGTCATTGCCTACACCAAAACAACAACTTTTATGAGTGAGGAAAATGATGAGTTGTCAAGTGATGAAGACAAGGTTACTTCCAAGGAGACGGTTCCAGTGGCGAAAGAAGAGAAGGTTCCTATTGAGCTAAAGAAGAATGAAGAAAAGTTGGAAACAAAAAGGACAAAAAGGAAACTTGACATAGACGAGACAAAGGCTAAAAAGGAAAATTCGAAAAAGGCATACATTCGACGTGTTCAAGCATACAAAAGGTGATGGAGGGAACAGAAGATCCAGCTGGTGATGGACTCCTCTGAAGATTCAACGTAGCAAGGCATGGAGTCCGGCTCACGACTCCATCAAAAAGAATCGCTTCTCGGGAGGCAACCCGAGTTTGGTTTGCATTTTCTTTTCTTTTATTTTCTTTGTAGGAATTATTTTAGGAAAGTGATCATTTCGTCATCTAAAAATTATTAAATGTTAAAAGTTATATGTGGGGAACTTGAGAAATTAAGTGGTAAACAATTAGAATAAATAAATATCATAATTTACATTATATTTAGTCCATACTAAATTTCATGTTGTGGGTATATGCTTCACGTCGTGAATTGGATTGATAAACGGGGTACCCTCGTTTAGCCAGCTTTGAAGCTCGGATCCCATTAACTTGAAATCACGACGCGAAGTGGTAATTCACGTCGTAGCTGTTTAAAGAACACGGAGGGTGGGGGACCAGTTAAGTTAACACTTTGACCCACCATTTGTTTATTTTCCTGTCACACGAACGGAATCAAGAAGTCCCCACAGTCGATTTCCTTCATTTTTCTTCCAAATCACTTGCATTATCTTCTCTTAACTTCATCTGGTATGTATTTCATCCTTTAATTGTTGCCATTGCTCCCAATTTTATGCATTTTGATGGTTAGGGTTTGTATAGAAATTAGAAGTTCCCAAAATTGGATAAATTAGTTGGTGTTATATGGATGCATGGTCTTATATTAGTAGATAAAACAAACCCCATGTGGTATTTTTGTCGGATATTGATTGTATGATACTCGATCTGAGTTCAGGTCCCGACTACGTTTCACGATGTGAAACTCTTGTTCACGACGTGAAACCTGGGTGACTAGGTTTCTTGTTTCATTTTTAATGGATTGTTTGGGTGTTTTGTTTTGTTTTTGTTTGTCTTTGATCATTGCAGGAAAATGGCACCTAGAAGGGCTGTTCAACAGGAAAATGACCCGATCGATGTGGCGGGCATTCACCCATTGTATTAATTTCCACAGAATATATCTCAGGCATTATTGACAACATATAAGAACTGTTTTAGATGGATGTATAACCGCGAGTTTGCATTAGCACCCATTGTGGATTTTGGGCATGGTTGTTGAATTGGAAAGTTATTGGACAAAGGTGTACGAAGGCAATGATTTTTCTTTTACATGTCATGGGTGAAGGAATTTTTTTGCAATTCAAGAACCCGTTTATCGGGAATTGTCTATGGAGTTTTTCTCTATCGTGAACTTTGAAGAACGTTCTATAGACTTTGATTATAACCGAGCACTTGTTTTCCGGTTAGGTGGGGAATATTAAGAATGTAGTCTTCGGGAGTTTTTTTGGCGCATGGGGCTATATACGGAAGTAGAGACTCAATCTCCATTCTTTGTACCCTTTTTACTTGGGTGTGTTCGGGATTTTACACCCGACATTTTTTATGCCCAATTTTGGAGGACTATCTCAAATCACACGTATGATTCTCGTGATTCCAGTGAATTACATATTCGGAATCCCATGTATCGTTTTCTTCATCGCCTTGTCACCTTTTCTATCAATCGCAAGCACCATGGTGATAAGGTTTCCCTCCAAAATTTGTTTTACTTATGGAGTATTATCACTCCCGAGGTTTGTTGCGACCTTCCCTATATGCTTGCTCGATTTTTAGGGAAGACGGCGGCTAGTTCTAGGCAAGGGAGTCCGATCACAAGTGGACATTTAGTCACTCGCCTTACCCGGTCTTATGGGATTTTATCACCTAATTTTTTTCGGAACCTTACCCGCTTCCCGGTTAATGATTTGATGGTTCAGTTTTTGGGTGTTATGCGAGTGGTGGTTAATGTTGGGGAGGATATGTGTTACCTCTGGAAGATGATGAGCATCCGCCCGACCAACCCAAACCACAACCAAGGCCTCGGCGGAGGAATGTTCGAGGACGAGGCGAGAGAGGACAACCGGTGCAACAAAATGCACCATGGGGAGGAGCACATTTTTGGAGGAGACATGTCTGGATATTTTGATCAATTATCCTTAAGCACTAATTAGATCGGGGGTACGATGGAGAATATGGTCCGACATTTCCAGATTGAGCAACCACCACATTTGGGGAGTCACTACTCCATTTGCCCAACATGGAGCTCGTATCAACAACAAAGAGGAGATGGAGAAGGACCAAGTGGAGCTCAAGGACGTGAAGATGATGATTAATCTCTTTATTTTAGTTTTATTTGGTTTTTAGTTTTTATTAGTTTATGTTTGGTTTTTAACCTTGTTATGGTTTGTAAGACTTGTTAAACCATTATGTTACTTTTATTTGTCCTTTGGTTGGTTTATTTCAGATTTGCAATTTAGTTAGTAAGGAAGTTAGGTTATAAATATTAAAATTAGGTGTAGCTAATTGCACGCATCAAGTTTTTGGCTCCGTTTCCGGGGAATAAGTGTGGGGTTAGAATCTAGAGTCACAAGTCAAGACCCACAAGTAGAAATAAGTGTGGGTGCGTCAAAAAGAGAAGATGGAATCTGAAAGGGTCTAACAGATCACTAACACACCAACCATCCTAAATATTAAAATTAGGTGTAGCTAATTGCACTCATCAATATCATACGTTAGCATGTATATAACAGATAATCATACCGATCTAACATATCACTAACACAACAACCATCCTATATCCAGGACAGCGACCTAACCAGTCACTAACATATCATCATCCTATATACTAGGATACCGACCTAAACCAGGTCACTAACATAATATCATCCTAACTACTAGGATGCAAATCTAGCAAATCAATAAACATATCAAGCAAATACCCAAATACAACTCCGATAAAGGGCCGACCTAGGTGCCTTAGACCCTATTGATATAGTGAGGATAACTCATCTCGCAATTCCATTCTGAACTGAAGTACCAACTCCCGAAGTGTTGTCACACCGAAAATCCCGAACTATCTAAAATAACAAATGTTTAGTCAACATATGGGCTATCAATCCTGACTAAGGGTCCATATAGTCCATTTTGTATTTTCTCTAACTTAGGCCATGGCCCAAAACCAAATCCATGATCATAAAGTCCACATATACAAAACCCATTATTGGCCTAAATTACCAAATTGGGCCCAACTCCATAATTAGGCCTAAATCCAAGATCCGTTATCAAAACTTGGTCCAAATCCAATTATTCAATGAGTCCAGCAAAGCCCAAGCCCAGCTAGTCCAAACACAACCCATAACCCGAAGATTAAAAAAAACCAACAGAGGAAGTACGCGAGGCGTACTCCTCTGGTACGTTGCGCGTACTCTCCTTATGTTGACCACCATCGGGGTAGTTGACCCACTACGTTGGGCGTACTGGATTTATGCGGGGCGTACACACGACTGAACCAAAACTCTCATAAGTGCTTAATGGCTTAAACACTTAAGCCCATATTTCAGATCCATCGACTAAAAGTGTCTAGGAACCATAAATTCTTGAAATTTATCACTTGAGACGTCCAGGAAGCTCTTAATCCAAGGTCTTAATCCATTAAGGCCTTTCTACTACATGCATGGGACATCTAAAGCAATTGGGACCTCGTTTTTACTACTTAAGACCTGTACAAGAGTCTGAAAGGATAGCTTATCTTGTCCAAAATGCAACATGCGCCAAAATAGGTTTTTAGGGTAAGAAATGGTTTCCATAAAGCTAGAATGGATAGATCTAGAATAAATAGGCACAAAGGCAACAACTTTATACCTTCTGGAGCTACCAAAGCAGATGATGAACCAAGATCTACAAGCCAATCTTCCCTCCTTGACTCCTTGATGCACAAGCTTCTTCTTAAAGGAACAAGAACACACTTATAAGCTCAAGAATGATCACTAGGAAGCTAGGGTTTTCTCAAGACGGCTAAGGGAGGTGTGGAGGCGGAAAGAGATGAAAGGGAAAGGTCCGTAAGGTGCTAAAATACTCCACAAAACCCTAAAAGTTAGGGTTTCATCCTGGCATACATACGCCCAGCGTACTAGGGTGCGCCCTAGTACGCTTAGCGTACCACATGTACGCTCAACGTACTACTTAAACTCCCAAACTTACCATTTTGCCACTAGGGCCTCCTTTTGCAACTCCCTTATAAACCAAGGGCTAAAATTCCCTAATTAAAACCCGCGGGATGAATTTGAAGCTACTGGAAAAATGGGATTCTACAATTAAGTTAATATTAATCAATTTGTATTAAAAATTAAAAAATTGATTAGCGTACATTAATCATACATCCATACAATAATTACTTTGAATACAATAACCTAAGCCTATTGTTGGATTAGTGTCTAAGTCCGTAACTATATTTGGTATGTACTTGACCCGGTCATGCATGGTCCTTTTGGGTTGCCTTCACCAGAGCAACTTAACAAGGTAATTTAAGGAGAGAGAGGATATTATGATTTATTAATATATTATAAGATTAATATATTAAAATATAAATCATATTATTTAATTAATATTGGTCATAAATTAATTAGGAATTTATTTGGTGACTAAAAGAGATTAATTAAATAAAGTGGTATAAACTATCAAATGTATGATAGTTAAGTTTTGGGCTAAGGAAACCTAATGGACTAAGGGGGAACGAAATTATGATGAAGGATCATCATATTTTCGTCCAAGGGCCTTATTCTAGAAGGTTCCTTGGGTTGCTTGATGACTAAGTTATCCATTAGGGTTTTGATTGAAACCCTAGCATCCAGCAGTATAAATAGGGACCCTAGCTCCCAAATTCGGACACTTGCTTCCAAGGAAACCCTAGGGCCGAATTTAGCATCCTCCCACCTCTCTCATATAATTTCCTTCTTGCTTGTTGTGTTTGTAAGCCATTAGAAGAGTTACAATTATGACTTTAAGCTCCAAGAAAGAAGAATCAAGCTTCCATTGAAGAGGTAAACATCTAGATCTTATTCTATATGTTAGTTTTGATATATGTATGCTATATTAAGGTTTATAAGTCTTGGATTCATTGCATGTACAATAGAGAAACCTAGATCCAAACATTAGGGTTTGTATGAGCACATACGATTGTGCTTATCCATAAAACCCATCAGTGGTATCAAAGCCTTGATTGGTTTCTATTGTATGTGATGCTTTAACTGTTTGATAGCTAAAAATCATTTTTTCTTGCCTCTGCCCGACTCAACTCGGTGAGTCAGTATCTAGACTCGGCGAGTTAGCCCGACTCGGTGAGTCCACTCGTCGAGTCTGTGCGTCTGGCAGATGATATTTCGGGATTTTGTTGTTGTTTTGTCGTGGGATTAATGCCTAAATCATTTTTTGAAGATAAAATCCGAATTTTATTGTAATTGAGTGATTATCCATGCCAAAACAATATATAATTTCAAATCTTTTGAATAATAGTTTATTTATATGATAAATATGGATTATTTATATTATTTGGTAATTATCTTGTAACTAAAATTGGATTAAGTCAAATATAGATAATTATGAAATTAATTGTTTAATATAAATTATTTGTTATTTGATCCCTTTTGTTTTCAAAAGTTCAAAACTTGTCCTCAAGTTTTGAAATTTAAATTTTATGATTAAAAGTTTAATTTTAAGTAATTTAAATTTCAAACCCTTAGAGTTTTACAAGTTTAAAATTCAACCCTATACTATTATATTATTACAAGATTAATATATATATATATATATATATATATATATATATATATATATATATATATATATATATATATATATATATATATAGATAAAAGACTAAAACTAGTCTTATCGCTAGTAGGCCTCATTCACGAAGCTGATCTATAAGGTAAGTATAAGGTTGTTGCCTATAAAATGGCGCTTAATAGGTGTACACTCACACCCACCGCTTGCTTGATTGGTGGGGGGTCGTTAGCCGAACGGATAGGATAGGGCACTTAATACTTCATTACAAGTATAATGAATATTGCAAATTAACTAACATGTTTTAACAAATTCTCAATCTTAGTTACTTTAGGGAAAACTGTGAAAATGATGCTATTCCATGGAATTACACTTTGTACCCTTGTCAAACGTTAGTGGAGCGTGCGTGGTTAACCGACACACTAATTTGGGATTGACATTGGTGGCAAAGGGTGGCTCGATGTTTATCATAGATTAATGGAGCGTGCGTGGATAACCGACACATTGATTAGGTGATAGAGACATTGAGCACACCATGTTGATTCGCATGGTTATTCACAACTTGTTTGCGATCCTCAGCATCCCAGTCGCAAATTTGAAGTTCATATCAAGATTTAAACATGCCATTGAAAAGTTCAATGAATCTCAAAAGATCTAGGAGTTTTCAAATACATTTAAAACTTAATCTCTTTTTCGTTTTTAATGGTGAGAATTAGTGAATCGTCATTCACTTACCTTCAAATTATTTACTTTTAGAGTACGGCATCCCTTTCTAAGTTGTAAATAATGTTGTTGGGTCCTAGACCTAATTTCTCATTTGGGTGTTTAATTAGGGACTCATTTCTAATCAAACTTTGTTCCTTTTTTTTCAGATGTCTGCTAACAACAACAACAACGCTTCTGGGTCATTCTTGCTGATGAACCTATGTCAAAAGGTGACATTTGATGACTCAAATTTCAACGATCGGATGAGGTACATTCGCATGATCACTCGCTACAAGGACAGAGAATATGTCCTCGATGAAAAGCTTGAAAAGATCATCCCAAATGTTGCTACTCCTGAAGAGTTGGCCGCCTTTGAGGCCCACGAGCGTGATGCTACGAAAGTTCATTGCATCATGCTGGCCACCATGAACCTCGAACTCCAAAAGTCCTATGAGGACATGTATCTGTATGAAATGCATCAGGATTTGCTGGACAGGTACCACCAAAGCGCGAGGCAAGAGCGCTATGAGATCATTACTAACATGAGCACCGCTAAGATGGGAGTGGAGAATCCCTAACCTCTCATTTATAGAAAATACAGAGGTATGTTGATCGTCTTCTCAAACTTAATGTTAAGTTTAATGAGGATTTGGCTATCGACATAATCCTCCAGTCCTTGCCTTCATGCTACAACCAGTTCAGAATGACTTACCACATGAATAAGGAATATGTCTCCTTGAGTAAGCTTCAAGGACTACTAAGGATTGCTGAGCAACCTCAAAGATAAATCTATTGCACCATCCCATGCTGTGGTTGCTCCGTGTTGGCAATTGGTCAAGGAAAAGGAAAGAAGAGGAAGGATCCATGTAAGAGCCGCCATAAGGGTAAGCCCCAAGATGGTTCCTCTTATAGTGGAACCAAAGATGGTTCGGTCAAACCCTCTTCGGACCCCAAAGAAGCAGAGTGCTATTACTGCCACCATAAGGGCCACTTAAAACGAAGCTGTCCTAAGTATCCGCAAGACATAAAGGATGGGAAGATTAAGCCCACCTTCGCAGGTATGTATTCTATTAAATCTAATAACTCATCATTTGCTAATTCGTGGGTTCTTGATACATGGTGTGGTTACCACATTTGTTCTGATATGCAGGGCCGAAGAAGAAGTAGGGAAATGGAACATGGGAAGATAAACTTGATTATGGGAAACCAAAGATCGTTGCTTGTGACTAAAGTCAGAGTTTATTCTTTAGTGTTGAGTAATGGGTTAGGATTAGATTTGGAAAACTGTTGTTATTTTCCAGATATGGCAAGAAATATTATTTCATTTCATGGATTGTTTAGACAAGGTTTCAGATATTCTTTTGATAATAGTAATGGTTCTATTAATGTTTATTTGAATGGTGTCTTGTTTTTCAATGCATTACCTTGTAATGGGATTTATGAATCTGTGATTGTTGTTGATAATTTAGGAAATGATGTATTGAATATTGATTCGTCTACTAGCCTAGACAAAGCATGCTTGTGGCATTGTCGCCTTGGCCATTTCAACAAGAAACGCATAGCCCAACTCCAAAAGGATGGAGTGTTGGAGTCATTCGACCTTAGGGATGACGACACGTGTGAATCTTGTTTACTTGGGAAGATGACCAAGTCACCCTTTACTGGCACTTGTAAAAGGGGTAGGGTCTATTGGATCTCATACACACCGACGTGTGTGGGCCCTTTAGATCCACCACAAGGGATGCTTGCCGCTTTTATGTGACTTTTACGGATCATGATAGCAGATATGGATATATCTACTTAATCAAGCAAAAGTTAGAAACCTTTGAAAAGTTCAAAGAGTTTAAGAATGAAGTGGAGAATCAGCTAGACAGGAAAACCAAGATGCTTTGGTCAGACCGAGGAGGAGAGTACCTAAGTCTTGAGTTTCACGACTATCTAAAAGAATGTGGAATTGTTTCGTAATTGACGCCTCTGAGAATTCCAGAATTGAATGGTGTGGCTGAGAGACGTAATCGGACCTTGTTGGACATGGTTCGTTTTATGATGAGTCGAGCTTCGTTACCAATAGATTTCTAGTGGTATGCTTTAGAGACTGTCACCCACATCCTTAACTTAGTTCCCACCAAGAAGGTTACCAAGACTCCTCATGAGAAGTGGATAGGGAAAGCGCCCTCATTGGCACATATTAAGGTTTGGGTTGCGAGGCTTTCGTAAGACGAGAGATTCATGACAAGCTCGAACTCGTAGTGACAAGTGTTATTTAATCGGATACCTACAGAAGTCTTTTGGCTATCTTTTCTATAGACTGAGTGACAATGTTGTCTTCGTTGCTAGAAGATGAGTTTTCCGAGAAATGGAGTTGATAACCCAAGAGGACAGTGGGTGGCAAATTGATCTTGAAGAGATTCAAGAGCAAAGCGATGAAGGAACCTCTAACACTGGCACTCAACCCGAGGAGGAAACTCCTGTTGAGCCCGTTGATGAGTCCTTTCCTCTTACACGTTCTAGTAGGGTTAGTGTTCAACCCCAGTTTTATGGTTTTCATATTACTACTGAAGGGGATACGTTTATTAGTGATGAATTTCGATGAACCCAGCAGCTACAAAGAAGCCATGGCAGGCCCAGAGTCTGCTAAATGGAAAGAGGTGATAGACAACGAGATTCAGTCCATGTACGACAACCAAGTTTGGAATTTGGTTGATAATGTACCAGGTCGTAAGACAGTCGAGCGCAAGTGGATGTTCAAGAAAAAGATGGACATGGATGGGAAAGCGCACACTTATAAAGCGCGATTGGTTGCGAAGGGATTTACTCAAACTCCCATAGTTGACTATGATAAGACCTTCTCACCAGTTGCGAAGATAAAGTCTATTAGGGTAATGCTTGCAATAGCTGCATTTCATGATTATGAAATCTGGCATATGGATGTGAAAACCGCTTTCCTTAATAGGAAGTTGGCTGAGGATGTGTACATGAATCAGCCAGAGGGTTTTGTCGATGCGAAGCATCCAAATAGAGTGTGTAAGCTTGAGAAATCCATTTATGGATTGAAACAAGCGTCTCGCATATGGCATCTTTGCTTTGACGAGAAAGTTAAAGAGTTTGGGTTTCTGCGAAGCGAAGATGAATCTTGTGTATATGTCAAAGCCAATGGGAGTATAGTGAGCTTCCTCGTATTGTATGTTGATGACATACTACTCATAGGAAATGATGTCCCAACCTTGCAGGAGGTCAAGTCCTGGCTTGGGAAATGTTTCGCTATGAAGGACCTCGGAGAGGCTGCTTATATTCTAGGAATAAGGATAGTAAGAAACAGGGAAAAGAGACTGATAGGACTCAGTCAGGATACATACTTGGATAAGGTACTAAAGCATTTTAGTATGGAAAATTCCAAGAAAGGGGAGTTGCCAATCCAAAGCAATACCAAGCAGAGTAAGACTCAAAGCCCGAGTATAGAGGCAGAGATAGCTAATATGAGCTGATTAGCTTATGCTTCCACAGTAGGCTCTATCATGTACGCTATGACTTGTACTCGCCCTGATGTGGCCTTCACTTTGAGCATGGTCAGCAGATATCAAGGGAATCCTAGTAGAGCTCATTGGATTGCAGTTAAGAATATTCTTAAGTACCTACGAAGGACCAAGGAATGGTTTCTAGTCATTGGTGGGAGTGATGACTTAAGGGTACGGGGGTATAGTGATGCTAGTTTTCAGATGGATCGGGATAGTTACTGATCGCAGTCGCGCTGGGTCTTTACCCTAAATGGAGGAGCAGTGACTTGGAAAAGTTCCAAGCAGGAGACCGTAGCTGATTCAACATGCGAATCAGAGTACATTACGGCGAGTGAAGCGTCAAAGGAGGCTATATGGTTGAATAACTTCATTGGAGACCTTGGAGTTATGCCATCCATAAAGGAGCCGATGGAGATTTTCTATGATAATGAAGGAGCGGTTGCCTTAACCAAGGAACCGAGAGATCATGGTAGATCCCGACATATCGACAGAAAATACCACTTTATCAGACATCGGGTAGAAGAGGTACTCCTCGTTGTGAAGAGGGTATCGTCAGAAGAAAACCCGGTAGATCCCCTTATGAAGGTACTGAGTAGGGTCAAACACTTGCAACACACTAGGAGCATCGGGCTGAAGGATGATATGAGTTTGGATTAGATAGATAAGAAACGTGTAATAGATATTTTGTACTTGACATTTTGATGAATAAATAAAGTTGTGTTATTTATGAGTAAAGCTACTATCTTGTGTTGGTTATTTATCTATTGTTTCAATTTTGCATGTTTTGACTTCCTGAATAATAAGATTATTCAAACAGTCCACAACCGTTCATATTTTGGAAGTGGGTGTGAATGAAGACTGTCATGAATTGTTTGTAGATTGTCTAAAAGGTTTTGGGAATAGCAAAGGTTTGCTGCAAAGTTCATGAGTGCTTATGAATATGATTTGAGCATTGGAATAAACCCGCGTTTGCTGGTATCACTTCGTGGTGTTTTACCTAAAGTGATCGCAAAGCAATAATATCATGTAGTCTTAAAACTTAAAGATATGGTTATTGTTTACTGATTGGTTATGCGTTGATGATGTGTAAACGCATTAGTAACTTGATGTTATAAAACACATTATTGTGCATGATTTAATTGATAAATAATAGATGCATATGAGTCGAAGTTAATCTGTTCCTTTTATTCTATGAGAATAAAGGTGATATCTTGGCCACTTGATGATTTGGTTTGACTTATGTGTCGGGCCCGGTCAGAATGGAGTTGATGTGTTCAACTAAATTCTATGTCGAACAAATCAGAGATCGAGAAACAAGTTCTGGACAATAAGTATTGTCAGCATGATATCTAGAACAGAGGATTATACGATCCCTTATATGAAGGACGAGTTACTGATCAGAGTTGACAGTGACGTGTAAGAGCTACGATTGCTAATCGGATCCTGAATTCATATGTGAGATATAGTTACTAGACTTATCCAAGTGGGATACTGTTTGATTAGTGTCTAAGTCCGTAATTATATTTGGTATGTACTTGACCCGGTCATGCATGGTCCTTTTGGGTTGCCTTCACCAGAGCAACTTAACAAGGTAATTTAAGGAGAGAGATGATATTATGATTTATTAATATATTATAAGATTAATATATTAAAATATAAATCATATTATTTAATTAATATTGGTCATAAATTAATTAGGAATTGATTTGGTGCTAAAAGAGATTAATTAAATAAAGTGGTATAAACTGTCAAATGTATGATAGTTAAGTTTTGGGCTAAGGAAACCTAATGGACTAAGGGGGAACGAAATTATGATGAAGGATCATCATATTTTCGTCCAAGGGCCTTATTCCAAAAGGTTCCTTGGGCTGCTTGATGGCTAAGTTATCCATTGGGGTTTTGATTGAAACCCTAGCATCCAGCAGTATAAATAGGGACCCTAGCTCCCAAATTCGGACACTTGCTTCCAAGGAAACCCTAGGGCCGACTTTAGCATCCTCCCACCTCTCTCATATAATTGTCTTCTTGCTTGTGGTGTTTGTAAGCCATTAGAGGAGTTACAATTGTGACTCTAAGCTCCAAGAAAGAAGAATCAAGCTTCCATTGAAGAGGTAAACATCTAGATCTGATTCTATATGTTAGTTTTGATATATGTATGCTAGGTTAGGGTTTATAAGTCTTGGATTCATTGCATGTACAATAGAGAAACCTAGATCCAAGCATTAGAGTTTGTATGAGTACATAGGATTGTTCGTATGCATAAAACCCATCACATATATATATATATATATATATATATATATATATATATATATATATATATATATATATATATATATATATATATATATATATTATGAGGCTATACGGTGTCATTGTTTTTTACCAACAGCAAGTCTATGTGGACAACATTACCGCCCCGTGACTAGTTTTTTGGTTGACAGTAATTTTCATCTAGGTACTATTACCGATCACTTTTGTCATTCATCTACATGATAAACTTGTATTAGCATCACATAAAATGTGTTACATGGATTAAGTAGTATTATATTTTTTTAATTAAAAAAAAAAGTTGGTATCTAAGGATGTTACCACACCACACTCATAAGCAAAAATGATAAAAAAAATTACAAAAGCTTACCTGGCGCTTATATGACATCAAATTTTAGTAGGTAAAACGTTTTAGGCTCAAAACTTTTTCAGGTTGTTTGTAAAGTAATAGATAGTTTATTTATAATATTATCTTATCCATTTAGTCTATATATTGATATTGATAGGACCCATAAATAATGGAGAAATTTTTTAAAATAGTAGATGAAAATTAATGAATTTACTAAAAATAGCCAAAAAAACTAACATTTATCCCAAATACCAACAAAAGGACAGATGAGTCATCTCGTATGTGGTTTTGTCCTTTGGTTCGTTAAGTCATCTTCGATTTCATCAAATGGGTTGTGATTTCATGGCTCACCTGCGGTTTCGCGGCCTATTAACCCGATATATTTAAACCTTCAAAAAAAATCTCTTACTCATTTTTCACACTCACATTCAGCAAAACAATGTTTTAAGTAATCTTTTATATAGTTTTTTATCATATACGTTGAAATTTAGAAGTAATGTGTATGAACTTTGCCCAAAAATCTGGAAAAAAAAAATGAAGAACGAAACCATAGATGTCTTGACCATTTGTGATGGTACACGTCTTTATTGCACATAATGTGTATTAACGTCTTGTACATTTGCAAATGACTTCAAAGGAAACTACATACGACTTGAGAAGATACTGCATATGGCTATATGACATCTGCTATTTCGTATCTTTGAAAATGGGCAAAATGGTTTTTTTTATAGATAACACGAAATCGCAGGTGAGAGGAGGATTCCGTTTACGAGTTGACGAAACCATAGAAATTTTATCTATTTTTGTGCAACCATTAAGAAATTAAGTTATTTTTGTAAATTTCTCTAAGTAATGTATGTGGAAAAGCTTTTACTGTAATGATTATTTATTTATTGATATGATAATAACGTTATTAACGTAACACCAAGCTTAGGCATGAGCAAAAGAACTGAACCGGTTGGAACCGGCCTGAACCGGACCGGAACCGGGAACCGGCTTCGGCCAAAATTAAGAACCGAACCGGCCCGGCAGTTCTACCGGTTCCGGTTCCACCGGTTCCCGGTTCCTACCGGTCCTTGTCGTGTCTTCAAATGTTGGAACCGATCCTTGAAAAATAGCATCATACGGTTTCGGTTTTTGCTGGTTCTACCGGTTTTTGCCGGTTCCGGTTATATCGGTTCCGGTTCCTACCGGTTTCCGGTTTCAAAAATCCACAAAAATAATATCCCGATCCCGTCCCGACCGGTTCCATCGGGTTCCGGTTCCGGTACCGATTCCCCGGTCCATATGCTCATCCCTAACCAAGCTGATAGAAAAAAGCTCGATATTATAGATATACTATATCCTAAAAGCTCTTTACCCCCTATCAAAATACATGTACTTGGAGTCAAATTTTGAGTTGTATTCAACAGAAAAGGTGCCACTTTATTAAACCAAGTCAAAGTCATGTGGATTGACCCACAAACACCTTTTTACTTGTTTTCTTTAAATGTTAAATATATAAATGCATTAAACACGATTAATAAAATCACATCATTACAATAATTTCTACAGTTTGAAGTAACTTACAAGGTTGTATGAATTGACAATACACACTTGGAATTACCTTTGACTTGTTCTGCCAGGATCCCTTTTAGCTAGAACTTTTCTTTTTTCATAAATTAAATAATATCCCATTCAAATAAATTCAATGGACGAAATTACCCTCCAACTTAAACCCCATAACCCAAGTCCCCAACCAAACCGATTGATGCTTTTTAACTAGTCTGGTTTTTAACCTGAAAGTACAACCCTACAAGAAAGAACATGTCATGTCTAGTAAACTAATTTGGATGAAAGTGAGAGGCATGGTGCATACTGACTATATATGTCGGATTACTGACCTTGAACTTTCTTCTTCATCTTCTTAAATTTTGGAAGTTTCTCTTTGGCACAACTCATAACACCCAATAATGTTTTAGCCTCTATGTTCAAAACCAAACAAACCCACTTCCTATTTGAGTCAAACACATTTTGAAGACCAAAAACAAGTTTATGCAAATGTAGATATGAGATACATGTTTAATACGGAAAGGGTATAACAAAAATCTCTTATATACCCTCATGTGCAAGTATATATAATGCAAAAAGTTGAACATGAATGACATATGTTTCGGTGCACCTCCTTTCAAATCTATTTTTATCGCATCTTGTTCCATCTTTTTGGGTATGACGATAAATTGCAAATTTTCTTTCGATTGTGTTTGTTACATGGTATGTGTTTAAAGAGACTATATTTTTTAATGATAAAGATAAAAATGACATTTGCGTCTTTTGCTATGATATAGACACTATATCCCACATTATTCCATCTTTTTGGATGTGATGATAATTGCAATTTTTCTATCAAGTTTTTTTTTATAACTAATTAGACTAAATCTCTGATAAAAAGACTGAAAAAGAACATTCACCTCTTTTGTACAAAAGTTTGTTTATATCCCACCTTTTTGGATGTTACTACTACTACTAATTTTGTCTAATTAACATGTATGAGTTTCTATACAATATGTTTTTGTCACATCATGTGTACATAATGGGGCCTTTGAGACTTTCATCATCCATAGAGTATATATAAAAAACACAAAAAATAAAATAAACATTATATGAATATTTATAATAATAATAAAATGTTCTCTTATGTATAAGTTTCTATACAATAAATAGTCTTCTCATCTTTTTACAGCTTCAACAAATACCAACAGCATGCAAACACCTATTTGCACAAACCTTTTCTAATGCAAAAAAAACTTCCAATTTTTTTTGTCCTCGCCACGTCAGTTATCCATAAAGCTTTAATACTTTAATGCTCGAAAAAAACACAAGTGCTTGTACTAAAGGTCAACAGCATCATAAGTAATTAAACAGACACAAAATGACTGCACAACTACCAAGCAAATTACCCCATTTATAAGGTCAGGAATCTATAAGGTTAAACTTCTTTTCCAAAAGATAAAAATAACTACATCACAAGAACTAACTAACATTATCCACCATGTGATTAAAATGTTCTTTGACCCCTTTCAATTAAATACTTTTCAACTGCTCTATACTTGGTAGCTCAAAAATCACCATCTAACAGACAAAAAAAACTCTCTCAATAAACGACAACATCATCAATAAAAAAAACATGCAGTCAAACATAGCTCAAAGATACTGACCCTGAGCACATGTCTTTGTGTTTGGTCATAGTTATTAGTTGTATATGTAGGCAGTAGGCATAGGGTAGTAACGGATATTAAAGTAATCATGCCGAAATAATTTCAAAAGGCTATGGAATGTTTAGAATTTAAAACTTGGTAATACAAAACAAAAGCAATAATTTTCTTTTATCAAAGATGGTTTAATTGACACTATAAAAGTTTTATTGTGTTTTTTTTAAGTATTGAGGTCTTCTCACGCTAGGCTTCACATTATCAAAGTCTTGTATTGAAGAGGGGGAAAATGGATGGTATTAAAGGCTTAGTTGTGTAGTGCTAAGTGCTAACTACTAAACAAAATATGCACTTTGTTCAAAACTCAAACCTCTATGAATTCACAACAAAAACATAAAGGAGAGCAACTAATTTGCGACGAAAATATGGTCAATCAAGGGTTTTACATTTGGTACTACTCTCTTAAGTTTAACTGAATATGAACTACACAGTAGAAGAACAAGGAAATAGAATATGAGCAAAAGGTATTCAATGCTTATTAATTCCCAGACTTGTAGCCCATCTTCGGTTGTGGTTCACATTGGGCTGAGGGTGACCGTACAGCCCATTAAGTATAATGCCAAATTGGGCTTAAATCCAAAACGATTTTGGGTCGTACAGGTGGATCTTGGTTGTCCATTAGGTTGATAGTTACAAGTGCGAAAAAAAAAACTTAAAAGTTCTACAGCTAATTTAACAATCCAAATTATTTACAAACATTTTTACAATTTTACACGAATCAAAACACTAGCATACTTCATAATTTACAAACATAAACAACCAAGAGCATTTATTACATTAGTTGTGGGTTTAACTAATGTATTCATCCTAATAATCTTTTTAATGGTTGGTTTTATTAAATTATACATGTATCATTTTATTAAATTATACATCTAGTCTAAAAATACACAAATATGATCTAAAATAAATATGTTTGCAAACCAATAAACTATCAAAATAAAAACTAATCGTCATACTTTGATTGTTCTTCGTGCTCTTGAAAATTTAAGAACAACCATCAATGTACGGCAATAATAAATTGACAAAATTGTTTAAAAGTGGCTCTGATGAAAGTGTATGGGTTTGATGCAATAAACATACTAGTAAAAATAATATTGCACACAGAAGTAACAAGTTATAAAGTTTGATCAAAAACCAAAACCATGGATCCATTAGACAAGCTTTTACCAACATTCACAACCACATAGAGATCGTATGAACCCTTGAAGCGAGTGAGATTATAATCTATATATATATCTAAGGTCGATACTTGATTTTAAGGGCCCTATGGAAAATTCAATAATAGGCCCCTAAATGTAATTTTTTTCCTCATAACCAAAATTCAACTAATGGGCTAATGGGTACTTTAAAAAGGAAAACGCTATCATGGGATTTAATTGGCCGGAAAAAATACAATTCAAGAGGACATGATACGAACCTGATTTTCAGAGAAGTTTTTCTAGCGCTATTACCACCTGAACAACCGACTCCATATTGTTTTTAATCTCAAATTTAATATATATATATATATATATATATATATATATATATATATATATATATATATAGAGAGAGAGAGAGAGAGAGATGTACCCGATATATGTAATAATAATTTCGGGCCCTTAGACGATACGAGCCATGTATGTATCTCTATGGTGTATCCACACAAGCTAATCTAGATGACTGCTAAACCTCGGATTGTAATTAAACTGAAATATAGAATATTGGCTTCAAATTATCATACATATTTTCTTTTGCCAAACATTATAACGTAGGGTCATTGAAAGTTTATAAGGTGGGTCCTAATTTTTTCCATGTATAATTTATAGCATAAGTTATCAAATTAGTTGAACTAGGACCCACCTTCACACTATATAAGTTCTCCCTTGGATTTTTTATTATATATATGTCATCATCAAAACCAAGTAAGAATGTTCCCATATTCCCAATTGACGAGCTATGTCCAGTTTGTCGCAAGGCATGTTTGGATACCTTTGGGGAACACACGGTTCATTGTAGAGAGCTCATTGGTTTCAAGTATAGACATGATGTGGTTCGGGATGTTCTTTTGACGCTTGTCGGCGTGCTGATATATCTGTGAAGAAAGAAGCGTCAGTGAACTTTTTGACGGACCCGCAGGATGGCAAGTCCACACTTAGACCAACTGACATTTTGGTCTTTGGATGGATAGGAGGGAAGCATGCATGCGTGGATCTTACTGGTGTATCTCCTCTCGTTGGTTTGGGGAGCGGAGGTTTCGCAGCTGGGCATGCCGCTTTGAAAGCCGCTGCGTGCAAAGTGGTAAAGCACGACAATGCATGTAGAGAAAATCAACATGTATTTGTTCCTTTTGCATTCGATACATTTGGTTTTCTCGCACCAGAGGCGGTGGAGTTCCTTAACAGAGTCCAATGGATCATGCATTCTAATGTCATATCTCCTAGATCCACAAATGTTGTTTTCAAAAGAATGGGTTTTGTCATACAAAAAGGGCTAGCGGCGCAGCTTGTTGCCCGTTTGCCTTTAATCGATATGTATTGAAGTCAATCTTAAATTGATGGTAATTAATTCAAATGTTAATTTGTGGATTTTAGATTATATGTTTGTCAACACCAAAACCAAGTAAGAATGTTAAATAAATGTAGATTTTAGATTAGATGTTTGTCATCATCAAAATCAAAATCAAAGAAAAAATGTTAAGTAAATAAACACTTGCGCGGAAATACGTGTTTATCCAAACGACAAGTTTACCATCTCGTTTTATATGTTACAGAAAACTAAAAATATTTCATGGAACCCTAAATTCTCTTCGTAAAATGGCTTTCTTCAAGTTGTTTCATGTTATGTTTGGGTTAGTTAACAAATTATGTCATTGTAGTAATATATCGACATATTTAAATGGTTAATGAGAATATTGTTTCATGAAATATGAACATTTTACAAAACTTTAACCTCATTTTATAGGATACGTTTTCTAAAATATTAGTTTGGTCATGTACATGCAGACATGTTATGTCATTTGTAACATCACGACTCCTAGGTATAATATTTAATTAATTTGCATTCATTATGACAAAGCAACTCGACGAGTTGGATGCCCCAACTCGCCGAGTAGAAGAGTTAATGGTCGCGTGATTTTTAGAGTATACTCGACGAGTTACAAGCCCTGAAAATTAGGGTTTTCTCACTCAACTCCTACTCGTCGAGTTGGGGGACGCCAACTCGACAAGTAGGAGTTGAGTGAGAAAACCCTAATTTTCAGGGCTTGTGTCCTATTTAAAGGACATTAAGTCTTCATTTCCGTCTTCCTTATCATCTCAACACTCTAAGAGAAACCCTAATCGAGCTATAACCTTGTGTGAGAGAAATAGAGGCTAATATTGTGTATTTTAGTGCATTTTTTGAGGAAGGTTGAGGAGCAAAGGCTTGGGACAAGAGGGAGCTCTTGGATCCAGTGTTCATTCATTCATAGTGTAACATCCCAAATTTCGAGGCCAAAAAATTTCATTTTTAGATAGAGTAAATCATAGAACATGTTACCAGAACATCATCAATATTACATCATTTATATAAACATAAAGTCATGTCTCAATAACCATATCATCAGGAACAATGAAAATCATAGTACAATCCCAGAAAATCCGATGCGGAAACCATGTGTGTGATGCGCTGCTACCCCGCTGGCTCCTTCCCCTTAGACGAAGAGGTACCTGAAACCAAAACTGAAATTGTAAGCACGAAGCTTAGTGAGTTCCCCCATCATACCACATACCATATAACATCATCGGTATCTTACAACCGGTAACTGCCATCGATATCTTTCAACCGGTACACGCCATCGGTATCTTTCAACCGGTAACTGGGGACTATTTCACCCCTAGCACTAGCATACACTAACAAGATATAATCATTCAATCAGGCATAACTAGGTACTGTCCTACTCTTCGATCCTAAAGACCGATGTCAGGGACAACCAATCCCTTTTACACGCGTAGCATATCACACAGGCATATCTCATGACCAAAACATGTAACCATACCAAGATAATTATCACAAATACAATCATCTACTAATACCCCTGTTGGTGGGCCGACATTGTGGCCGTAGACCCACCTCTACTGGATGGTAACTCACCTCAATGTCGTGTAGTGTCTGAACTGTCCTATGCGTGAAGATCAAATCTCCTCGACTCCTTACTCCCTACATGACAACCCTTCTAAGTAAATGAATAAAACATACAACCCTAACCAGGGTCAACCCCAAGTCCAGTCAAAGTCATCATTGGTCAAAGTCAACAATCAGTTGACCTAACTCGCCGAGTTGGCCTACCAACTCGTCGAGTCCATGCTCCTCTATCCCGATACAAACCCCGACTCAGCTCATCAAGTCTAGCAAGAGCTCGATGGGTTTTTCCTTCGATAGCAACATCTGGACCATCTTCATTTGACTCGTCGAGTTCATTCTTGAACTCGTCGAGTTCATCTCCCTCATAAGAACTTGTCAAGTCTACGACTCGCCGAGTTGTATGAACAACTCGCCGAGTCCATCTTCAAAGGTTGGGAAATTGCCTTGGACTCGCCGAGTCTGCTCAATCCACTTGTCAAGTCCTATGAGGTCCAGGTCCTTTTTCGTGTCTAAACACCCAAGGGACCTCCTTCCTAACAACTTATCAATCCTCATAAAGGATTTGGTGTTCAATGCTCACTGACTCGCCGAGTTCCAAGAACAACTCGCCGAGTCCAACCTTGGCCACTACTATACAGTCAATCTAAATGGGATTTAACACACCAAAACCATAGATTTGGCCTCATAATGTCCATTTTATATGTAAAGTTCCAAGCTTGATGCACATGCATGGGGTTTTAGCTCAAAAGTCCATAAAAGGTGCTCTACAATGTGCATGGGGCTCTCATGGCCCTAAAGTTGGCACCTTTATGCCATAAGACCCCTCTTAAGGCCCAGATCTGAGGTCAATCCCCACTCAACCCCTCATAATCCGAAAATGGCTTAGAAAGCCATAAAAATCCTAATTCCAAAGATGAATAAGCACATAGATAAGTCAAGACAGGGGTATTTTGTAACACCGTAAATTTCAAAACAAAATTTTCAAATTTTATAAAACATAATTCACTTAATATTCATAAAACAATCATGGTTGACAATCAATCCAAGTAATACAAAAATCCCAAGATCTCATAATCGTAAAATCCCATGCATGTGTACTGATCAAGCCGGCGCCTTCCCACGGTCGTCACTAGTACTTGAAACAAATAACACCAAACACTATAAGCACAAAGCTTAGTGAGTTCCCCAAAATACCACATATAACACATATTAGCCACTCGAGGCTATAACTTTGTGGGTCCGTGCACCCAAACTCTGTGAACCCTCAGGTTCTAACTCTATAGACATGCACAGCATAAATCACAAAGAATAATGCAGCGCAACACATAACACATATATAACATACAAGCATTGTATCACATAACTCTAGTTACCTACTCAAGGTAAAGTATAGTGAAAAGACTCACCTCGTGTATCTCGATAGCTCGCAAGTCCCTGAACCCACTCGTGCTCGATTCCCCGAGCTATAATCCTCCTATAATACAATACATCTCTAATTAACATTTTCATAACTAAGGTTGACTGACCCCACTAAGTCAACACAGGTCAACTTTGGTCAACGGCCAACGGTCAACTTTGACCGGACTCGGCGAGTACATTAGAGCGACTCGGCGAGTCTACACGTGTTCGCTAACTCCCTCGGATTCTCTCTTGGCACGTCGAGTACTCCCCTGACTCGACGAGTTCCACCTGGCATGAATCGCGGGGCCACCACGACTCAACTCGCCGAGTCTCAAAACAACTCGGCGAGTTCCAGTTTGACTCAGTCCACCTGTCAACCCTCTCTGACTCTCCTTGACTCACTGAGTTAGCCCCGTAACTCGGCAAGACCACTCGCTGAGTGGTTATGGACAATCTTCATGCTACTCGCCAAGTCTGTTCTTCGGACTCGGCGAGTCGATGCCATGCATGAACTCAAACTCACTCCTGAGGTCAAATCCGTTCCAATAACTCCTAGATCCAGTCCTTCCAAGCACATTCATCACGTAAAGTCACAATCTTGGTGCTCATGCAAAGGTCCAAAGGCCTTATTTAATGATATGATCTCTAGAATGCTATTCTAAGCTCATGGCCTCCATTAACACTCATAAATCTTGAGGGAAAAGGGTCTCTGGACCTCTTTGGGTCCAGATCTAAAGTACCAACAACAAGAAGAGGCCAATCACTCCATGGATCTCTCCACAAAGAAACCCTAACTCTAAGATTCACAACAAGGACTGAGAAAGGAACGAATGGATACCTCAAATGAAGTCCCTGAGCTCAGAAATCACTGGATTAGCAACTTCTTTGGTCTCCTCTTGCCTTGATCCTCTTCTATATGCAAAAATACCCACAAAAAGTCAATGATCTTCCTCTTCTCTCTCACAAAATGCTCACATGCTCTTTAGGGTTCTCTCTGAGGTTGTTGGCCGCAAATGATGGCCATAAACCCCCTTAAATAGGTCTCATACCCCGGAAATTAGGGTTTCATTAAACAGTGTGGACTCGCCGAGTCCAGACGCGAACCCGCATCCGAATCGCGATCCTACTCGGCGAGTTTGAGCTCCAACTCACCGAGTCCACTCACAATTCTCCAAAATACAATAATAATAAATACCTGGGAATCCGGGCTGTTACAATTCTCCCTTACTAGAACTAGACTTCGCCCTCGAAGTCTCGCTCTGCAAATAACTCCGGATGCTGCTTGCGCATCTCACGCTCCAGCTCCCAAGTCATCTCGGACCCCTTCCGATGCTGCCACTGAACCAAAACCAAAGGTACCTCCTTGTTCCTCAGAACTTTGATTTTACGATCTCTGATTGCCACTGGTCTCTTAGCATAATTCAGGCTCGCATCCACCTGAATATCCTCTAATGGAACCACTGCCGACTCATCGGCTATACACTTCCGCAATTGCGGCACATGGAAAGTGTCGTGAATCTGTCCCAACTCTGCTAGAAATTCCAATCGATAGGCTACCCTGCCTATCCTCGCAATCACCCGAAATGGACCAATATATCGGGGGCCCAACTTGCCCTTTTCCTGAATCGAATCACTCCTTTCCAAGGAGAGACCTTCAGAAGCACAAAGTTGCCGGCCTGAAACTCAAGTTCGGACCGGCGTCTGTCCGCATAACTCTTCTGTCGACTCTGAGCGGTCAATAACCTTTGTCTGACCTGTTGGATCTGCTCTGTCATCTGAAGTACGATCTCAGTGTTGCCCATAACACGCTGTCCGACTTCTCCCCAGCAAATGGGGGTCCGACACCTCCTCCCATATAACAGCTCAAAGGGTGGCATACCAATGCTCGAATGATGGCTTTTGTTGTAAGAAAACTCTGCCAAGGGCAAGTACGTATCCCAGCTCCCCTCGAAATCCATCACACATGCCCGGAGCATGTCCTCGAGCGTCTGAATCGTCCGCTCACTCTGTCCGTCTGTCTGGGGGTGATATGCGGTACTAAAATGCAGCCTAGTACCCAGCTCCTCATGAAACTTCTTCCAGAATCTGGAAGTGAAACGTACATCCCGGTCTGAGATAATCGAGATTAGCACCCCATGTCGATATACCACTTCCCTCACGTACATCTCTGCTAACTTCTCTGCGGAAGAACTCTCGCTGATAGCAAGGAAGTGAGCGCTCTTCGTCAACTTGTCCACAATCACCCAAATTGCATCAACTCCCCTGGTAGTTCTTGGCAATTTGGTGATGAAATCCATGGTGATCTATTCCCACTTCCATTCAGGAACCTCCAACGGCTGCAAGGAAGTGAGCGCTCTTGTGACTCAGATTGTTCTTGTGTGTTGGGCAAGATGTTATCTAACCATCTATCAAATTTCTTCAAATCTTCATCCCATCCACACTCCTCATCTTCTTGCTCAACTAATTGTACTACTTCCTCAAGAAAAGCATCAAAAGCATCGAGATTTGGAAAATACATAATAAATAAAAATAAAAATAAAAATAAACTAAATAAAAAAATTAATCAACAAATAAAAAAAATAATAACAATTAGCAAATAAAATTAACTATTTAGAACCGTTCCCCGGCAACGGCGCCAAAAACTTGATGTGTGTAAAACCAACTAGTTTTAATCCTACTAACTTAGACACAAAATAAACACACAAAAGGCAGTGTACCTATCGATTAGTAATATAGTTCAAGCAAGTAGGGTATCGAACACAAGGAACGGTAAATAATCAAAATAAATGCTAATATTATCTAAATAAAACAAATAATAGAAAGGGGGTTTTCTCTAGTTTTGCAAGACTAGAAACTTAAACAATTAACTAAAACTAAAACTAAGAAACTAAGAGCTAAGCAAATAAAAATCAGCTAAATTCAATAATAAAGAGGACTTCTATTTAGGTTCGACTCATTTGTTCCCATGGATGATTTCAATGTATCGGATTAATTCTTCATTGGCTACCGACTAAGATGATTAGTTCCACTTTCGCTATTACTAATCCTTAGGAAACAAATTAACTCAAGCAGTGGCCAGTTGTCTAAATTAACGAATTTCCTAGTTATTGATTTGGGTTAAATAAGACTTGTAATGGTTAATTAAATTGGCCCTTCAATTAACCTCTTGCTGATGTTCATCAAACAATCTCACACATTAACTTACCTATCTTCTAGTTAATTCTAGTTTCACATTCGTTATTCCTAGACATACAACTATGTGGTCACAATAAATCATATGAAATTAATAACTAAGAGATGTTCATACAACTTAATTACTAATTTATTAATAGAAGAATAGTTATTGTCAACACATAAGGTTCTTTAACAAGCTTAATAAAACATAATCACCAATTAAAATTAATCCTACTCAAATAATTAATCCATGTTCACAAAATTGTCTACCCAAACAGAAGTTATGAGTTTTTAGCTCATGATTACAGCAGAAACAAGCACAAAAACGAAATCAATTGGTAAAAACATAGTTCAAACAAGAGATTAGGTAAGAGTAAACTTGATTTTGACTTGATTCTCCTTAAAATTGAATGTAGGGTTGATTCCCTTGCTTCCCACGCTCCAACAGCACCTTTAGTCGACAATTGGCCTCCAAGGGTTCATCTATATGCTAGGGTATCGATCTGAAAGTCCCTTTATATAGATTTTCACAAAACAGGGGCTACTCGGCGAGTCCATTGACCTACTCGGCGAGTCCATCACTTAAAACCCGTGTGCGGCAAGTCAGCGCGTCCAGAATCGCGAAACTTCTGACCAACTCGGCGAGTAATCGGCCCTACTCGCCGAGTACGTTTGGAATCAGCATTTTCTCAAAACACGAAAGTCGTCCGAAATTGTGTCTAGTTTTCAGAACATTTTGAATCTCGTCAATCGGAGTTATGGTTCATGAGATATGGCCAAAACACTGACAAGGGGTCAAGCTGTCCAGCAACGTCCTTCTTTCTTCAAAATCCAAGATCCAAGCTTCCAATAGCTAGTTCCGCTTCATTTTCCTTTCGAGCATGTCTTTGTTGCTGAAAATGAAATATTTAATCTAATTAAGCACCTTTTGTTCATTAAATGAGACAAAATCAACATAAAGTATTAAGATAATGCATGAATTTTATAACTAAATATGCCCATATCAAAATACCCCACACTTGACTTTTGTTTGCCCCCAAGCAAAACTGAATTTTAATACACTAATATTACATAAGACAATCCCAATCAAACCCAGCCATTATGCCAAGACCGCAACGCATGCATTTGTGTCTAAAATTTTCCTAATAACCCCCCATACTCCAAATACTCACAATCCTCATAAACATTCGCCCGCTTTTTCCGAACAATGCTCATTTTATGCATCCCTCCGAATCCATTCTCAGAAAACCTCTTAACCTCAAGGTATTTTTGATTGAGCAACCCAAGCATACATAATCTAGACAATTACAATTTATGATACCACATTGGAGCTCTTTGGAATTCTTCACTTCTTTGACATTTAATCTTTAATTTCTTTGAATTCACCACCTTGTTGTTTGATTTTTGGTATCTTCAACCTTTTGAATTTCTTCGGAATTTTCGATCTTCTAATTTCATAATTAACTTTGATGCTCCAAAAATTCTTCAAATTTTTTCTTGTAATTCTCTCTTTTTTTTTTTTTGAACATGTAACACACTTTTTCCACTCAAAACCCTACATGCTTAAGCAGGGGCGCTCAACTTCAACCTTTATTGGCTAAAGATAATAATTTTCCTGGATACATTTCTGGTACACGATGCTAAACATATTACATCCTTCAAACTAAGCGAGGTCGTGTTTTTGTCTCATGATTTCACTGGAATAAGGAAGCCACAAATGCACTAGAACGTATATAGGCTCAACTAAACATTTGGGTTTTCATGCAATCATCAAATATAATACTAGCATGATCCCTTATTGCTTTACCAAAATTTTCTAAATTAATCCTAGCAAATTTTATGCAAAACTTTAAATTTAACTAGTGTAACCAACCAACCCCCTACCACACACTTAATTTATGCAATGTCCCCATTACATATCATGCATGTTAAAGAACAATAAAATAAAGAGGGAATTGGAACAAACTCCCCTGGGATAGTAGTGGTGAGGTTGATATTTATCTATTCAGCTCCATCTCGAATTGACTTTAGACATGAGAACAGCTCATCCATGTCTTGGGTGTCAAAATCTCGTGTGGTACAGTCCTTATAAAAGCTCCAAACATAAGGGAAAAACTCTTGGAAATGCTCGGAAAATGATCTTCAAAGAATAGAACCAATGCCCATATCAAATGTCATCAAATCTTCAGCTCAAAAGTAAGAAGAATGAGCGACTCGTCGAGTCAGTATGCAGACTCGCCGAGTTGAAGCGTAAATGGCAGAAGAATCGTGAATTTTCACATGGACTCGGCGAGTCCATAAGATGCACTCGGCGAGTAGACCGCTGTGTGACAAAAATTTTATTCTGCCCAAGTCCATTTCTGATGTATGGGGGTTATATAAACTAATAATTTCCCTCATTTTTCTTTAGGTAATAAACACTATATAACCCTTCTATCAATTGGACTCATAGCTTGACTCAAAACTTCGTTTCCTCTCTCGCCTAGACTCGATTTCTCGCTTCATCAGCCTTGACTCTAGATCCTCACATGCATCCTTACACTCAAACTGAAAAGATCAAAAACAAATACCAAGTAATAATAAAAATAAATCAAAATAAAAATCCTAAACTATCCCTAAATACTAGAAGTTTAGAAAGAAAAAGAAAAGCAAACTCTAATGACGGGTTGCCTCCAGCAAGCGCTTCTTTTTGTGCGAGTCTTTAGCTGGACTCCCAACCTAATAAACTTCTAATAAATTCAATGCCCATCCATCCATTGCATTAAATATTTTCTTTGGACCAATTTGTAAAATTCGACTCTTTGCTTCAAAAATTGGCCAAACAAGCTTGAATTCATAAAACCCAAGAATATTGACAAGGGTTGGAACCGGTTGGATACTAATCATAAATGGATCGTGATTTAGAACTTTCTCCAAAGTTGGAATCGTCACCCCATGCTTCGAAACACAAACCGGAAGAACAGGGGACCATGTTGTGGTAATGGTCAAACCACGAGTTGGTTCCTGCAATTCAGCTTGTTTTTGCTCTTCATCCGAACTCTCTGCTAGCAACCTTTCCAGCTCCTCCAAATCTCTTTCTGGATTAAATTCTTCAACTTGTAACTCTAGCTCTTGTGACTCAGATTGTTCTTGTGTGTTGGGCAAGATGTTATCTAACCATCTATCAAATTTCTTCAAATCTTCATCCCATCCACACTCCTCATCTTCTTGCTCAACTAATTGTACTACTTCCTCAAGAAAAGCATCAAAAGCATCGAGATTTGGAAAATACATAATAAATAAAAATAAAAATAAAAATAAACTAAATAAAAAAATTAATCAACAAATAAAAAAAATAATAACAATTAGCAAATAAAATTAACTATTTAGAACCGTTCCCCGGCAACGGCGCCAAAAACTTGATGTGTGTAAAACCAACTAGTTTTAATCCTACTAACTTAGACACAAAATAAACACACAAAAGGCAGTGTACCTATCGATTAGTAATATAGTTCAAGCAAGTAGGGTATCGAACACAAGGAACGGTAAATAATCAAAATAAATGCTAATATTATCTAAATAAAACAAATAATAGAAAGGGGGTTTTCTCTAGTTTTGCAAGACTAGAAACTTAAACAATTAACTAAAACTAAAACTAAGAAACTAAGAGCTAAGCAAATAAAAATCAGCTAAATTCAATAATAAAGAGGACTTCTATTTAGGTTCGACTCATTTGTTCCCATGGATGATTTCAATGTATCGGATTAATTCTTCATTGGCTACCGACTAAGATGATTAGTTCCACTTTCGCTATTACTAATCCTTAGGAAACAAATTAACTCAAGCAGTGGCCAGTTGTCTAAATTAACGAATTTCCTAGTTATTGATTTGGGTTAAATAAGACTTGTAATGGTTAATTAAATTGGCCCTTCAATTAACCTCTTGCTGATGTTCATCAAACAATCTCACACATTAACTTACCTATCTTCTAGTTAATTCTAGTTTCACATTCGTTATTCCTAGACATACAACTATGTGGTCACAATAAATCATATGAAATTAATAACTAAGAGATGTTCATACAACTTAATTACTAATTTATTAATAGAAGAATAGTTATTGTCAACACATAAGGTTCTTTAACAAGCTTAATAAAACATAATCACCAATTAAAATTAATCCTACTCAAATAATTAATCCATGTTCACAAAATTGTCTACCCAAACAGAAGTTATGAGTTTTTAGCTCATGATTACAGCAGAAACAAGCACAAAAACGAAATCAATTGGTAAAAACATAGTTCAAACAAGAGATTAGGTAAGAGTAAACTTGATTTTGACTTGATTCTCCTTAAAATTGAATGTAGGGTTGATTCCCTTGCTTCCCACGCTCCAACAGCACCTTTAGTCGACAATTGGCCTCCAAGGGTTCATCTATATGCTAGGGTATCGATCTGAAAGTCCCTTTATATAGATTTTCACAAAACAGGGGCTACTCGGCGAGTCCATTGACCTACTCGGCGAGTCCATCACTTAAAACCCGTGTGCGGCAAGTCAGCGCGTCCAGAATCGCGAAACTTCTGACTAACTCGGCGAGTAATCGGCCCTACTCGCCGAGTACGTTTGGAATCAGCATTTTCTCAAAACACGAAAGTCGTCCGAAATTGTGTCTAGTTTTCAGAACATTTTGAATCTCGTCAATCGGAGTTATGGTTCATGAGATATGGCCAAAACACTGACAAGGGGTCAAGCTGTCCAGCAACGTCCTTCTTTCTTCAAAATCCAAGATCCAAGCTTCCAATAGCTAGTTCCGCTTCATTTTCCTTTCGAGCATGTCTTTGTTGCTGAAAATGAAATATTTAATCTAATTAAGCACCTTTTGTTCATTAATTGAGACAAAATCAACATAAAGTATTAAGATAATGCATGAATTTTATAACTAAATATGCCCATATCAGATACCAACCCAACAACTCGCTCTCTCTTCTGGTTCTCCGACCTCACTGCCTCAGCCTGTGCTCCCCGAATGGTGTCCAACACCGGAGCCATCACGGTCAGTCGCAAACATACATCTCGCAACGGGGCGCTCTCCGCCCTGCGACTCAGGGCGTCGGCTACTACATTAGCCTTACCTGGATGGTACATGATCTCACAATCATAATCCTTAACCACATCCAACCACCTTCTCTGCCGCATATTTAGGTTGGGCTGATCCATCAAATACTTCAAACTCTTATGGTCCGTGTATATCGTACACCGAACCCCATACAGGTAGTGACGCCAAATCTTGAGAGCGAACATCATTGCCCCCAACTCTAGGTCATGGGTGGGATATCTCGTCTCATGAGGCTTCAACTGTCTCGATGCATATGCTATCACATGCCCTCTCTGCATCAGCACCGCTCCCAATCCCAAAATCGATGCATCACAGTATACAACAAAGTCCTCCATTCCCTCCGGGAGGGCTAACACCGGGGCCTCGCATAACCTTTGGTGAAGCGTCTCAAAAGAGGCCTGCTGCTCGGGGCCCCATGAAAAAGCGACACCCTTCCGGGTCAACCTAGTGAGTGGCACTGTGATCTTAGAGAAATCCCTGATAAATCTCCGATAATAACCAGCCAACCCTAGAAAACTCCTGATCTCAGAGGGTGACCTCGACACCTCCCAACTCATCACCGCCTCAACTTTGGTCGGGTCGACCAATATCCCTTCCTGGTTAACAAGATGTCCTAGGAACTGGACCTCTCGCAACCAGAAATCACACTTGGAGAATTTGGCATAAAGCCTCTCCGATCTCAGAACTCCGAGGATCTCCCTCAAATGCTCCTCAAGCTGCTCTCTAGATCTCAAATATACCAAAATGTCATCAATGAATACAATCACCGACCGATCCAACATCGGCCTGCACACCCGGTTCATGAGATCCATGAACACTACCGGGGCATTGGTGAGTCCGAAAGGCATCACCACAAACTCATAATGCCCATAATGCGTCCTAAACGCTGTCTTCTGGATGTCCTCATCTCGCACCCTCACCTGATGGTAACCAGACCTCAAATCGATCTTGGAGAACCAAGATGCTCCCTGCAACTGGTCGAATAAATCGTCGATCCTCGGCAACGGGTAACGGTTCTTGACCATCAGCTTGTTCAACTCCCGGTAATCAATGCACATCCGGTGTGAACCATCCTTCTTCTTGACAAACTGAATAGGCGCTCCCCACGGCGAGCTGTTCGGCCGAATAAACCCCTTCCCCAGCAGCTCCTGAAGCTGCGAGGATAACTCTTGCATCTCTGGAGGTGCAAGATGATAAGGCACCTTGGCGATAGGTGCGGCCCCCGGGACCAAATCAATACCGAACTCTACTTGCCTCACGGGAGGCACACCCGAAAACTCTTCTGGAAAGACATCCGGGAACTCACGCACTATAGGAACCTCCACCACCGACCTCGGCCTCTCGGAATCAACCCGCGTATCCGACACGTATGCCACAAAACCCTTACAGCCCTGCTGTAGACATTGTCTTACCCTAGCGGCCGAACAAAACGTTGATCCAGAACGGGTACCCTCTCCGTACACTGTAAGAACTCCCCCACTAGGGTCTCGTATGGTCACCAGCTGTTGCTCGCAGTTGATAACCGCGCCGAACCTGCTCAACCAGTCCATGCCCACAGTGACACAGACATCCCCCATGGCAATAGGAACCAAATCAATCGGGAACTCCACACCGAAAATCTCTAGTACGCACCCACGGATCACCTCCGTGGAATATATCACCCTCTCGTCAGCTATGGAAACTCTCAGAGGCCAACTTAGCGCCTCGCGACTAACAATGATGTGCTGACTAAAAGCCAAAGATACAAAAGACCGACTCGCACCCGAGTCAAATAACACCAAGGCAGGTACAGAATTCACAAAAAAAGTACCTACGTATAACATAATATAAGCATAATATCTCAACATTAATATAAATACACGAAAGAATACATACCAGCCACAACATCGGGAGCTGCGCGGACCTCTTCCGCGGTCAACTGAAAAGCTCTCCCTCGTGCCCTCGGCGCCTCGGCCTTCACTGGCCGACTCTCGATAGCTCTGATGGTGGCAGGGGCAGATCCCTGAGGTGCTCCCTGAGCTGATCCTCGCAACTGCGGACACTCCGCCTTCCGGTGTCCGGTCTGGTTGCAGTGAAAACATACTGCAAACTCCTTGGGGCAGTCCTTGGCCATATGCCCCTCATTGCCACATTTGTAGCAAGATCCAGATCTACATTCTCCATCATGACCCCTATCGCACTTTCCACAAGTGCGGCCCTTCTGGCTCCCTGATTTGGGATCAACAGGCTTGGCCCGCTTGGCTGCCGCCTGGAATTGTGCCGGTCGTCGATCCCTCCCCTGAGACTCAACCTCCTCTCTAGCTTGAGTCTCCAGCTCGATCTCCCTCTTCCGGGCATTTGCCTGAAGCTCAGCAAATGTCCGGTACGAGGAGTTCGCCACGAACTCCCGAATGTCTTGCCTCAAGATACTCAAATACCGGCTCATACGTGCCTACTCATTGGACACATGCTCAGGGCAGAACATCGCCCTCTCGTGGAACATCCTGGTAATCACCGTAACAGACTTAGTACCCTGCTTGAGGGTCAGAAACTCCTGGGCCAAACGCTCCGTCTCCACCTGGGGAATGTACACATCTCGGAACATGGCAGTGAACCTCTCCCGGGTCACCGCCGCAAGCTCAGCAGGCGAAAAGTGCGTTGTCACAAACTTCAACCAGTCCTTCGCTCCCAAGCGAAGCTGGTTCAGCGCGAACCGTACTCTCAAATGCTCAGGAGATGAGCAAGTGAAGAAACACCCCTATATGTCAGAAATCCATCTCATAGCCGCCACCGGGTCCTGGGTCCCATCAAACTCTGGTGGTTTCGTGTTGTTGAACTCCCGGAACAGCAACGCATCACTACCCTGCAGCCTCGCAGCAGCAACAGCTGTGGTGGCCGCCGCAACAGCAGCCTCAGAAAGAGCAGCATAATGCTCGTCGAAAGTCTCAATCAATGTGGTCTTAATAGACCCGAACATCTCTGGTATCTCTGCTCTGATGGCCGCAGCCACCTCCTCGTGGATGATCTGACGGATCTCCTCATCACTAGCCCCAACGCCCTCTGGCATATGACGTGTCCTCACCATGATCAACCTCTGAAATACAACATACGATAAATTAGAATCCATTCGAGCATACTCACACTCGATAACTCATCCCTCCTTGATCCTTGGCATTCCTAAGATTCTTACTCAGACCGTACACCGCCCCGGTGCCTTCAGTAGTACGGGCCCAATACTACTGTCCACACCGTTTCAGTATATACCCCAAATTCTCCTCTTCGAATCCCAATTTCCAAGTACTCTATCACTTTCTAACAGATCTCTCACAAGCTCCTCGTAAAACAACCATGTTTGACAATCAATCCAAGTAATACAAAAAATCCCAAGATCTCATAATCGTAAAATCCCATGCATGTGTACTGATCAAGCCGGTGCCTTCCCACGATCGTCACTAGTACCTGAAACAAATAACCCCAAACACTGTAAGCACAAAGCTTAGTGAGTTCCCCAAAATACCACATATAACACATATTAGCCACTCGAGGCTATAACTCTGTGGGTCTGTACACCCAAACTCTGTGAACCCTCAGGTTCTAACTCTGTAGACATACACAGCATAAATCACAAAGAATAATGCAACGCAACACATAACACATATATAACATACAAGCACTATATCACATAACTCTAGTTACCTACTCAAGGTAAAGTATAGTGAAAAGACTCACCTCGTGTATCTCGATAGCTCGCAAGTCCCTGAACCCACTCGTGCTCGATTCCCCGAGCTATAATCCTCCTATAATACAATACATCTCTAATTAACATTTTCATAACTAAGGTTGACTGACCCCACTAAGTCAACACAGGTCAACTTTGGTCAACGGCCAACGGTCAACTTTGACCGGACTCGGCGAGTACATTAGAGCGACTCGGCGAGTCTACACGTGTTCGCTAACTCCCTCGGATTCTCTCTTGGCACGTCGAGTACTCCCCTGACTCGACGAGTTCCACCTGGCATGAATCGCGGGGCCACCACGACTCAACTCGCCGAGTCTCAAAACAACTCGGCGAGTTCCAGTTTGACTCAGTCCACCTGTCAACCCTCTCTGACTCTCCTTGACTCACTGAGTTAGCCCCGTAACTCGGCAAGACCACTCGCTGAGTGGTTATGGACAATCTTCATGCTACTCGCCAAGTCTGTTCTTCGGACTCGGCGAGTCGATGCCATGCATGAACTCAAACTCACTCCTGAGGTCATATCCGTTCCAATAACTCCTAGATCCAGTCCTTCCAAGCACATTCATCACGTAAAGTCACAATCTTGGTGCTCATGCAAAGGTCCAAAGGCCTTATTTAATGATATGATCTCTAGAATGCTATTCTAAGCTCATGGCCTCCATTAACACTCATAAATCTTGAGGGAAAAGGGTCTCTGGACCTCTTTGGGTCCAGATCTAAAGTACCAACAACAAGAAGAGGCCAATCACTCCATGGATCTCTCCACAAAGAAACCCTAACTCTAAGATTCACAACAAGGACTGAGAAAGGAACGGATGGATACCTTAAATGAAGTCCTTGAGCTCAGAAATCACTGGATTAGCACCTTATTTGGTCTCCTCTTGCCTTGATCCGCTTCTATATGCAAAAATACCCACAAAAAGTCAAGGATCTTCCTCTTCTCTCTCACAAAATGCTCACATGCTCTTTAGGGTTCTCTCTGGGGTTGCTGGCCGCAAATGAAGGCCATAAACCCCCTTAAATAGGTCTCATACCCCGGAAATTAGGGTTTCATTAAACAACGTGGACTCGCCGAGTCCACTCCTTGGACTCGCCGAGTCCAGACGCGAACCCGCATCCAAATCGCGATCCTACTCGGCGAGTTTGAGCTCCAACTCGCCGAGTCCACTCACAATTCTCCAAAATACAATAATAATAAATACATGGGAATCCGGGCTGTTACATATTTACCTTGATGAAACTGAAAATGGGGTAAGATCGTTGGATCTACAAGTCCCAACTCGAAATCCCAAGCTTCCTCCTTCCTTCAAAGCTCCACAAACCAACCAAGAACACCAAAATGGCCTTAACACACACACAAACGGCTAGGTTTTTGATATGCAGCTTTAGGGGAGTGTTAGGGACAAGGGAGGCTGAGTTAAGGTGTTTATATAGGGTGCAAACCCTCAAATTTAGGGTTTCACCCTCCCAGTACCTACTCACCGAGTCAGTCACCCAACTCATCGAGTAGGTCACTTAAAATGTCTGCGGGTCACGATCCTACTCGACGAGTTAATCCTCCAACTCGTCGAGTCTGGAGAAAAGCACAAACTACTCGAATAAAAAGGCATACCAGGAATCAGGTGTTACACCTAGCTTATGTTTGAAAGTAAAAAGTTACCACCTTGATCATTATTTGGTTAGATCTCTTTTCTAGGGAGTTTAGGGTCTTTTTCCCATCCTTCTTTGAATTATTGAGTTGTTTGAGCTTGTCATGGAGTTGAGACTTTAGATCTAGACAATAGGAGGTCCGTTGAGCCCAAATGTCCAAGCTTTATCAAGTTAGTGGCAAGCATGCATTAAACCCTATATAGAGTTTGTTTTGGCATTTCGAGCCCTAGATGTCATGCATAGACGTAAAGCTTGCAACTTTACATGGTATTTCAGCCTTGGGAGGATAGATTTAGAGTTTGGAACCTTATTTCTTCTTAGAATCTTTTGAATGAGAATTGATCTAGAGGGACTCGACGAGTGCATAAGCCAACTCGACGAGTCAATTAGGGTTTCCCCGATAGACTGGACGCGCTACAACTTGATGAGTTAATGAGACAACTCGACACCTTGAGTTGGACCCAAACCTCTTCCATTCTTCAGCCTCCATCCTCTCTAACCCTAAGAACGAAACCCTAGCCCCCATTTGAGTGATTCTTGAGATTCAAATTGATTTATGTGTGTTTTTGATGCTTGAGGAGGAAGAAGGAACTTATTGAAGAGTCATTGCTTGACTTGGAGCTTTTAGATCCAAGCTTTGTTCACCTAGATCTAATTTATGGAGGTATAAAGTCTCAACCTTGACAACTATTTCATGTAGATATAGCTAGTTGGCACTATGTTATGATTTTGGTCCCTTTGTGGTGGTTCTTATGAGTAGAAGTTACTCCAAAACCTTTGAGCTTCATATTTGGCCCTTGTTGGGGTTATGGAGTCATAAAGTTTGGATCTTAATAAGTATAAACCTTCCATGCATGATTAGGTGGTCATTTGATGAAGTTTGGGACTTAGGGTTTTGATGTGGGTCCCATTGAGTTATTCTAAGTCATAAAGTTGGAAACTTTATGACTTAAGAGGCCCCTTAAAATCAGATTTGGAAAGTTGGAAATCTGAACTTAATGAATTGAGTTAGGAAGATGCACTTTTTGGTCCATTTTTTAACTTAAAAGATTAGATCTTGACTTCTTGGACCATTCTAATGGATAAAGTTGGAAACTTTATCCATTATTGAGATATTAAGAGCATAAAAATGTAATCTTGGGTGTTTTGTATTCAGCCTATGTATGTGTTAGATGGTCTTAATGGGTTAAAGGTTAGAAATTTGACTTTAAGTGCTTATTAGACATGCAAGGTCATAAAGTTGGATACTGTATGGCCCTCAGTGACATATTTGACCTAGATCCGTGTTTGGATGAAAGGAATTAAGGTATTAAGCCCTTAATAGAAAGTTTGGGGATTCAGTGGGAACGTCCCGCGTAAGTGGGAAGAACACAACGCATTCTAGTTCGAGTTCATGATTCTGGTCAAGGGCGTGAACGCCTCGCGTTCAAGCATGGAATGCCCCGAGGTCGAAGTGGTTCAACTCGGTTGACTCGTTTGACCTTGACCATTGACCAAGTTTGAGTAAAAGGGGTATTTTGGGTATTTTGTGATATTGATTGGTTTTGGTCTACATATGGTATTCAGGAAGACTTGTAGAGCTGGTGTTAGAGCAGTGTTTGTTAAGCTATTTTTCAGTCTATGAGGTGAGTTTTCCTCACTATACTTAGGGGTCGACGGCACCAAGGCCAGCCCATCGGATTTGATATCCTAGTAGTTATTGATATGTTGAGTATGAATTAGATATACATGTCATTTTGATATGTTAGTGTGGTAGATCTGTAGGACTACCTGTGATACTATTTGGTTATCTGTATGTGTATTTATTTGTTACATATCGATACGATGTGAGTTGGGTTGAGGTTGTACTGCTTTGTACTATAGCCAACAAATCCTAGAGGATACCATACATGAGATGAGAGCCAGGGAGGGCATACCAGAATCATAATGAGGACTTGTGAGCATTCCAGATGCGAGCTGAGGGCCAGACACAGCATGTCAGACTCGTATTGAGGTATAATCAATTGTATTCCAGTTGACATGATGTGTGAGTTAGGTTGAGGTTGTACTGCTTCGAGTTGTAGCCAACAAACCATGGAGTATGGTAGACATGAGCTGAGGGCCAGAGAGGGTATGTCAGACTCATACTGAGGACTCATGAGCATTCTAGATGCGAGTTGAGGGTCAAACATGGCATGTTAGACTTGTACTGAGGGCTAATCAATTGTATTCCAGTCTGAGGATTGAGGGAGCAAGCCACACATAAGTTATGGGCTTGAGGGCAAGCCAGACTTATGTTGTGGGCTCGAGAGCAAGCCAGATATGAGTTGTGTGGCTGGAAAGGCAAGCCATAATCATACTGTGGGCTCAAGAGGTAATCCAGTCTGTAAAGTTGTGGACCCATTACATGTTGTTACTGTGTGTGTATTGTTTGTTATGTATCGGTATTTTGGGGGAAACTCACTAACCTTCGTGCTTGCAGTTTTGGTTTATGGTTTCTGGTACTTCAGTGAATCCTAGAAAGGTGAAGGCGTGGTCATACACATCCTCACGTTTGGTACTTATGATTTATGGGAAACTCTGATAATGTGAATGTTTTGAAAACTATGTTGAAAGATATTCTGGTTTTTAAATAATGTTTTTGGAACATCGGTTTTTGCAAACACTTCAATTGAAAAGGGGTTGTTTTGAAAAGTTAAATTTTTATGAAATTTGTGGATGTTACATCGACAGTCTAGCGGTGTTCCCGTGGTGGTACTATAGAGAGAAAAAGAGAGCTTGTGAGGAAGGAAAGTTTTCTTGAGTTCATAAGAGAAGTGATAAGATAAGGTAGGTGCCTGACTAGGTTGGGATAAAGTTCGAATCCACAATTTAATTAAAATGTTTTTAATAATTAAAAATATAGAAAAACATTCCAAATAAATAGAAAATGCAATATAGTAATTGTAGGGACGAAACATGCACCTTTTAACGATATAGGAAATATACAAGTTAATTTTTGAAAATAATGATTGAAAGTGGTTTTTGACACATACACATTTGAAACTACAACTTCCAACTCGAGTTATCAACTATAAACTAGTTTTTTCAAACACGTTCATACTACAAATATAAGTTGTCGTACATTCATGCAAAATTACAAATAACAAATAAAACATATGACCATTTTGCCAATCTTTAACATATAAATCGCAAATCAAGAGATTGGGTTTACTAAATCATCCACAAATCAAATCATAATTAAGTTTTTTTGAAAACATAATATGTTAGCATTCTCCATGATTATTAGAGATGCACAAATCGAGGATCTGATCTGATCCAATCCGGTTAATAAGCCGATCCGGTGAAATCCGATTGACCGATCCAAATATGGTCAACAATCCGAATCCGATTTGAAACCGGTTTGATCCGAATTTTGGTAGCTTTTACCATATTTTTGGACTGTTTAGGAACCGGTCTTTGTAGAATCCGGTTTGTAATCAAGGGGTAAATCCGATTTCGAGTCCGAAAAGTCAAACCATTTTTAATCCGATCCGATTTGATCACAACCGGTTTTGACCAAAACCGGTTTTCGGATCAAATCGTTTCATTTTGAGGATCCGGTTTTTGTGTGCGTCTCTAATGATTATACGCACATACACACACACACACACACACATATATATATATATGTCAACCACATGATTAGATGTTTATATGTATTCATGTCCAATGCTTTGTCCCTAAAAGTATTCATCCAAACTCTTTTCCCTCTTAACCTAAATTAAACTTCAAGTCTTAATATCATATCGAAATTTGTCATTGTTTGTCAAAACCTTTGAAACTCATGCTATATTTGTGTGCATCAAATGTATAACTCAAATTGGTTGCATGAACCATTTGGCTTCATGTCACAACTGGCAGTTTGTCAAGAAATCATGTGATCATGTAAACGTTATCTATGATAAGACTTGTAACTCTAACTTGATATCATACACTATGTTCACTCTATGACCACAAAACTATTCAAGATTCACATGTGAAGTTCAAAACTTTACACAAAGCATCTAAACAACTAATTGGGGAGTTGAAAACCCCTGAGATCTGGGTTCAAGTTCATTATGGACTAAGATTTCTTTATTGAGCCTAATGGACCAATAAGCATTCAACTCAACTATATAGCGCTTAGAAACCCTATTTGGATTCTAAAGGGACCCAATACATAAAACTATAACATTTTGGGCCATTTGGTCCTAGAATGATTCATTCTAACCCTAATGGGCCTTATTAGGCCATAATTGATCCAATTAACCATAATGGACCCTAAACCTCTTTAATTGGACTTCATTGGACCGTGAACATCAATAAGGGCCCAATAGGCTGCAAACTAATTATTGGGCTTCACAAACTCAAGCAAAACCAAGAGTAGGCCAAGCAAGTTCAGTTCCATTTATACTAAGCCTAATTCTCGGCCCATGATAAAAAAATGGATTAAGGAAGGAATTAGGAGGTGATGACAACTCGTGATTATCTAACATATTTCTAGGTAATCACAAACACCCATGAGATCTTTACCCTCCATGCAAGACCTTCTCTTCCCTCCCCTTTTATCTTCCTCTCGGCCGAAGATAAGCCCACAACACACATACATTTTCAAAACTCTCTCTTAAACACTCTCAAGAATATCCTTCTTCTTCCACAAAAATTTCGAGATTTGGTGTGTCTTCAAGAGGTTCTCATCTAGATCACCATTCTTTGGTAAGTTGCTATCATACTTAAGTCTTTGATTTTCATCCTTAAGCTAAGAACAATCTCTTATGAACCTTCATTCCGTGATCTAACACCCTAGAAACCATCTAAGTACGAAAACTACTTTAAGGTGTTGCTAGGACCAAAAATATATTCACTTCTTCTTCAAAAATCAAAACATCAAAGCAAAGGTGAGTTCATACCCCTTGTTTTCGGTTTTCGCATGATTTTTGGGGGAGAATACAAGTAAAAATGTGTAGATCTATGTGTTATATGCTTGATATGTGTGATTTCTTATTTAATTTTATAAAAATGTGTTAGATCTTAACACATCTCGACATATTAAGCAACAATGAGTAAAAATCCATGAATTAAGTCACCTTATACATCATATTATCAAGTTAAAAGTGTTTATATGTTTAAGATATGAAAATTTCAAAGCAAATATCTTGTTAAGGGTCATGTTTGTCAAGAAAACAAAAGATAAGGGCCAAAAGTGAGATTTACGGTTTTATAAGGATCAAACAGGTCATACTTGTATAAAAATGGTTTTTTATCATAAACCTACTTTTCAAAGGGCCAAAAGTGTAAATTTTAGCCTAATGGGCTTAATATTTGGGACTCACGGTTTTGGGCCCAAATTTGCAAAAAATAAGAAGTTTTGGGGTTAAAAATGTTATTTGATAAAATTTTGAGCCATAAATGTAAATAAAAAAAAATTTAGGGGTGAAAATAACATCTATTTCTAAATCGGGACTAAAAATGCAAAGTTTTTAGATTTTGGGCCAAAAATGTAAAATTCACAAGATTTGGGCTAAAAGTGAATTTTTTTACGAATAAGGGTTGAAAATGTAAATTCTTAAAAATCAATGGTTGAAATGGTCAAATATATATTTCGAGTCAAATGTGTCACATATTAAAACATTTGACCAAAAATATAAGTTTTTTTTATAACGATTTAAAAATAGTATATTTTATAAACCAATAATATCGTTATAGATCAAATATTGAGTATCTTAATATCATAAGTAAATGTTTCAAATACAAAAAACACTATACCACATCAAATATACAAAAATAGAACAATGATATCAATATTGTGTAACACCGTAAAAATTTGAACAATTTTTCATTTTTGGAACCCATAAATATCATTTGTAATCATAAATAAAAACATTGTATCCACATTGTATCAGTACAAAATCCAAGATCAAAATATATATAAACTCCGGTGTGCGTGTGTACGAATCATGTCGGCGCCTTCCCGCGATCATCATTGGTACCTGAAACACATAACACTATAAGCATAAATGCTTAGTGAGTTTCCCAAAATACCACTCTAACACATAATAGCCACTCAAGGCTGTAACTCTGTTGACCCTCAGGTCTAGGTGTCTCAGTGGGGCCCTCCAGCCCCAACTCTCTATGGGCCCTCTAGCCCTAACTCTGTGGACCAGAAAGTCCTAACTCTGTGGACCTGAAGGTCCTAACTCTGTAACTCTGAATCATCCATAGCACATATCACAATAAATCATAGCACATAAATAACATGCAATTACACTGGCATATAACTCTAAAATACTCTATCACATAACTATGTTACCACACTAGGTAAAGTATAGTGAGAAGACTCACCTCGAGTATCTCGGTAATCTCTGACTCGGTTACGCTGGTCTAACCTCCGCCTAATCAAAATAAATACCCTAATTATTATAACTCTCAAAGGCTAGACTATGTCCTCTTATGAAACTCTCAGAAGGGTAAAATACCATTTTCCCCCCTCCCACAACTCACAAACCCCACACTAGACCATACCCTAAAAGTCAAGTAAAAAGTCAACTTTCCGGGTTACGCTGCGCGTACCAGATGTGTACGCTGGGCGTACCCGACTGCCTCTCAGGATCGGGGAATGCCACCCAGTACGCGGAGCGTACTGGGATTACACCAAGCATACTCCCAGCTTCAGCACCTTAACTCATTTAGGTCTTAAACAGTTAAGACTCACGTCCAAAATTTAGATATGACCACATCTAAGCCTCTTAATCCATAGAGTTGATGACTTTATGCCTTTGCATGGCTGGATAAGTCACCAACTCTCACAATGTTCCATCCTTTAACTCTAGAAGGCTTATACTCAAGCATGACCTCAAACTAATCACTAAAGATGAAAACTTTATGGCTCTAAATCACTAATAGCACTGAATAGGGACAGATCTCGAACCATGGAGCACATTACACTCATAAAGTCGCCACCTTTGGGGTTTTTAGCCATAGCAAAAGCACATGTAACAATAATCAAAAGAAGAGGAAAGTTTTGAACTTTATACCTCTAAGTGTAGTCCCTTGCTCTGTAGATCTCAGATCCAAAATGGCACCTCAAGCTTTAGCTTCCAAGAACTCCTTTCCTTCTTCTTCACTAAGTCACCAAGGCACAAAAAGCTCAAATCAACACTCTCACACACTAAGGACGATGTGGGCTCTCTTTTAGGGTTTCACTCACTGATATGGAGGCTGAGAAATGAGCCTTAGCACCCTTTAAATAATGCACAAAACGAAATTAGGGTTTTGCACTTGGGCCGGGTACGCCCAGCGTACCTTGGCAATAACGCGTCCTTTTTAAGCGCTTGAGTTCGCGCAACGTACCCCTACTTGCTAAACAAAAATTCACTCAAGGACTAAACATGGCCAATCACAAAGAACAAGGATGAAAGAAGTATACCTGAATCTCGGGGTGTTACAATTCTCCCCCACTCGAACTAGACTTCACCGCCGAGGTCTCATTCCTTGAACAACCCTGGATGTTGCCCTCGCATCTCCGACTCTGACTCCCAAGTCATCTTGGACCCCTTCCGATGTTGCCACTGAACCAAAACCAGAGGCACTTCCTTGTTCCTTAAAACCTTGATATCCGATCCCTGATCGCCACCGGTCTCTCAGCATAATTCAGGCTCGCATCCACCTGAATATCCTCCAATGGCACCACTGCCGACTCATCTGCTATACACTTTTGCAATTGCGACACGTGGAAGGTGTCATGAATCTGACCCAACTCTGCAGGTAGCTCCAAGCGATACGCTACCCTGCCTACCCTCGCGATCACTCTAAACGGCCCAATATACCGGGGTCCCAACTTGCCCCTCCTTTTGAATCGTATCACTCCTTTCCAAGGAGATACCTTCAGAAGCACCAAATCACCGACCTGAAATTCGAGCTCGGATCGACGCCTATCAGCATAACTCTTCTGGCAACTCTGAGCGGTTAACAACCTCTGCCTGACCTGCTGGATCTGCCCTGACGTCTGAAGCACTATCTCCGTACTACCCATCACACGCTGCCCCACTTCTCCCCAACAAATGGGGGTACGACACCTCCTCCCATACAACAACTCAAAGGGTGACATACCAATGCTCGAATGATGGTTGTTGTTGTAGGAAAACTCCGCCAAGGGTATGTACGTGTCCCAACTCCCTCCGAAGTCCAACACACATGCCCGGAGCATATCCTCGAGCGTCTGAATCATCCGCTCACTTTGTCCGTCAGTCTGGGGGTGGTACGCGGTACTGAAATGCAATCTAGTACCCAATTCCTCATGGAATTTCTTCCAGAATCTAGAGGTGAAACGCACATCTCGGTCTGATACAATCAAGATCGGTACTCCATGCTGTGCTACCACTTCCCTCACATACATCTCTGCCAACCTCTCTGCGGAAGAGATCTCGCTAATAGCAAGGAAATGAGCGTTCTTCGTCAACCGGTCTACAATCACCCAAATTGCATCGATGCCCCTCGCAGTCCTTGGCAATTTGGTGATAAAGTCCATGGCAATTTGTTCCCACTTCCACTCGGGAATCTCTAACGGCTGCAACTTGTCGTGCGGTCTCTGATGCTCGGCCTTAACCCTGCGACATGTTAGGCACCTCTCCACGAACCATGCAACGTCCCTCTTCATACAGGGCCACCAATACTCCTTTTTCAGGTCCAAAAACATCTTAGTGGCCCCGGGATGGATCGAGAACTTCGATCGATGAGCCTCTTCCATCAAAATGGTACGCGTTCCGCCCACATGCGGTACCCAGATCCGACCCTGAAACTTCATAAGTCCCCCGACCATCGGTGATGAACTCTGATACTTGCCCGACAACCCACTCTCTCTTCTGGTTTTCTGGCCTACCGGCCTCGGTCTGAGCTCCTCGAATGGTGTCCAACACCGGATTCATCACCGTCAACCTCATACAAATGTCATGCATCGAGACACTCTCCGCCCTACGACTCAAGGCATCAGCCACCACGTTGGCTTTTCCCGGGTGGTACAGGATTTCGCAATCATAATCCTTTACCACATCCAGCCATCTCCTTTGTCGCATATTCAGTTTGGGCTGATCCATCAAGTACTTCAGGCTCTTGTGATCCGTGTACATGGTACACCGGACCCCATATAAATAGTGACTTCAGATCTTGAGGGCGAACACTACTGCCCCCAACTCTAAATCATGGGTAGGATACCTCGCCTCATGAGGCTTCAGCTGCCTCGATGCATACGCTATCACATGACCCCTCTGCATAAGTACTACTCCCAACCCTGATATCGACGCGTCACAATATACCACAAAATCTTCCATTCCCTCCGAAAAGGGATAACACTGGGCCTTCGCATAATCTCTGGCGAAGTGTCTCGAAGGAGGTCTGCTGCTCTGGACCCCAAGCAAAAACTACACCCTTCCGGGTCAACTTAGTGAGTGGCACGACGATCTTGGAGAAATCCCTGATGAATCTTCGATAATAGCCTGCCAGTCCTAGAAAACTCCTGATCTCCGTGGGTGACCTCGGCACCTCCCAACTCATCATCGCCTCAATTTTGGCCGGGTCAACCAATATCCCTTTCTGGTTAACGAGATGTCCCAGGAACTGGACCTCTCGTAACCAGAAATCACACTTGGAGAACTTGACATAAAGCCTCCCCGATCTCAAAACCCCTAAGATCTCCCTCAGATGCTCCTCATGCTGCTCTCTAGATCTTGAATACACCAAAATTTCGTTGATGAATACGATCACCGAGCGATCCAACATCGATCTGCACACACTGTTCATGAGGTCCATGAACACCGCTGGTGTGTTGGTGAGCCCAAAAGGCATCACCACGAACTCGTAATGCCCGTAACGAGTCCTAAATGTTGTCTTCTAAATATCCTCATCTCGCACCCTTACCTGATGATATCCAGACCTCAAGTCGATCTTGGAAAAACCAAGATGCTCCCTGCAACTGATCGAATAAATCATCAATCCTCGGCAACGGGTAACAGTTCTGGACCGTCAATTTGTTCAACTCCCGGTAATCAATGCACATCTGGTGTGAACCATCCTTTTTCTTGACAAAAAGGATATGAGCTTCCCACGGCGAACTACCCGGCCGAATAAACCCCTTTCCCAGCAGCTCCTGGAGCTGCGAGGATAACTCCTGCATCTCTGGAGGCGCAAGGCGATAGGGCGCGGCCCGCAGAACCAAATCAATACTGAACTCCACCTGCCTCACAGGAGGTACGCCCGGCAACTCCTCCGGAAATACATCCGGGAAATCACGCACTATTGGAACCTCTCCCACAGACCTCGGTCTCTCCGTCTCAACCCTCATGTTCATCACATATGCTATGAATCCCTTACATCCCTGTTGAAGACTCTGCCTTGCCCTGGCGGCTGAGCAAAACTCTAAACCGGAACGTGTACCTTCGCCGTACACCGTAAGAACTCCCCCACTAGGGTCTCGCATGGTCACCAGCTGTCACTCGCAGTCGATGATCGCTCCAAATCTGCTCAACCAGTCCATGCCCACGATGACACAAACATCCCCCATCGCAATAGGGACCAAATCTATCGGAAACTCAACCCCGAAAATCTCGAGTACATAACTACGAATCACCTCGGTGGCATACACCGCTCTCTCAACCGCTATGGAAACTCTCATAGGTCGACTCATCGCCTCTCGACTAATACTGATGTATCGGCTAAAGGCCAACGATACAAAAGATCGACTCGCACCCGAGTCAAATAACACTAGAGCAGGTATAGAATTCACAAGGAAGGTACCTACGCATAACATAATATAAGCACAATATCACAGAATACAAAAGAATACATGAAAGAGTACATACCGGCCATGACATCGGGTGCTACGCGGACCTCCTCCGCAGTCAACTGGAAGGCTCTCCCACGTGCCTTCGGTGCCTCAACCTTCGCAGGCTGAACATTCGCAGCTCTCATCGCAGCAGGGGCTGATCCCGGGGGCTGATCCCGGAAATGCTCCCTGCGCTGACCCACGCAACTATGGACAGTCTGCCTTCCGGTATCCAGTCTGGTTGCAATGAAAACAGACTGAAAAACCCTTGGGGCAATCCTTGGCCATCTGCCCCTCCTTGCCACACTTGTAGCAAGACCCTGCTCTGCATATCCCATCGTGGCTCTTGCCGCACTTGCCATAAGTGCAGCCCTTCTGGTTCCCAGATTTCGAATCAACGGGTTTGGCCTGCTTGGCTGCCGGCTGGACTGAGCCGGCCGCTGATCCTTTCCCTGAGACTCAGCCTCCTCCCTGGCTTGGGTCTCCAGCTCTATCTCCCTCTTCCGGGCATTTGCCTGAAGCTCGGCAAATGTCCGGTACGTCGAGTTCGCCACGAACTCACGTATATCCCTCCTCATAATGCTCAAATATCAGCTCATACGTGCCTGCTCGGAGGACACGTGCTCTGGGCAGAACATCGCCCACTCATGGAACATCCTCGTAATCACTGTAACAGAATCAGTACCCTCCTTGAGGGTCAGAAACTCCTAGGCCAAACGCTCCCTCTCCACCTGGGGAACGTACTCATCTCGGAACATAGCGGTGAACCTCTCCCAGGTCACCGCAGCAAGCTCAGCAGACGTAAAATGCACAGTCACAAACTTCCACCAGTCCTTCGCTCCCAAGCGAAGCTGGTTCAGCGCGAACCGGACTCTCAAGTGCTTTGGAGATGAGCAAGTAAAGAAACACCCCTCTATGTCTGAAATCCATCTCATCGCCGCGATCGGGTCCTGGGTCCCGTTAAACTCTGGTGGTTTTGTGTTGCTGAACTCTAGGAACAACAACGTGTCACACCCCCAAACCAGAACGGCAGAAACGTTCGAGGGCGGAGGACGTCATATTCAGTATCATAACAATTCATAGAAAGGAAAGTACACACCACCATATATATTAAGTTTTTCAAAATGTTTACATAATTGTATTCGTTACATGATCAAAAGATAAATACATAAACATCTTTCAAAAGAAGTAATTAACGTCAGCACGTTAATCCCCAAAAGTTGATCTCTAAACCTACTTAGCGGTTCCCTGAGAATACACGTTATTTCAAAGAAAAAGTGTCAACAATTAAGTTGGTGAGTTCATAAGTACTGTTTTGAGAAAATGTATGCCATTCGAAAGTTCGTGTATGTTTTCCAGAAAACGCAGTATTTCAAATGTAAAGAGTTATGATTCATTGTGTTGACAATGAATGTATTAGATCCAGAAAATCCCATATTTTCCCTAATGGTTGGGATACGAACTGTTGTGTTTTCCAAGAAAAACCCTTATTTTCTTATAAAAGTATGAAATGCATATGAATGTTAGTGTTATAAGTTGTAAGTAATTGCACCAGGAAAATTCCTTGTTTTCCTATTAGTTGTTTGGTTTGTATCCAGGAAAAACCCTTATTTTCCTAACATAACTAGCAGTCTCTAAGACCGAAAATCGCAAGCAACCGACATGCTTAAAAGTTGTAGCATAGTTTTAATAGCTACTCGTTCATAAAAGCATAATACCATAATAATTGTATATCCGATGAGTTTTATAACCATACTAAACATAATATGCCTGTAACGACGTTCTTCAAGCGTCTCAGCATTATGACAACTGTCACCCCAAAAGACGGACTGTAGCTAATAGTCAGGTTGCGGGATCATGACTTCCCGTATAGATCTATACACATTTGACACGTTCTCCGAACGGGAGACTCTGGTTATAGATAGGACTTGCAACATTACTTTCTAATAAAGAAAAGTAACGTTGGAAGATATACACGTCTCATGGATTCTCAACTAAGCCTGTATTAAAGTGATAGTTTTTGTATGCAAAGTTTATCCTTTTTCACAATGTTTGACAAAGCATAAATCATAAGTTTTTAGAATGTATAAAACGACTTAACAATGAAAGGTACTTTGAAATCATTATATACTTTGCGTAAGTCTAATGCACACAAAGTATGACAAGAGTTTTCACATAGTAATAATAAATCACAAGTGATTCATTTGATAAAAACGAGTAAAGTGAAATTTTTGATGTAGAAGACAAGTTTGTAAACAAAACCTATATATGTATATGGTTATATATATGTATAAGTTTTAAAAGATGATTTGGTATGTTTCGTAATTGTTGTTCATATTCTTACGTTTTTATTAGAAACTTTGCATGAAATAATCCTTACGTTTGATACTAAAGACCTTTTTGTACTTATCACTTTTGTAAAAATGGTAATTAAACATATTTAAAGGATTGTGTTTTAACTTCCTTAATGTATAAACATTGCTCAAAAATGTTAGAAGGTGTTAATAAATCTATAAACCACTTTTGACAGTTTTACCCTTTACTGTCCCTATTTTTAGAAAGCTCATAGAAAAATCCTCGTAAGTCAAAAACTAAATCCGTCACCTCTGAGAGTTTATAAAATGAGTCTACTTTGTTCCTAATTTTTATTATGATTTTTAGTGGTCTCAAACTAGTGTGAAAATGAACATCTTCATAGACTGGTCCGAAATCACTTCTGAAATGACAGGCAGTTTTATAAAAATCGCCATAAATTGTAGAAAAATCGTATGAACGCGTGCGAGTAGTCATTAGAAAGGTATAAACTTGAACTATTTTCATATTGTACAATTTTGAAAGATATTAAGTTTAAGATGGTCAAAACAGTCCGTGAACAGGATTCAACTTTTCTGTAGAAAGCTGTCATTTAAATTTAAGTTATGTTTAGTGTTCTAACTTGTATTCCCCCCCTTAAAACTTGAAGAAAACATGAAAATGTAGGGGTATGAACTCACCTTATGTGAATACTTGAAGAATGGAAGGTTGAAGATGAACTTTTGGTTGTTGGTTTGATGCTCCAAAACAGCCACTCTTTTAGCTATGTTGCTGTCACGAAAATTTCACAGCAAAAGAGCAAGAAAAAGGGTAGTTTACTCACTGTTTTGAATCAATAATTTTGAGTATCAAAACAAGTAACTTCCAGGGGTATTTGGTGGTAAAAATATCAAGCAAAAGGAAGGTGTAGATGGGTGAAATGGTGGCTGAAACACAAAAGGGACCGCAACCCTTTAGTTCATGGTTTTGATGGCTTTGGAAGGAAGTTCTTGTGCTTGAAAATGAGATGAAGGTTGAGAGAAATTCCCTGGAGTATTTGCTAGTCAAATGAGGGTAAAATGAAGATGAAATTTCGTGATTATGAAGGAGAAAAGAGTGGAAGAGGATAAGGGGACAAAACCTAGACTAGCTTGTGATGGGATGTGAGTTTAAGTGATGTGATCTTGTCTAGCCACTTGCTTGGGTGGTTGTTTAGAGATAGAGTTAGTTAACTAACTAACTACTAGTTATTTAGTTAGTTAGGAGTTCTAGTTAAGGAGAGGGAAGGTCTTAATCTCGAAAATTAGAAGAGGGATTAATAAGCATTCTTAGTAAAATGTCTTAAGTGATTAAGCACTTATTAGTTAAGTTGGCACTTATCTCCACCAATTCTCTTATCTTAATTGATTTAGAAATCATAAAACTTACATGAAATCACTTTAATTCATGACTCATAACTAGTCATTCACTAGATAATAATACATATATACAAATACATACATGTATACTTAGTATAAAATAACAATGTAGTTTTTGTGTATTTGAACTTTAATGTTTATGTTTTATTCTTTTTATTCAAAAACACTTAAATACATTTTAATTATACCTTATAATAATTCATTTTATATTTTAATTTATTTAAATATAAAATTTATTGAGCAATGTATAATTTCGTGACATTTAACCGGTTAACCATATCGTTAAACACGTTTTGTCACTTTGGTTCGTATATTTGTCAAATTTAGATCCTTCACATCTATTAAGCAAACGTTTTACATAGAACCTAACTTACTTATCAACTAGAGACGTGTTGATACAAAAATTAAGTTTGTTGCGTTTAAATGATGTTATAAGCTAATTTCACAAATCGGTGATGGTTCGTAGTCATACATCATAACGAAATTATCGTTAGTTACTTGTTTTATATTTCACAAGAACTTATTTAAATAAAAGAGGTTAAATTCTTTCAACCATTCTTGATAAAATACTCATATTGTTTAATAATCAAAACATAGCATCGTACGATTGTTCCTATTTTTACCAATTGTTACACAATGCATCACCACCCTGCGGCCTAGTCGCAGTTATAGCTGCAGTGGCCGCAGCAACAGCAGCCTCAGAGAGAGCAGTGTATCTCTCATCAAATGTCTCCATCAGAGTGGTCTTGATAGACCCGAACATCTCTGGTATCTCTGCCCTGATGGCCGCAGCCACCTCCTCCTGGATGATCCTACGGATCTCCTCATCACTCGAACTGCTGGTCCCTGGTGTGTGGCGTGTCCCAACCATGGTCTCCTTCTGAAATACAACATAAGAATATTAGAGACCCCCTTAGAGTATAATCACACTCAATAACTCCACCCTACTCGTTCCTTGGTGCCCTAAGGATTCTTACTTGGACTGCGTACCAACCCGGTATCTTCAGTAGTACGGGCCTAATACTACCATCCATACCGCATCAGCATTCATTCCAAGTCCTCCTCCTTGAGCCCCAAATCCCAAGTACTCTACTCTCTATATCATGTGCTACTCACTAGTAAAACTCTCATAAGCACCTCGCTGCTATCTAAATCACTCCTAAGCATCTCTAGCAGCAAAAACCCCTAGACTAAGGCATCATATATCAGACCACTCTAGTCCTAATAAGAATACCTAGTCTATTCTATCATGCATATCGTAACTCATCATACAACATACATAACATATCTGATAATCACTTATTATGAGGGTATTTGGGGAAATCACCGTTCGGGCGCTGGCTGATCGTACACACGGCTCTGCTCTGTTTGTCTCAAGACTCTTTTTACTCGTTTTCAAAAATATTATTTTTATTGTTAAAAATTTCCTCAAATCCCCAGTTTGAGTTCAAATATGCCCGAAGATGTATCCGAATCCCTCAAACCAAGGCTCTGATACCAACTTGTAACACCGTAAAAATTTGAACAATTTTTCATTTTTGGAACCCATAAATATCATTTGTAATCATAAATAAAAACATTGTATCAGTACAAAACCCAAGATCAAAATATATATAAACTCCGGTGTGCGTGTGTACGAATCATGTCGGTGCCTTCCCGCGATCATCACTGGTACCTGAAACACATAACACATAACACTATAAGCATAAATGCTTAGTGAGTTCCCCAAAATACCAATCTAACACATAATAGCCACTCGAGGTTGTAACTCTGTTGACCCTCAGGTCTAGGTGTCTCAGTGGGGCCCTCCAGCCCCAACTCTCTATAGGCCCTTTGGCCCTAACTCTGTGGACCCGAAAGTCCTAACTCTGTAGACCTGAAGGTCCTAACTCTGTAACTCTGAATCATGCATAGCACATATCACAATAAATCATAGCTCATAAATAACATGCAATTACATTAGCATATAACTCTAAAATACATTATCACATAACTCTGTTACCACACTAGGTAAAGTATAGTGAGAAGACTCACCTCGGGTATCTCGGTAATCTCTGACTCGGTTACGCTGGTCTAACCTCCGCCTAATCAAAATAAATACCCTAATTATTATAACTCTCAAAGGCTAGACTATGTCCTCTTATGACACTCTCAGAAGGGTAAAATACTATTTTTCCCCTCCCACAACTCACAAACCCCACACTAGACCATACCCTAAAAGTCAACTTTCTGGGTTACGCTACGCGTACCAGATGTGTACGCTGGGCGTACCCGGCTGCCTCTCAGGATCGGGGAACGCCACCCAGTACACGGAGCGTACTGGGATTACGCCAGGCGTACTCCCAGCTTCAGCACCTTAACTCATTTAGGTCTTAAACAATTAAGACTCACATCCAAAATTTAGATCTGACCACATCTAAGCCTCTTAATCCATAAAGTTGATGACTTTATGCCTTTGCATGGCTGGATAAGTCACCAACTCTCACAATGTTCCATCCTTTAACTCTAGAAGGCTTATACTCAAGAATGACCTCAAACTAATCACTAAAGATGGAAGCTTTATGGCTCTAAATCACTAATAGCACTGAACGGGGACAGATCTCGGACCATGGAGCACTTTACACTCATAAAGTCTCCATTTTTGGGGTTTTTAGCCATAGCAAAAGCACATGCAACAACAATCAAAAGAAGAGGAAAGTTTTGAACTTTATACCTCTAAGTGTAGTCCCTTGCTTTGTAGATCTCATATCCAAAATGGCACCTCAAGCTTTAGCTTCCAAGAACTCCTTCCCTTCTTCTTCACTAAGTCACCAAGGCACAAAAAGCTCAAATCAACACTCTCACACACTAAGGACGATGGGGGCTCTCTTTTAGGGTTTCACTCACTGATATGGAGGCTAAGAAATGAGCCTTAGCACCCTTTAAATAGTGCACAAAACGGAATTAGGGTTTTGCACCTGGGTCGGGTACGCCCGGCGTAACTCTTGGTACGCCCAGCGTACCTTGGCAATAACGCGTCCTTTTTAAGCGCTTGAGTACGCGCAGCGTACCCCTATGGTACGCCCAACGTACTCACTTGCTAAACAAAAATTCACTCAAGGACTAAACATGGCCAATCACAAAGAACAAGGTTTAAAGAAGTATACCTGAATCTCGGGGTGTTACATATTGGGCCTGGTACTTGTAATACATGTTTATTGGGCCTCAGTGATTCGTTTGCATGTTTATTGGGCCCAATATAATCAATTTATGTCTATTGGGCCTTAGTGACCCAATGACATGCTTAATGGGCCTGAATTAATCTTTACATGTTAATGGGCCTTAGTGGCCCATTTGCATGTGAATTTTGCGTGGAGAGAGTCATTGTATGCTTAATGGGCTTCGACGTGTCCGTTGGCATGCCATAAAGCCTTGAAATAACTTACGTGTTTAATGGGCCACAACTGTCCTTGTGCATGTTTGTTGGGCTGTTTCTATTACATTCAAGTATCATAAAATGTTAGTAAATCAAATTACGTATAACAGTAAACATATTCATATGGAAATCATTGGGGTCTAGTGAGAATTATCGGTCAACACCATTGAGTGTTGGTCATAGCATGTAGTTATAATCTGAGTCTCTAGGAGGGAGCGCAAGAGTTTGTGTATAGATCTATACGGGGGTGACTCCCCCATACCTGAGCTTTTCGTTATATTTAGACTCGGCTGGTCTAGGGTGACAAAATCTTGATTAAAACCGGTGTTTGGCAATGATCGTGTTATGATTCATGTATATTCATTGTGATGATAGTTCGATTGATAGTCACACGAGCCCTCGGATGTTTCCGCCACCCAATTCGAGGGTGTGACAGGTTGGTATCAGAACAATGTTTATAGTGAACTAGCATATCTAACCATAGATGATATGTAACTATAAACACAATGGGACTAAATAACTCTGAACAAAACAAAATTTTCACACTTATGTGTGCTTGTTAGAATAATAACATAACAATATTTAATAAAAGCTTCTAAAGGAAATTGAACACTATGATTAAACGTAGACAGTTATGTAGTCATATTAGGGATAAATATAGCCTGATCAAATATATTTATTCAAAATATGACCAACATGTGTTTGGGAGTAATCATAGCGGGAAATGAATCCAAAAGGCTACCTCACTCTCCAATAACTCTAGGAAACCTAAACCTAAATAATTAAAAATATACTATAGGGATAACTAAAATATGATTTATTCATGCGCCCTCATGCAGTCACAATGGATGACGCTCAGCAAGGAATCCATTGTTATCAAGCCCTATTGGCTCATGGGATACATGAGGAGAACCCCGAAGAAGAACAAGGGGGAGCCCCAGGCATTGGGCTCGACGAGTACACTGATACAAACTATGAGTTTGATAGGAATGACAAAGACATGGAGGAGGATGGGGACAAAAATGAAACCCCCGTCGAACGACCTGCCGATAAGACACACCAGGACCACCCTATTCCACCAGGGGACCTCGTTGATGAGGATCGTTCTCTGGAAGCAGAGGTAGCCACACTTCGGCAACAACTATTTGTTATGGAAGAACGAACCAAGGAACAAACCAGGGAACTGTAAGAACTTGCACCTACAAGGATTTCACCAATGCCAAGCCTCGAACCTTTAATGGGACGGGAGGCGTAATAGCACTAAAACGATGGATTGAGAAGGTGGAATCAGTTTTTGAAATTTTTGGATGTTCGGATGAGTCTAAGGTCAAGTTTGCAGCCTGCACCTTTGTGGACCAAGCCCTATCCTGGTGGAATGGTCACATAATGTAACGCCCGTAGATTAGGGCTAGTCATTTTAGAGACGAAATCCGAGTTATAACGAAGAAGTTATGACATGTCGAAGTTTCGCGACAGAACCGGCACGACGCTGAATAACGTAAAAAGTGAATTTACGTTAGAGTGATATTTAGCCTTAGAGATCTAAACGAAAGTCGTAGAGTTCGTAAAACCATGAGCGTGCATAAAAAGAACGTCCGAATCTGACTTCGTATGAGGAAGTTATGATTTTTCTAAGTTTTGATTTAGCGGTATGCAGTCCGAATATTCGATTTGAGACCGAACGGTTTTTAGCCGAAATAATCTAAATGAGAATCAAAGATCTTGTTGATAGTAGTGCAACGGTATAAAAACAGATGAAAACGGACGTCGGATGAAGAAGTTATGAATTTATAACGGAGTTTTCTTGTCACGGCCTACTAAAAATAAATAATAAAAATAAATTCAAAACTAGCCGACGGAGTCTAAACGAAAGTTTTAGAGCGTAGTCTCACCTACGCGTGGATATAAAGAACGTCGAAAACGGAGTTCGTATGAGGAAGATATGAATTTTTGAAGTTTATTAAATAATTAAAAGATTAAATTTAATTATAAATATTCGATATTATCCGAAAGGGGGGGGGGGGGGGGAGTCAGCGGCCTTATCCAAACTACACCCAACGTAAACTTTAATTACGCCCAACATAATTCGGTGGTTCAGCCCCTATAAAAGGGATGCGAGGGCAGCCGAGTTCCTTGCTCAATTCGTCTCCTCTCTCTCCCGTTTTACCTTGTTTTTCGTGCATGAAATATCCCGAAGCCCCGGTATCAACCCCGAGACCCGAAGCAAGTCCTGAATCCCAAAGATCCAAAGAATTAAAGTTTCCGAGCCGAAGCTCTGCCCGCGTGAAGCCCGGTTTTGAAGGAAACATCCCGGTTTCGTCGCAAAATATTATTTCAAGAGTCGTAGTGCTGTCCGATCATCTTCTGATCAAGTGAGTGTGTGGTTACTTTCTTCTACACATAAATATGAAGTATTTGCTTTGAAATACGTGTTATGTATGTATGTATGTGTGTGTGTGTATATATATATATATATATATATATATATATATTGTTGTTTATTTTAAGTGAGTGTATAGTCCCTTTCATAAACACGATATTAATACAAGTATTGTTTGAATGTATTAAGTATATGTTATGAGTGAGTGTATAGTTACTTTCTTCTAACACATATGTATGAAGTATTTGCTATGAAATACGTGCTATGTGTTTATATATTGTTGTTTATTTGAGATGTTGGTGGAATGGATAAACTATATAGGTTTTAATGAGCTAAGTTGTATATGTATTTTATATCTACAAATATGTTGGTTAAGACATGGGTAGATGAGATTCGTGAGTATGGATCAGATCAAGAGTAGTTTTAGATCCGTGAGTAGGGATCAGATCAAGAGGCTGGTTTTAGATCCGTGAGTATGGATTAGACCAAGAGGTTAGTTTCAGATCCGGGAGTATGGATCAGGTAAAGAGATAAAACTTGTTATTAGTTCGTGAGTATGGATTAAGACTAAGTTAATTGACCCTAGTCAGGGAGTATGGATTAGGCATAGTTATTGATCCAGGAGTATGGATCAGATGAGGATTAAGGTATAGTTAATTGTTCCAATTCCGGGAGTATGGATTGGGTACAATTATCGATCCAGAAGTATGGATCAGATCAGGAGGTTAGTTTTAGATCTGTGAGTATGGATTAGGTAGTTTTAGATCCATGAGTATGGATCAGGGGAAAAGTTTAGTTTTAGATCTGTGAGTATGGATCGGGTGAAGAGGATAGTTTTAGATCCGTGAGTAGGGATCAGGTAAAGAGGAAAATTTTAGATACGAGAGTTTAGATCGTATCGTTATGAGGATCGATGGGGTGGGATAAGAATAGCCTTTATATGGTGAAGTTGTACAAGTTTGAATGTTATATTTATATAAATATATGCTCATCAGGCTCCCAAGCCTAACCCACTCAGTTTTCTTTATATCACAGGTATCAATACGAAGACATATTTCACTAAGAGATTAAAGGAGATGTAAATCACTAGTGTAAATGAATGTATGTTCTGTTTTTGCTTATTTGAGTGTATCGGAATATGACATCCCGAGGTTTTATTATTAAATGAAAATACATTCTCCTTGAGAAATGTTTTGATTAGTTATTATCATATCTTGTTTTGGGAAAAAATTCCACAATTGTTTTCTTTGAAAGATTACTCTGATTTTAAAAACAAAGCATAAACAAATCGGTCTTTTCTGGCCATGAAATTAGGGATGTCACACATAAAGGCCATGACGCTTCTGGTGACAAATGTGATTCCATGGGAGGAACTTAAGGAGATGTTGTTAGCCGAGTACTGTCCCCGAGGGGAAGTTCAGAAATTGGAACAGGAGCTGTGGAACCTCACGTCTCAAAACTCGGATATTGATGCATACATAACCAGGTTTAGTGAGTTATCTCTTTTGTGTCCTAGAATGATTAGTTCGGAAGGAAAGAAGATCGAGAGGTTTATATGGGGATTGACCGCGCCAATCCAAGGAAACGTCATTGCAGCAAACCCGACCATGTATGATAACGCAAAGAGGCTGGCCAAGAGATTGTATGACCACGACAACAAAAGGGCGCCAAAGCAGGAGAGGCGGAGGGTAAGAAAAAAGGTGGGAACATGAAGAGGAGAAACAACAAGTGGAAGGGAAATAAAAACTCTGAATTGTTAAAGAAACAACAAACCATGATTGTATATGCTGCTACACAAGCAGTCACCACACCACATGCTTTAGCCTTATCCACCTCAAGTGCTCCTAGACAGTATTCCAGGAATCTCCCAAAGTGCAACAAATGCAATCTCCATCACCACTGTGAATGCAGAGAGATGCACTGCACCAGCTGCAACCGAAAAGGTCATACATCAAGATACTGTAGGACCTATCCTCCACAGAACCAACAACAAAGAAGCAACAATAGCAATAGTGGCAACCGTAACAACATCAACAACAACGATGGGGCCAGCCCCACCTGGTATGGGTGTGGGAGACCTGGACATATCTGTCGAAACTACCCCAACATTAATAACTAAGGAAACGGAGGATCGGGAAGGGTCCTAACTTTGGGACAAGGAAAAACAGTCCAGGACTCCACCGTTGTCACAGGTACGTTCCTACTCAACAACACATATGGATGCATCTTGTTTGATAGTGGGGCAGAGCGAAGTTTTGTGAGTAACAAGTTCAAACATTTACTAAAACAACAACCCTAGAAGCTTAATGAAGCCTTCACGGTAGAATTGGCTAATGGGAAGACTGAATCAACTAAGGATATCTATCTAGGGTGTACACTAACTCTAAACAATCACCCCTTCCAAATAAACTTGATGCTTGTAAATATTAGGAGTTTTGATGTGATTATCGGCATGGATTGGTTGACCCCCCATCATACTGATATTATGTGTCACGAGAAGGTTGTTCGCCTTTATCTCCCAAATCACGAAACCCTAATAATATGTGGAGATAAACCCGATGTAAATCTTCGTCTTATCTCGTGCATCAAGGCACATAAGTGCTTACACAAGAAGGAATATGTATTCCTCGCTCATGTTGTAGACAAGACCAAAGAAGAAGTAAGTATACAAGATATCCCAATAGCATGCAATTTTCCAGATGTATTTCCTGAAGAAATTTCAGGAATACCCCCAGAAAGGCAAGTTGAATTTCGAATCGACCTCGTGCTTGGAGCCACTCCAATCGCCAAATCACCATACAGGTTGGCTCCCACGGAAATGCAGGAGCTATCAAGCCAAATAAGTGAACCCCCGGAGTAAAGGATTCATCAGACCCAACTTCTCTCCATGGGGAGCTTCGGTTCTTTTCGTTAAAAAGAAAGACGGATTCTTCAGGATGTGTATCAATTATAAGGAGTTGAATAAGCTCACTATTAATAATCGCTACCCACTTCTACGAATCGATGATCTATTTGACCAACTACAAGGGGCTATTTACTTTTCTAAGATAGATCTAAGGTCCGGATATCACCAACTCAAAGATCGAGAAGAGGATATTCCAAAGACTGCTTTCCAAACTCGCTACGGTCATTACGAATTTGTCGTGATGCCCTTCGGTTTAATGAATGCCCCCACCGCATTTATGGACCTCATGAATTGAGTTTGCCGCCCATTCCTTGATAACTTCGTAATCGTTTTCATCGATGATATTCTTGTATATTCTAGAAGTAGAGAAGAGCATGGTCAACATCTCAGTCAAATTTTGGAAACCCTGCGAGCCAAGAAGTTGTATGCGAAACTCTCCAATTGTGAGTTATGGCTCCGCAATGTAAACTTTCTGGGCCATGTAGTTAGTCAGGAAGGGATTCATGTAGATCCTTCCAAGATCAACGTCATTGAAGGTTGGGTAATTCCAAGAACCCCGACCGGAATCCGTCAAGTCTTGGGACTCACAGGCTACTATCGAAGGTTCATCCAAATTATTTCCAAAATAGCCAAACCCCTCACCATATTGACACAAAAAGGCGTACCTTTCAATTGGACTGAGAAGCAAGAGATTGCCTTCCAAATCTTGAAGCAATCCCTCTGTTGTGCACCTGTGTTATCCTTACCGGAGGGAAACAAAGACTTTGTAGTCTATTGTGATGCTTCGAACCAAGGCTTAGGTTGTGTCCTTATGCAACGTGGTAAAGTAATTACGCATTCGTCCAGGCAATTAAAAATTCATGAAGTAAACTACACCACTCACGATCTTGAGTTGGGAGCTGTGGTCTTCGCATTGAAGATTTGGAGACACTACCTTTATGGTACCAAGTGCACCATTTTCACCGACCAAAAAAGCCTCTAGCACATTCTGAATCAGAAATAGTTAAACATGAGGTAACGAAGATGGGATGAGCTACTAAACGATTATGAGTGCGAAATCAAGTACCACCCAAGCAAGGCTAATGTGGTAGCTGACGCTCTGAGTCGAAAGGAATATTCGAGTCGTCGGGTGAAAACACTCCCAATAACCATTCAATCCCACCTAACTACACTAATCAAGGAAGCCCAGTTGGATGCATTAAAACCAGAAAACACCACAAGCGAATCATTGCGCGGGATGGAGAAGAGTTTTGAAGTCAAGGAGGATGGAGCATGCTATTTCATGAATAGGATCTGGGTCCCTAAACTTGGGGGATTCGGAGAAGTAGTCATGAATGAAGCTCACAAGACACGGTACTCCATCCATTCGGGTTCAGATAAGATGTACCTTGATATCAAGCAACATTATTGGTGGCCAAACATGAAGGCAGAAAATCACCACTTATGTGGGCAAGTGTATCACTTGCGCTAAAGTGAAAGTGAAATATCAAAAGCCCTCGGGATTGTTACAACAGTCGGTGATGCCCGAGTGGAAATGGGAAAGGATTACTATGGACTTTGTGACTAACTTACCCAAGATGACCGATGGGTTGGATGCTATATGGGTCATCGTCGATAGATTAACAAAATCCGCTCATTTCTTGCCAATAAAGGAATCTTAAAAGATGGAAAGATTGACCAGAATCTACATCAAGGAGATTGTAAGACTCCATGGAGTACCTGTATCTATTATCTCTGACCGAGATAGTAGATTCACTTCAAGATTCTGGCAATCTCTTCAGAAGGCAATGGGGACACAGTTGGATATAGCACTGCTTACCAGCCACAGACAAATGGTCAAAGTGAGCGAACCATCCAAACACTCGAAGATATGCTCCGAGCATGTGTGATTGATTTTGGTAAGTCATGGGATACCCACTTGCCTTTGATTGAATTCTCAATTTCTCATACAATAATAACTATCACACGAGCATCAAGGTTTCCCCTTTCGATGCCCATTATGGTCGTAAATGCATATCACCTCTATGCTGGGCTGAGGTGGGTGACACCCAACTAGCAAAAGGGCAATCGCCAACCGGTGCTCTCACAGGACCCGAAATCATCCGAGAAATGACCGAAAGATAATCCAAATCAAAGCTCGACTTCAAGTTATAGTTAGACTCGGCCATTCTAGGGTGACAAAATCTTGATCAAAACCAGCGTTTGGAAAAATGCCAAGATAGGCGAATTAGTCATTTATCATGCATGGTTATAACGACTCACATAGAGATCCATTACCATCTATACTTTTAAGGGGAAATCAAATTCATATATTGTGGTGATACAAAACAATCCATACGATAATACAAATATTACAATTCTATTATAGATCAGGAAATATCTGATTTTCCGGAAATTACCATCATTTACTTTTCTTTTACATACATCAAATACAAGACAAGGAAAACTTTTGAGATTCATTCATGTACATATGTTTTGAAATCACACATACACACATATATTAGATCATCACCTCATGTTGAAACAAATTTTTACATAAAATATCGGATTTTCTAGGTTATACCATCAATACAAAGTTTTTAATCAAAGTTGCTTATGAACTCACCAACATTATATATGTTGATCGTTTTCAAAATAACTTGTATTCTCAGGTAACCATTAAGTCGAATAACCTTCAAGTGTATTTTGGGAATCTTATTTTGAGAAATGATAACTCTCGTACAATTTGTGTTTTGAATATGTAATATTAAACAATGTACTTGATGTGAACAATGATGGTTGTAATATGTAATGTTTGGCAATGATCGTGTTATGATTCATATATATTCATTGTGATGATAACTCAAGTATATATGTATTTTTTTTGTAATTTACAATAACTAATATTATTAAGATTGTTAATTTGTTTTTGAATAATCACACTACAAATCATAAATAAAAAAGAAGTAATTGATCTTCTTACAAATGAAAAGAAGACGTTTATAACCAATAATTGTATTCCGTTTGGGGTATTAGTAAGGAATATGTGAATAATACAAATCAACAACATCAAAAAAAAATAAAAATATTATGGAAGAGTTAATCAATATTGAACCTCATTGAAAAAAATTAATGCGGATATAATAGAAATCAAAATAAAATTCTTAGATTCGTGAATTAGAGAATGCATTCAATAGAATAAAATTTTATTCGATATATGTCCTTTTTATTCTAAAATTCTGGTTCCATCCTTACTTAGATTACTTTATCCCTTACAAGGATTACAATTTAAATGAGTTGTTTAAGAATCCAAAGTTTCTTCATAATACAAGAAAACATACATACACAAATTTTCATCATATTCAATATCATTGACTCAATCCGATGGTTACACCTCAACTTTGACTTGATGCCACAATATACATTGATGATAGATATTGATTTGTTGTTCATGGGCTTATGGGTCTATCTAACTTTTTTGTAGATGAACTATACATTATACATAGCATTTAAAAGAACAATTTTTTGTTTTTAAGATTGTTAAAAAAATGAACTTTAAAAAAAATTGAAGCACATAAATATATGGTTTATTCGATTAATTTGTAAAATTATGTAATTTGGAGAATATGAGTCATATTATGTCCGATTTGTCGATCGTTGAAAACCAAGCCTTCCCGTTCGACCTTCAGGCCTCACCGTCCTCTCTTTATAAACCACTTGTACTCTAATCGTTATCCAACAAATCTGGGTGTCCTTTTTCCCCTAATTCTTGATCACAAACCCTAGGATAAATCGCTCGAGGGTTTCTTTCACTCATGTCTCTTAATTAATCATATTTTGTTGTCGTTCGCGTCTTCCTGTTCTTTTTAGGGTTTAGAATTAATTTTTAATTCAGAATTATTATATAGATTTTTGTATTTTCGTTTCGTCTTTCTGGATTCGTAGTGGAAGAGTTGAAATATGGAAAGATTGGGAGGTGGAGGTGATACTCAACAACTCGTTGATCGTCGGGATCCTAATCAACAACTTGGTTCGAATTCCGCAGGTTTTTTCCTCATGCTCCTTGTTCGATTTTCTCGTATCGTGCTTCAGATTTCGTATCTAGCTTTAAGACTGCATTGACGTCATATAGATCTTGTATTCATCCATTTTCATTTTCATTTCACATGTTTAGATTCTAGAACGGGAGGTTAAATTCTATTCATTAATCCGTTTATGTGCGACGGAGCTACGAAGTTGTTATAACCGGTTTCATTGTTTTATGTGTGTCGAGATTGATCCTGCACTTAGATTCACTTGTCTTATTGAGTTTCTGAACCTGCCTAACTTCTGTAACCCCCATAAAAAGCTCTCACATTGACCATAGGGTGTTGTTTGTATCAATTTAGCACCAATTTGAATGTGTAGACGTTTTGTTCAACTTGAACTCATGAATCTTACTATGCAGGCGCTGTTGTATTTGATGCATCACAGTATTCATTCTTTGGTAATGAAGTTCTTGAAGAAGTTGAGTTGGGAGGTCTGGAAGATGAAGAAGAAGACCTTCCAGCAGCTAAACTTGAGGACGAAGAGTTTCAGCTGGAGCAAGAAGAGGTATGTATTTTGCTAAAAGATGTGCATGATGTACGAATCTAGATTCTAGAATGGATTTTGTAAGCTTATGCACATACTCGTTTGTTACATGTTTCAGGTTACGTTTCTGGGCATGGATGATCTTTCTACCACATTTTCAAAGGTTAGTTTTACAGAAACCAGTGATTATAGTTATGTAATAATATAATATGGATCAATCATTTTTGGAATCCAATGCTATCTTTATATTTTCTGCATATTCATTAATGATGGGGGATGTTGTGAATGTAGTTATTTTGATTTGACATTTTTAGGGATTGAATGTATAACATGATAAAATATGCACATACAGTTATATATAGTGTGCTTCAATGGTTGTTTAATCTTTCATTTTTTCATCTTATTTCTGTAGCTCAACAAAGATGTCATGGGGCCAAGTCTTGGAGTTTATGGTGATCGGGGATCTAGAGAAAGTAAGTGCATCTTTTTATGCCATTGATCTACCATTTTTAATTTTTTTAGTGCTTAGGTGCGGTTTTTAACAGAAGAATTTAATGGTTTGAGTGAGAGAAGGGCGTCTTTAATCTTTATCCACATTTTTTTTCCTATGCTACCCAATAAGCAAACTCTCCTTTTTTATTTCTTGTATAATTATTATCTTTGTTGTTATTAAAAGATTAGTGATAAAAACAAGTTAAAAATATTTCTGACTACACTTATGTAGTATGAAACGAAGATGAAAAATGAAAACAAAAATTACTTATACATCTATTAGTCTTCATGATAATCTACAAAAACCATCGACATATATTTAAATAGTATAATACTATCATGCAATATATATATATATATATATATATATATATATATATATATATATATATATATATATATATCGTCAAAAGGGTAGTTAGAAAATTTTCATTCTTTTTACAATTGCATGATAGTATTATACTATTTAAGTATATGTTGATGGTTTTTGTAGATTATCATGCAACACGCTTACAATTACTTTTATATGGTTGTAAGCTCTTTGAAGCCAATTTCTAAGAAACTAATCTTTTAAAAATTAATAATGTTAAAAGTACAATGTTATTGTGAACATTTATTAATCATATACAATTTCTATTTAAACAGTCTTTGTTATAACACTTAAATGAGATAAAAACAGGAACAGCTCCTTACTATTATAGTGTATTTTTTTTTTTGTCATCATGTATTAATATGTTTTTGTTCTTTTGTGTGGTTGTTATAGATTCATCTGCAGCTGAGTTGGCACAGGGAGGAGAGTTGACCAACTGGTTTGACCAGGATAATTTTTATGCCGAAAATGCCCATGAAAGCAACAGATGGTCATCAAATTCTTCATTTCCACCTCAAGACACATCAATGCTTCATCAAAGAACATCAAACCAATATATTCATAGAACATCATCGTACCCTGAACAACTCCAACAACAAAACCCTAACCACCACCTTCTAGAAGATTCTAAAAATCTCCACAGAACATCATCATACCCTGATCAACAACAACAAAACATCGGTCAACATTTGACTTTTCCTGACCCGGTTCCTGTTCCCAAATCTTCCTTCATCTCATACCCGCCACCCGTTAACCCACCTTACCATGGTGGCCCACCACCATCTTTCTCCAATATATCAAACCCACAGCTTCAAATGGGCGGGTTGCCCCACCCGTCTCACCCGCCCCACGGGTCACAATTCGGCTCCAATCTGGGTCAGTTCCGTCCACCCGCGAACCGTGTCCCGAACCAATTTCAACCCGACCTTTCAAACGGAATGTTTGCTCATAAAAACGGTTTGATGCCTCCCCAACAACACAGACTACATCCTCAATTCCAAGGACCTTTTGGTCATTTACCACTAATGAACCACCACCTCTCTCCTACCCCACCAATGATGAACAACTTTGAACCCTTAGGGTTAGGTGGTCCACGAGACCAAAGGGCTAGACCAGTTTCCAAAATTAGACCGGGTGGTCCGGGCCCACGATTCGATACCACAGGTTGGCCTCAGTTTAAATCAAAATACATGTCATCAGATGAAATCGAAAACATTCTAAGAATGCAACTTGCTGCTACACACAGTAATGACCCGTATGTAGACGATTACTACCACCAAGCTATTCTAGCAAACAAATCAAGTGGTGCGAAATTAAGACACCATTTTTGTCCTACACAATTACGCGAATGCGCCCCGAGAACCCGTGCTGCAAACGAACCACACGCGTTTCTTCAAGTTGATGCGTTGGGTCGGGTCTCATTTTCCTCGATCCGTCGCCCGCGTCCGCTTCTAGAAGTCGACCCGCCCAAATCATCCACCGGGCCCCACGATCAAAAAGCTTTAGACAAACCGCTAGAACAAGAGCCCATGCTTGCAGCTAGGGTTACAATCGAAGACGGGATTTGTCTTTTACTAGATGTCGATGACATCGATCGGTTTGTACAGTTTAATCAGCTCCAAGATGGTGGGGGACAGTTGAAACAAAGGCGGCAGGTCCTTCTAGAAGGTTTAGCCACGTCACTACAGTTAGTCGACCCGTTAAAAAACGGAAACACAGTCGAGCTAGCTACAAAGGACGATTTAGTCTTTTTACGTTTGGTCTCCCTTCCGAAAGGTCGGAAGCTTGTGGAAAGTTTCCTCCGGCATCTGTCACCGGGGAGCGAGCTGACACGTGTCGTATGCATGGCGATTTTCCGACATTTAAGGTTTCTATTCGGGAGTGGTCCCGCAGATGAAACGGTGAAGAAACTCGCAAGGACGGTTTCGTCATTTGTACGCGGAATGGAGCTTCGGGCGCTCGGTGCGTGTCTTGCATCGGTCGTGTGTTCGTCGGAGCATCCGCCGCTCCGCCCGGTTGGCAGTCCAGCTGGCGACGGGGCGTCTGTTGTTTTGAAATCCATCTTGGAAAGGGCGACGGAGCTTTTGACCGATCCGAATTCGGTCAACAATTGCAGCATGCAAAACCGTGCGTTTTGGCAGGCGTCTTTCGATGCGTTTTTCGGGATGTTGACGAAGTATTGTGTTAGTAAATACGATACGGTTGTGCAGACGTGGATGACACATGGTGGCGGCGGCGGCGGTGGTGGGCCCGGTCCATCTGACATGGCGGCAATAAGTCGGGAAATGCCGGTTGAGCTTTTGCGTGCGAGTTTGCCTCATACGAATGAAAGTCAAAGGAAGGTGTTGTTGGATTTTGCTCAGCGGTCAATGCCGGTCAACAACAATGGGTGAATGGTGAATGTTGATGAATAAGAAGAAGAGTAGTGGGTGGTGCTATGGTGTTGTGGATACTGGATAGAAAAGTAAGTTTGTTTTTGGAAGAATTGTTATATGTTTTTTTTTTTTTGGGTATTGTGTTTTTTTAATGATGGGACTTAGTTTGTGTACTGTTTTTTTGGGGGGGTGGATTGAGGAGCTTATTTTGTGGTCTCTTGGAATGTCTAATCCCTTTTGGTAGTAGTTGATATGAGGAGGATTTAGAACAAAAAAGGTTAGAAATATATATATGATATATATGTATGTGTATAGGGGGTTTGGGTTCCTTTTGCCATTGATATTGGAGGTGATGGGAAGAAGGAATGGACTACCTGGATTGGTCACTACTTACTAATGAATATGAAATCCTCTTTTTTGTTTTGTTAGCGAATGTTTTCCGTTTTTACCCTTGCTTCTTTTGCTGTTGTGTGAGTGTGACAGATATATATATTTTTTATTTAATCGAAAGATTATTACAAAATCAATATATGGAATTACAAATTGCATTGGTGTTTGTATGTCTGTTTTGACTGGATGCAACCATTATCTGTTGGTATTTCAAAGTATGATGTTGAGAAAATATAATAGGATGATTAAACAAATCAATGAGAATATGTTGCTATATCTTGCATTTGATCCGGTTAATATATCAAACACCTTCAAAGCAGAAATGTTGTTTGATATGCTGATATAGGATGTATATTCTCCATCACCATGGATCATAAAGACCATAATATCTTAGGGGGCGTTATCATATGTATGGAATTTGATTTATTCCAACCAGAGTCAAAATTACCTAGAACTGAGTGAAGCTTATAAGGGATATGTTGGTGAAGTTCTCTTTCCAAAAAAGATATTCAAAATGTCCTACTCCAGCTGTAGACTTCAAAATCAAACATGAAGGTTCAAACTGGATTGTTTTTTAATAAAATAAAAGGGGAAATTTTTTGTGTGGGTAAAGTATTATGAATCGTCTTAAATTTTTTTGTCTGATAGTAATCGATCTCAAGGAAAGGTGAATAATTTCACACTCCATATGCCATAGCCACTCATGATTTTGATTTCAAGAATGTATGATTTCATTCTGCAAAGAAAGAACATCATTTTCCAGATTTCAGGTCTAACATAATAAAAAACAATGTAGAAGAACAAAATAGAACCTCCATGAAACCAAGTATTGTGTGTTTTCATTACATACACCTAATATTTAAGAAGTAGCTGTTGAACACATGGACTCAGCGTGTGTGTTCATTCCATAAACACTAGAGGCGTGTTTGACACAAGGCATTTGGAAGTTTTTAGCTTCTAGCGTTTGATAAAACGTTCCATTTTGAATAAAAAAACTTTGTTTGACACTATATGATTTCAATGTTTTGTTTAAGCAAAACACTTCAAATCTTAAAGCTATCTCACGCAACGTTTAACAAAACACTATCAACTACATCAACAAAACAGTTTTGCTGGACACACCTTAGACGTGTCTCACATTAGACGAACTGTATTTTTCTGCCAAATATTCTCACAATACACATAATGTGTTTTCGAGCTCGGGATTGACCGTATTGAAATGGTTTTTATTTAATTCGTTATACTTACGATTTGTTTCTACCAATGAGATCATCAACGTCTCGATTAGGGCTGAGCATGAGCCATAATTTTCGATTTCTGGGTTTAAGAACCCATTGGGTTCGGTTTTAAATCAGTTTCGGTTTTTGGGTTTGTGGATCAATTTCATCGGTTTTGGGTTCAACCAATGGGTTTGGGTTTTGGGTTTAAACCGGTAGGTTTTGGGTTGTAACCTATTTTTAGCAAATGTCTAAGACTTAAAAAATGAAACAAAATTAACAACCTAAATTAAAAAAACCTAAAAAAACAATTACAACACAACACAATATCAAAAGTATATTGCTAAAAGTTTACAACAACCAAGTTTAACAAACAACAAACTTTACATGAAACAACCAAGTTTAAAACAACCAAATTGAAATTGTCATTACAACCAAGTTCAATATTCAATACTTAATCTTCATCCATATGAATCACTTCATCATTTCCTAATTCATCTACAAACAAAAAAAGGTTAGCATTGAATTATAAACTTATAATTATGCAAAAATACTTACCAAGTTCTATTTTCTCCAACTTTTCTTCCAATTCTACCACATATGCAACCGTCATGTTTTTAAATTGAATATTAATCGGACTGGAACGTATCCAATCCTGTGTGTAAATCAGAGCTTTCACGGTCTTCTCTGTAAGGGAGCTTCTAGTTGCATTAATCACCCTCCATTAAATTGAATTTTAATCGGACTGGAACGTATCCAATCCTGTGTATAAATCAGAGCTTTCACGGTCTTCTCTGTAAGGGAGCTTCTAGTTGCATTAATCACCCTCCCGCCAACACTCAATGCCGACTCTGATGCTACGCTTAGAGATCGACATTCCTAAAACATGTCTCGACACTTGAGAAAGTACAGGAAACTTTATGGAATAAAGTTTCCACCAATTTAAAATCTGAAAATCCTCTACCCTCTTTTCCATTCCATATAACAAATAAACTTCAACCTCTGTTTTATTAACCACTTTCCTATGTTCTTCCAAAAACCTTGCAAAATCATCTTCCAAATCAACTCTATCCCCACCATTAAAATAACCAGTTGTCTGTCTAGAAGATGATTCATATGGGCGGCTCAATCATTTTGGGGCTCTAAGCGAGCCAAAAATTTGGAGCGCTTTGGCTTTTACTATACTCGGAAATCGAAAACGGATGAGATGAATATTTCGCAGAAATCAAAATCGGTAGAAGAATGCAAATTCGTTTCAGTTTCATGAGTGCAACGATTGTTGATTTATTATTCTGCTTCATTTATTTTGTAGTTACCGGATTGGATTTTTTAATGGACTAAATTTTTGGACTTTAAAGAATATGGGGGCCTTTAGAATTGGGGACCCTAAGCCCTACCTTAAAAATCCTCTACATAGAGCCGACCCTCATTCATCCTTTGTCATTTCACATCATCTTTCTCTTTGTGCTTTGTTTTTGAAGTGTTCAAACAACTCCATTTTCCGAGTGCACTGTTGCGAGTTGCGAGAAGCTCTATTTTCCAAAATCAAAATAAAAAATTGTGACAAGAACACAAGTAGACAACAAACGAGTGAAGACTGAACAGTTTAGGGCTTGCAACTGGATGGTTGAGGCTGAAGAGTTGAAGAGAACGAAACCGGATTAGGTTTTTCTTTCTATTTTCCGACGGAACAAAAACAAATAAATGATATATATATATATATATATATATATATATATATATATATATATATATATATATATATATATATATAATAAATTTAATAATAAAATATATGGCGGTCAGTTTTAGAGCGGGTTCAACCCAATGGATTGGGTCTACGGGTCGGTTTTGATACTTAAAACCGAACCCATAACCCATTTTTCAGTTTTTAAAAATTTAAAATCCAAACCGTTAAAAATTTAAAACCCAAATCCAACGGTTTGGGTTTCTCGGTTTTGGTTTTGCTCACCTCTAGTCTCGATCCATAAATTAAAACCGGTAAGAGGAGGTGTGTCGCACTATGATCGATCGATGTCGATATAATTTGATTTAATGTTTTTTATAAGACCATTGAATATGACAAAACATGTTATAACATGTGACAACTCAATATTATGGTAAAAAAATGGTCTACATGTTATAACACTATTATTTTTTGTTTAATTTTTTTTTTCCTATTCAACGGTCCAAAATATCAAAAAGACAAAAACCAATCATAATTCTCGTTAGCATCTTCAACTCTTCATTACAACGAATTGTGCCTTAACGCCCCCCAACGAGAAAGGGGGTGGTGTTTCCCGGGTTATACACGGTGTTAAGAGGTGCCAGCTGAGCAATAACAAACCGCATCCTCTAACGGTCAAACATCTTTGACCTTGAAAAATTCTTCTTAGATCCTATGTCTGGTACGGGGGCGACTTTAGTATAATTCCACGTCAACTAAGTTCACACTCACTGCAAAAAATAAAATTTCACTTTTCCTTGTCTCTAGAGACAGTTCAAGATTAGTTCTACTTTAGCTTAAAGATTAAATTCACTCAAAAGACTTTAGTTTCAAGATTAATTACACGAGTGGTCCTTGATTATATTGTTGCAATCCAATAACTCTATATTAGTAGGGTTGGGTTTTTGTTAACCATCGTTTATAATTATAAACTCACCTGATTCGTAAATAAAATATGTTCTTCAAAACAGATTATCTAATTCTAATTTCTTATGTATCCGCCGCTGTATGGCCGGAAATTTTGCTCCGGCAGCGCCATGTTCCTTGCAGCTAAACAACCCCAAATTCTCCTTAAAAACAGGTATTATTTTGGTTATGTATACAACTGTAGTAAACTACTAAATCACAAACAAATAGAAACTCAAAAGCAGAAACAAAATAAGGCACACTATGTACACCAGATCGACGGAGAGTTCCTAATTAGTTGGCGGAGGGCTGACGACTGGCCATGGATTCATCCGTTTTGTTGGCGTCGGAGACACATCGAGCAGCAGAGAATAGATCAACAGGCTCCGATTCTGCAATCATACCTTTGTTTTGTTGTTGTTGATTAGCCATATTGTGAGCGGCGGAGAAGAGATCCACAGGCTCGGAATCTGCAATTTTGCCGCCTTCCAACGGCGTGCCGGATTTGTACGCCACTCGCAACGTTTCGTCTTCCGATAACTTCGCCTGTGCAGTGCCGTACTTGATATCGTCCTTGCTTTTCGCCATTTCTGATCGTAGATCTGAGTAGGGTTCAGTGCGAGATTGCCGGTGTTGTTCCAACTTCTAAACAGGTAATTGAAACAGGTGTCTAATTCTGCCAGATTGGATGGACACGTGGTTATGGTGGTATATGCTTTCTGTCCTACGTTTGCGCCACGTAAACATATATGAAATTGTTGCCCAATTTTGGAGTTCTTTAGAAGAAAAATTGAAAATTATTATTTAGGATAAACATTTTAAAATATAAACATAAGCATAATATAAATTCACTCGTAACTCATAATTTAGAAAAAAATGGAAATTATTATTCAGGAAAAAAGCTTTAAAATATAGGGTTATTTTCATTATAGTCTAACTATCTTTTTTACTTTGTTTTAAAAAGTCTATCGTGACTATTTTTGCATTTGAAGGACATAAAGTAGTTCTATTTTACTGGTCACTTTGATACTTTTACATATATTTGAAATAATACTATTGTGTCAAGTGCCAAGGAAACGTGTGAGTCAACATTGATCATTGGCAAGTCGACTCGTCTTCCATGTAAGTTGGTAGTTAATACATGCATTTAGTTCTATTAACCCACCAACCATCCTTAGAGGCTAAGGCTATGTCGTTGGTGGGGGCATAAAGTACCGCAAACCCATGTGAGATTTAACCTAGCAAATTCGACATACCTTATTACTTTATTTGGGCAAACATGATTCTGACCAAAATCCTAAATACTTGCAATGTCGGCTCCACCACCTTCATCACCTAACTCAATAAATTCCCGAGAGTTTCTCAACCTCAGCAACCTACATTCCATTGTTTGCGACTACGGAAACAAAATTGATGTGAATCATAATGAGATGCATAAGATCAAAGAGCAGATAGGTCAAGATTTTCTTGTTTGTCGTGTGGATCATATCAGTATCCCCCACAAGCTGGAAGATCATGATATGAAGCTTAAAGCTATTGTTGTGGTGATGGTTGGCGTGGCGGTGGCCATACTCGAGATGATGGTGGTTGATCTCAAAGTCGTTACAAAGGTTGGATTATATATATATATATATATATATATATATATATATATATATATATATATATATATATATATAATCTCAATGAAACCTATCGATCTCTTTATCTCTCTCTCTCTCACTCTATATTTATATATATATATATATATATATATATATACATAGAGAGAGAGAGAGAGATGGATAGGTTCCGTTACGATTCAAAATAAAATAGAGATCTTGAGATTCAACCTCAACCACATAATTTACATTTGCCACACTAACCCTCTAACATACCGGCACAACGGGTCAGTTATAATCACCTTCCCCATCACCACAACTGCCATTGTCACCACCACTACCGTCACCTTTGCCACCAACCGACCCCACCACTACTACCTCCGTCACTCATACAACCGCAACCTCCGTCGCCACCATCTCTTCTGCCACCAATCGTTATAATCATATATGATTACCCAATCTGTGAATGTACATATATGTATAATCATTTATGATTATACCTCTCTAATATATAATCATTTATGATTAGTCATACCCCGTTGTTGTTGGTATGCTGGAGCGTTAGAGTAACAAATGAGAAATATGTGGCTGATGTTGAATCTCATGATCTCTAATACTTGCAAAAACTTTGAAGCCTTGAATAAAGGATTGTTATTAACAACTTTAATTTGGATCAAAATGACAATTTTAAAATATTAAATTTATGTATATAAATTAATTTACATATCTTAAACTAAACATCGATGTAAATTTATTTATATCAAATGTATAAGAGACAATATAACTATAAGATTTAAACATAAATATTTTATTTAAAAGTGGTAATTTTTTATACATAATACCTAATAATAAAATATAACAATTATTTCTCCGTAAGAAAATTATTCGTCAAAAGAGTTGTTTATCGTCGTCTCTACATCTAGTGTGTGTCTATATATATATATATATATATATATATATATATATATATATATATATATATATATATATATTAGTTTACTTTTTATGTTCTTGGTTTCTTTTTTCTTTTTATTGGTGCTACGTATGGATGATGTGAAAAGGCATGTGTTGATGACATACATTATGTAACTGGTGTTCAGCTTGCTAATGGAAAAAGACTTGAGTTGATTGCAGACGATATGCATGTAATGTTTTAGTTTTCGAACTGTTATGATTTGCATTGACCTATCATGCAAGAACGAAGAAGCAACTCAAATGTTGGGTTAGTGAACCCCACATGCCTTGCACGCTGAGGGTAGTTTTGTCTTTTCACGTTCATAAAGTTTGTAAAAAGGGGTGTGTTAGTGAAAAGGGTATCTATTTCATTTGTTTTCTCCTTTAAATAACTTTTGACTGAGATCCAAGAAAAATCGAAGATGAAGATGGATTGTGGGTGTGGAATTCCGTCAATAATTTTCACATCACGTACTGACACTAACCGCGGAAGGTCATTTTATGCATGTCCAAACAAGGTAAAATGTAGTATTCTATTTGGATCCCTGGTTTCAAAATTATTTTTTAAATGCAACCTGACTTTCATAATCTAGGAGCCTGGTTAGGTTTCATTGCTTGGGTTGATGAAGTAAAATGCAACAGTGAAGAGATGATTATAAGTGTACTGATGAGGTCAAAGAAGAAGCTGGAATCAAAAGTCTTGAAGTTGAAGTTGATCTTACTTTGTTGTTGTTGTTGTTGTTGTTGTTGTTTTTACCTTTGATTTTTGGCATATTACATAGAGCTAGGCCAAGGTACAATTAGCTCAGACATTGGGCCAACCTAGTTCAAACCCAACTAGTCAGGGACTATATTTTGCTGCCACGTTGTGCTGATAATAGAAGAAGCCATATCTGATTTCATAAATTTCAAACAAAAAATAAATTTTCTCAATGAATCCAAAATAACCTATTTTGGATTACTTCAAATTGACACATTATATGTACATTGACAGATTAGTTATACATAATATCTCAACAATGAAGTTCTTTTATTAATTGGGCTCAAAATTGGAGATATATGGTAAATCCACTTCATATAGTAATTACTAAAAATTAAAAAAAAAATTATAAATTAAGAAGTCATAAAGTTATCCAAAATCTTTGGAATACATTTATTTCTTGCAGGTGTGGCTTGCTTTGGTTTTGGTGCATTTCACGTAACAGGTTTGTATGGTCCTAGCATATGGGTGTCCGATCCTTATGGACTAACAGGAAAAGTACAAGCTGTAAATCCATCGTGGGGTGTGGAGGGTTTTGACCCTTTTGTTCCGGGAGGAATAGCCTCTCATCATATTGCGGCAGGGACTTTGGGCATATTAGCAGGCCTATTCCATCTTAATGTCCGCCCGCCCCAACGTGTATACAAAGGATTGCTTATGGGCAATATTGAAACTGTCCTTTCCAGTAGTATCGTTGCTGTCTTTTTTGCAGCTTTTATTGTTGCCGGAACTATGTGGTATTCGATGTTGTCACACTGAACTCCTGATCTACGATCCATGTATGACACCAAGACCCAATGACTCGATTGCATGTCATATTAGTGGGTCTTATGACTACTTGCACTTAGCAAAAAGAGCCCAATATTATTAAAACATGCAACAAACTTTGATTTTCTGCATATTTATAACCATGTTTTTTTTTCCGTACGTGTTTGACTTGTTCATAATAAGGTAGTTTCACCGATAATTACCAGTAATATTACCCTATTTTGAACAGGTCAAACAAGTTTACTGGTCAAAACGTATACGAAAAAATAAGGTTACCTAAATGTGGTCAAAAACCAAAGTTTGTTGCCCTTTAAGTCATTAATCCTATATCATTTTATATCCTTAATATGATTCACATCAAAGTTACACATTGAGTAATGTACTTGTAGATCACTTCAAAAAATTAACTTTCTATTTTACTCCTAAAACGTCTTACGATTGGTGAAAATTTATCCATACATTAATAAAGCACTTTAACCTTAGACGAGTAGATATGGCTCTAGCATCAAACGATGCCCAATATGATAAATGATGTGTACATGCTAAAGAAGTAGAGTTCGAAAAGATGGGAGAGTTTCCCTCGAATCATCACAAAAAGAAAGTATATGTTAGTGGTGAGCATGGTGTGGTTTTAAGACAAAACCGAACCGCAAACACAAGCATCTGTTTTTGTAATTTCAAAACCGTGATGTTCGGTTTCTTAAGTGGTGTGGTTTTGATTTTAAACCACAAAGTGAAATTATGTGATTTTCAACAGTGGTGCAGTTTTAAAACCGCAAGAGACAAAAAAAGGAAACCTTTTTTTATTGAAATTTTAAGCTTTAGCCTTTTACCAAACATGTCTTATGTGTCAGGATAAATTGGCAAGTATTTTTCTACCAAGTTGTGATTTACACGTTATAGTCAATGAATTATCACACAAACAGTAATGCGCAAATAGCCAAACTCAAAAGTAGCAAACCAAGTAAATTAGAATCCGAGTTTTCCATTCAGACCTATTCATCTCATTGTAGAGTGGGTTTACATTCCGGACATAACATTTTAACAAAACTATACCAAATTACAAGAAACACCATATGTATTATCCTATTGCAAATCTCTAAACTAATGTAAAGAGAAAAAAAAAACACTTTAGACATTCTTCAAATTTTAGAATAAGTTTTCACTTTGCATGGCTAATATACTATAGGTATCATGTAATTACTCAAAGAATAAATCCTGATTACTGATAAACAAAGCCTAACAGCTGAAATCACACAATACGCCAAGAATTTGAAACAAAAGTCTAACAACTATCAAAATATCAAATAATTATTGAGTATTATAACTCAAAACACCACCCATTCATTCATGAACTTAATATTTACAATTAAGTCATACTACTCAATTGTATTCGAACCAACCATAATTCTTCAATTTGTTGTTTTAACTGATAACCCAATTCATTATTTAACTACCATGTTATCGATACAAGAAACTTTCAATTATCACCGTAAAGACATGACTTAATGGCATGTCTTAATTTATTAAGCCATAGTTAATTATACTCCAAAAATAAACTATCCACAACACTTAATTCATCCAAATAACACTCCAATTTCAATTAATTAAACAATTCACCAATTTGGGTTCTTGGTCACCCTTATTCCAATTGAAGCATAATTCATGGATTCTTTATATTACAAGTTCACACCCATGAATAAATCATATATAAACCCTAACTCATAAGGTTATCAATCCAATTTATCAATTCATCACTTCACCAATTTAGGGTTTATGATCATCAACTCTAATTTTCACCATATCAAAGATTACAATCTTTTATTAAGTAAAAAAAGCAATTAATACTCTACTTGTATGAACCTTTCAAGAATTTCATCATTCAAATGTGTACAATTTCTAGGGTTCATAAACTCTTTCCCCAAAATTAGCCATATACCAAGAATCGTTAAATGGTTAGGAGGTTATCCTTTGATTTAAGTGAAGATGGATTGATTCCTAGCTTCTTATTGTAGTTAGCTCCAATTTGAGCTCAAGATCTACAAAACCTGATATCTTTCGCTATCCATGTGTTTTCTAAGTGTGTATGATAAATGGAGTAAAAGTTGAGACTTGACCTTTAAAACATGTATTTTTTTTTTTCAGCGCGTACTCAAATAAAACGCGTTGCAATTTTACGTTTCATCTGAATTTTCGCCTCATCCTTGGTCGGCCATAACATATTCATATAAACTCAGATTTTGATAAGTTTGATATCCACACGTTCATATTTGAGTCAACTACAACTTTCTTTTACATTACATATGCCAAAAAAAGATTATATTTGTATTCATACTCCCATATACCAAAAGGTATATGTTATCCATCCTCTAAAACTACACACAAACACATTTTTTTTATTTGTCTTTCATATGCTTTAACAAAATACATGTTCTAACTCTTTATTCAACTAATAAAAGTTTTATATCCCTCGTAATTATATTAGTTATAAGTAACTAGTATTACATATAACGTACAAAATTCTTGATTATATCCAATGTTTTAAAAATGGGTTTGAACCGGTCGGACAAGAACCAAAGACAAGAGAGGTTCAGTAACAATTGATTTTAACTCAATTTCTAGATCAGATTGAATTTGATGATTTCTTCAAAAAACCGGTGTGATAAAAAGTTTGGATCAATTTGTGGAACTTGGATAGATGGATTTCACTCGGCCCGTTAAAAACAACCCATTTTCAAAGCAAATTAAACAACTCGATTGATTAGGTTATTCAAAACTCGAATGTCAATTATGCACACTACCGAACATGACTTCAACGCACATGTAAAACTACATCATGGTAACCGAGTCAAACTAAAAGTCAAACCGGCCAAATAAACAGTTAAACAAGAAAACCAAATTTTAAAGCATCGACTACTTCAAGTAATCCCTAAAAAAATGGGACTAAATTTATAAATACACTTTCTTCTTTTTGTTTTACATATAATGATTATATTGTTAAGTATAGAAAATATTAATTATTTTGTTAAATAACTTGAAAAAATGACTTTTTATTTTTTTTAATCTACACCACAATTCACCAAATTTTGGATCCTACGTTTCAGTTTTTGCTTACAACCCTTCTATCTAACAACGCAGAAGTCGAATGAAATCCATCGCTTCTGACCCACACATTTTTGTATAAATTTCGACACATATGATACAAAACAAGAAACATAAAGAGTGTCATATCAACAGTTTATGAATTAGCTTTAAGTCTTTAACCCAATCAAACTGCATGTTTGGATAACATAAGAAAGGGAATGATGTTCAAAGATACCAGCCGTATCTTTTCCCATTTCCACTCCTCTATCCACAGGGACAAGCAGAGTCGACAAAATAACGAGAACATATAAAATAAGGATTCTACATCGACTATAAATATTAATAACCAAAACACTTAAGAAAAAACAAATACAAGTTTCATTCAAAATGTTAAACCCGATAGTGTTGGGGAGCAGTTGAAAAACAAAAAGAAAGCAACAAGATATAAAACCAACTAGACCATATAAAGCTTCGATCCAAAGATCCATCTTTTACATCCAAACTCCATGTGATGTGCACGAAGAAAGATTGGAAAGAAGCCAACCCTACAGTCTAAACTTCATTCTCTACTTGGATCGTTGTCTCATCTTTCGGCGCTTCCTCTTTAGTCTCCTCATTCTCTTCTTCTTCCACTGCAAAAGTGTAAGTATCCAACGTTACTCGCCATTGTTATAATCTATGTCTACAAGATCTTAAGCTATTATATATAAACAGATTAAACAAGCATCAAAAAACATTTAGAACAGATGTTAATAGGACAACAATCAGATTATTAGATTAAACAGACAACCGTAATTAGATAGCTCAATTATACAAACAACAGATGAAATAAGTATATACTCAAGTTAACCCGATCAATAATCTATTTCCACATATGCAAATTAGAAAAGGTACAACAGTCAAAACTAAAGTAATATCAGTTGCATATATCGATTATGTTAAATTAATCATCAAGCAAACGAACAAAATCAATGAGAAAACTGATATAACGAGCAAAATCTGAGATATCGTTACTAGTTCTTGAGTAAAAACAAGTTAGTTAATATGAAACAAGAAATCTTAATTTGGGTTTGATCGTAATTGCGAGGTTACTTTCCTTCGTTTTCACATAAATTAATCAAAATCGAAATCAAATATCTAAGACTGATGAAGATAGATGAATTTACCTTAGCACGCATCTCGCTGTTCAAGCCTTACTTTGATCTCTCTACCTGTTTTGTGGTGGGCGGACGATGGAATGAAAGCGGAAACAAGTGGAATTATTGATATTTATAGGTAGGGCAACCCTAGATTAGTTGGGCCTTGTAATGGGCAACTTTTCTGTGTCTTTTCTTGCCTAGCCCAGCATCGGTATTTTGGTGTCAATTTAGTAGATCATAATAATTATACATGTTGACCAGTTTTTGGGTTTTATATATATATATATATATATATATATATATATATATATATATATATATATATATATATATATATATATATATATAAATCATTATAACCAGTTTTTGGGTTTAAGATATATATATATATATATATATATATATATATATATATATATATATATAGATATATATATATATAGAGAGAGAGGAGGGTTTAATTGAGAAAAAAAAAAGTTGAGAATGGGGAATCATTCTTAGCAAATCATTTATTTTTGCCGCAAAAGCCTCCAATGTACCGACGAAAATAGGAAAGGAATGCACATGTGTTTTCTAACAAAACATGTTTCCTTAAACTATGCTAAGAATTACCTTAATATATACAAAAACATAGTTTTTTCGTTTTTTTTTTTAATTTTCAAGAAACTATTTTTATCGAAAAATTGTTTTAAATATATCAAAAATCATGATTTATATTCTCTACAAATAGACATCCATATTGATATAATGTTAATATAAAATATTTTTTATATATATTTTCAGTTATCGTTATTCATAAGTGAATAAAAATGAATCAGGTTTTTACTACAGTATATTCGTTATTCACTTATGAATAAAAACTATGATTAAATTTTTTTACAATTTAATTATCATTCATATATGAATATAACATATAATAAACACAATATATTCATATTTAAATATTGGACGATTCATTCACTTGTGAATATTACATAGTATATTCACTTGTGAATATTAGATGATATATTCACTTATGAATATTAGATAATATTTTCATATCTGAGTATTACATAGTATTAGATGGTATATCACATGTGAATATTACATAGTATATTCACTTGTGAATATTAGATGATATATTCACTTATGAATATTACACAATATATTCACTTATGAATATTACAATGTGTTTTCACAAATATATATAATATTTATATGTTATTCACATATGAATAACATACAGACTTGCATATTCGTTTTTTTGTTTTAATAATCATATACTGATTCAGGTAAGAAAATATATTTATATATGAATATAACGTGATAATTTAGTTTATGCATTTCATCAAACAGTTGGAGTGCATACAATTTAACTTTTTTAAAAATGTTAAAAACATGATACTTTAACTATTTAAATCTTACAAAATAGTAGATAGATAGAGAATTATATGAAAACTTTCAAAAAAAAAAAACGATTTAATCTTTTTATAACCTCAATTTTGAAGTTTTATTTGAGAATCGATGTTGAATGAATGATATGAAGTGGATTTTTTGTTTATTATCAATGATGTTGATCTAATAACACTGAGAGTATAATTAATCGTAGATGTTGAAGATATGATTGTATTCAAGCAGAACTGAAGGTTGGATTAAAAGAACCAAAAATGAAATTTTGTTGTTAACTATTGAATCGTGTTGATAAACATGTTATTGACGAAGATCAATAATGATTAACACCGGATGATGTTGATGATGGTTTAACTGAAGAAATCTGGATGATTGTTGAAGGTTGGAGGAGAAACTTGGATGATGAACGATTGAAATTTCTATATAGGTACGTATTTGAGATTGATGGTTATTATCATATTTACAAGTTTGTCACCGTGTCTTTTTATGCTTAGATTAAACGAGTGACTGAAAATGATTCCCCCATTCTCAACCTTTTTTTATTTTCTCAATTGAACCTACCTATATATATATATATATATATAGGAATGATCATTTGTGAACTCATAGTTTTCCAAGAACCCGAGAACTAAACAACAATCGTTAGATTAAAATAACAAAAGGCTAAGATGCATTGTGGCAGTTTTGTAAATACTTGGTAAAAAGAAGACACGGGGGCATCTAATTAAAAGGAACCAGGGGCATTTCAAGGATAACATCAACCCCACCCTCTTTCTCTTTCTCTCTCTCCCCCTTCGTCCCACATTTCTCTCCAGATCGATTGTAGAAACCGATTCGTAATGCTACAACCATCGATAGTTTATCTGGTGCCACCAGTCTCCTCTACGATTACACCTACAATCGTTCACGACGACAATGAAATCGATTTATACAATCAGCGGATCTTCATCACTTTCCTCTGGCCTTCATGTTCCATCCAAGCATTCGGTACAATCGATTTCTTCAGATCACATGTTGTCAAATGTCGATTCCACTTGTATTCTCACCGATCAGGTCTCCGACAAGGTCCGCAAACTCGACCTTGCTCAATCTCACGTAAATGAAACCCTAAGCTTCTCGTTAGAGCTCTTAAAGCTCGTAAGAACGACATTCCTGTGAAGGTTACTCCTCTGTTTATAAGTTCAATTTCGATTCTGATGCGATGTTTGGAAATTGTGAAAGTTTGATTCGTTTTTTGTTTTTGGTTTCTGATATGGATTTTGTAGACTTTATTGACGATATGCGAGGGTCGTGAAGGTACAGAGCTATCAGATGGAAATGTATTGCTTTTCCCTGAAATGGTCAAGTACAGGTAATCTACGACTCAGGGTTGAGTGAATGAATTGAGTCCGCCAGCCTCCGAATTGACCTCAACACGAACTCTTTGATTGTTGATAATTGTAAAGGAAGGTTACATCCACTATTTTAAAAATCGGTTTTTTAGTTGAACCGGTATGGTGACCGGTAACCGGTTTAACCGGTTCGATCGCTGGTGAACCGGTTTCCATATTTTTCATGTTTTTTTTTCTATTTTCCTACACATACATACATATAAAAATTATGAATTTGATATTTACAAGTTCAAACATTAAAAATACACATAAAAATAAATTGTAGATGAATCAAAATATATTAAAATAACACATAACTATAAATTTTAGTGTTTTACATCAATCCATATATGTCAAAAAGAAAATAAAATATAATACCGAAACGAAATATAGTTTTTGATGAATACAAACACATCAAAAGAATTTATAACATTTACCATATGTTTTTATTTGAAGAAAACTAAATAGATTTGAAAAAAAAATCATCAAAGTTTATCATGTAAATGTTTCTTTCTTCATATGTTTTTATTCAGTTTAACCGATTTATTTTGACCGGTTCAACATGTTTTTTTTCTAAAAACCGGTGAGTTCAATCCGATTCATAAATCAATGTAAAACCGGTGATAGTTGAACCGCTCCCTCTCCCGGTTCCCGGTTCGACCGGCCGCTTCAAACCGGTTTTTAAAACATTGGTTACATCAGAATGAAGATTCAGCGAAGGTAACGTCCGTTCTTCTTTATCTGTTTCGTCTTGTTTTGATTGATTCATTTTTTTCTATTTTCTCTCAAATTTATTGTATCCGCATGTTGTTCCGAGCTAGTAGTTATATGTTATCATCTACAGTGTGATTTATGTTTATGTTCCTTATTCGACTCTTGATTTGAGATTTTTTTGTTTTTGTTTCCTACCGAGACCCTAACCAACCGGAGTTGGTATTATTTGTTGTTTTTGTTAAATAGACATCTTGAATTATTTGGTTGTATGTTGTATTTGAATTAATTGGTTGTATGTATATTTGTTTTAATTTGGTGAAGAACTAGTGATTAGGTTTATATCTATTACTCTATGCCCTTTGCTTATGCTAATATGTGCATATGAAGCAAAATTTGGCATAAAAAGTGTTATCAATATTCGTTTTGTAAGACTTTCTACTGTTGATAAGGAAATATTCTCGAAATCCACATTTGAGAATATTTTGAGAGAATTTATTTCAGTTATTATCCTCAAATTCAACAATACATCTTTATGGAGCTCCATATTAGACTCATTAACTGAAATCGGCTCATTTCTTGAAAAATCTCAAGATTCTGAGAAAATGCCAAGTTTTGATGCTATTATTGTAGACAAAATGGTGGATTTATTGGCTTTTGATGATTTAAAAATGCCCTTTTCACTCAAAGTAAAATCAAAGTGAAATCAGTATCTGAAATTGGCATGATTAATTTAAAATATATGATGAAGATTGTTCAAGAATTGAACAAAACTATCATTACAAGTTTACACAAATCTTAGGTATATTTCAATATTTCATGGATTAATTAGTATTCTACTTTATAATAATGGGAATTGCTTGTTAAACTTTATTAATGGATTTTAATTTTCTTATAGATTGATGGAGACTCAAAGTCAATTGAACATGCAATGATTCTTTTGAAATGCTATGATGATAAGATACTTCCATGGTATGTTCTTTATACTTATTTTGGTTTTTAGATTGTTTTTTTTAAATAACATGAATTGATTATGTAATAACTAGGTTTCAGAATATCAAAGATTCTAATGATGTGGCTACAAATTTTGCATTAAAGATTTGGGATGAAATTGAAGACAACACACTTTTCTATGACACCCTTGTGGAAAAAGTGAGTCTTTTTTGTTCAAATTGCAAGAACAATTCATACAATCAAAATTTTATGATAATGTTGGATAATTTCAAGGGCAAATCACACACACAAAAAAAAGATAATCTTTGTTATATTGTGTGCAATTTTATATTCTAACCACTGTTACTTTATTTACCCAATCAAACCATAAAGATTTCAGGCATTTTCTAAAGGTTTAATCTAAAAAAAGATCTTATATTTTGTGTTTTTTCCGAATTAAAACTCAAATTTATTTTTTTTGCTTGAAAACCTTGTATTTTTTTCATTTTTTTCTTAGAAATCCCTCAACTTTGTATTTTTTTTTTTGAAAAAAACCCTCAACCTTAATGTTTCCAAATAAACCCTCAACTTTTTTATTTTTTCTTGAAAAAACCCTTACATTTTACAAGGAGAAAAATGACTAAAAGGGTCAAATTGGAAAAAAAAATGAAAAAAATACAAGGCCCTTTTCTGGCAAAAAAAAAAAAAAAAAAAGGTTAAGGTTTAATCCGGAAAAAACACAAAATATAAGATATTTTTTGAGATTCACGATTTTCTAAATTAACCTTTCATTAGGTCAAAATAGTTAATTTGGAAAAATGTCAAAGAACGAAGTGAATCATATATGAATTACATCTGATTCAAATTTAAATCACATGTAATTCACATATGAATTACATGTAATTCACATGTAAATCACATGTTATTCACATATGAATCACATATAATTCATATATGAATTACATGTGATTCACATCTAATTCACATATGAGTTATAAATGTTTCACATGTAAATCATATGTAAATCACATATGAATTACATGTGATTCACATATGAATTATATATGATTCACATGTAAATCATATGTAATTCACATATGAATTTTATGTGATTTACATGTAAATCATATATGTATTTTTCTGAGTGTTTTTGCATCAATACATTTTTTTTTAATTTTTTTTTTGTATATTTGTAAGAAATTATGGTAAATATTGAAGAGGTGAAAAATGATAAATTGAAGAAAATATAGAAATATTAACAACAAGACATTAAAACGCTTTGAAATTTTGTAGCATTTTTTTGTTTTTGATATTTTATATTGTAACAAATAAAATACTTATTGTATTGTGTTTATAGATTAGTAAATAAAATAAGTTTTCTTATGATTTCTTTACAAATATTATAATATATGAAACATGCATATATGCACTTTTAGAAATATGCATAAATATACCAAAAATATGCATATATGCACCTAAAAAAATGCAGTTTTTTTTAAATAGTGTCTTTTTGAAAAAAATTGCAGTTTTTTTAAGAAATTATAGTTTTTTTTTTTTTTTTTGAAAAAACTCTAGTTTTTTTTATAAAAAAATTATAGTTTTTTTTTAAAAAATTGGAGCTTTTTCTTTTGAAAAGTTTTAATATTTTTTTAAAAAGAAAAGCAGTTTTATTTTTTATTTTTGAAAAAATTACAGTTTTTTTTTTTTTTTTATTTTTTTTTTGAAAAAATTACATTTTTGTGCAGTTGTTTTTTGAAAAATTACAGTTTTTTTTTAAATATTTTTCATTTTTATTTTTTAAATATTTTTTTTATTCATGTTTTCAATAATACAAAAAATTAAACATTAAATTAGATTATATGATTACGATCATGCCTTTATTGGATTAGTTTTGATCTAACGCTCTACGTTTAGTTCTTGGGAAACTATGACTTATCAACTGATCTCACATATATATATATATATATATATATACACACACACACACACACACACATACACACACACACACATATATATATATATATATATATATATATATATGTACATATATATATATATATATATATATATATATATATATATATATATATATATATATATTCAGGTTCATTTGATACCATTCTAATTTTGTGAGACAGTGAGACCAAATCTAAAAATAATTTTAAAATGCAAAATAAATGGAAAAAATTCCAAAAATTATTTTTTTAAATATTATTTTCGGAACTTGAATTAACTAAAAAAGAAAAAAAAAAATCCCGTTTTTTTTTTGAAAAATATGTGAAATATTCTAATAAAATATTACACTGTACATACTTCTAAAAAATAATTTTAAAATGCAATATAAATAGAAAAATCTAAAAATTGTTTTTTTTAAATATTATTTTCGGAACTTGAATTAACTAAAAAAAATCCCTTTTTTTTTTTAAAAATTCGTGAGATATTGTAATAGAATATTACACTGTACATATTTTAAAAAATAATTTTTAAAATGCAAAATAAATGGAAAAATCTAAAAATTCTTTTTTTAAATATTATTTTCGAAACTTGAATTAACTAAAAAAATGTATTTCACGGCTTTATAAAATTAGGCTGTCTTATATTAACCTAACTATATATATATATATATATATATATATATATATATATATATATATATATATATATATATACACACACACACGCGAAACATATGTGCAATGCATGTTAACATTATATAATTAAGATTCTAAAATCATTTGCTAAATGATTATGTAATTTTATATTAAATATACAATAAATTATTTTTTCACTAAATTGTTATGTAAATAAAATATTAAAATAGTTTAAACAAGATAATAAAATAAATACTAGTAGTAAAGCAAGTATCAGCGACCAAGTAATCCCAAACTAACTAGCGAAGGATTTGCAAGTAATCACCAACGGAAAACACCACAATTTATTTTCGTAAAATTTGGCAATTTACCAAGGGTTTAAAGAGAGTTTAGTGATGGAATCAACAACAGAAAAAATCCATCTCGGTCAATGAATTCGGTTGTTGGTTTCAATTCCCTCTCATTTTTACGTTGATTTTCAAAAAAAAAAAAAAAAAAATTCATTCCCCCGATTCTTCCCTCCCAAATCCCTATATTTGTAACTTAGTTTCATTCGGCACCCCGATCCCCGATATCGACTTCGACCTCTCCCAACCCCCATCATCACCTATTCGAGTCACCCACGCCCCCATTATTGACAATTTTGTCCGCCTCAACCCGTATCATCGCCAATCCACGACTTTGTTGGATTAGTGTTTAAGTCGATAACTATTTTGGTATATACTTGACCCGATTATGAGTATGGTCCTTTTGAGTTGCCTTCTTATTGTTTAATTAATAATAGTGTATTTTTGAAAAAATTGTAGTTTTTTTTGAAGAAATTACAATTTTTTTTTAAAAATGCATATTTTAAAAAAAATTATAGGTTTTTTAAAAAATTGGAGCTTTTTTTTTTTTTTGAAATGTTTGCATATTTTTTCTTAGGAAAAAAGAAAAGCAGTTTTATTTGTGACAAAATTACAGTTTTTTTTTTTGAAAAATGCAGGTTTTTTTTTATTTTATTTTATTTTTTTGAAAAAATTGCAATTTTTTGCAGTTGTTTTCTGAAAAAACTAAAGTTTTTTTTTTTTAAATATATTTTTTAATTTTTTTTATTAATGTTTTCAGTAATAAAAAAAAAATTAAACATTAAATGAGATTAGTATGATTACGATCATGTCCTTATTGGATTAGTTTTGGTCTGACGTTCCACGTTTAGTTCTCGGGAAACTATGGGTTCTCAATCGATCTCACCTCTCTCTCTTTGTATATATATATATATATATATATATATATATATATATATATATATATATATATATATATATATATATATATATATGAGAAATATGTGCAGTGCATGTTAACATTATATAATTAAGATTCTAAAATCATTTGCTAAATGATTATGTAATTTTATATTAAGTATATAATAATTTTTTTTACACTAAGTTCTTATGTAAATAGAATTGTAAATAGTTTAAACGATATAATAAAATAAATACTAGTAGAAAAGCAAGAATGAGTGACCAAGTAATCCGAAACTAATTAGCGAAGGATTTGCAAGTAATCACAAACGGAAAACACCAGGATTTCTTTTCCGTAAATTTTGGCAATTTACCAAGGGATTAAAGAGAGTTTAGTGATGGAATCATCAACGGAAAAAATCCGTATCGGTCGATGAATTCGGTTGTTGGTTTCAATTCCCTCTCATTTTTACGTTGATTCTCAAAAAAAAAAAAAATCATTCCCCCAACGCCTTCCTTCCAAATCCCTATTATTGTAACCTAGTTTCATTCGACACCCCGATCCCCGACATTGACTCCGACCTTTCCCAACCCCCATCATTACCTATTCGAGCCACCCACGCCCCCATTATTGACAATTTTGTCCGCCTCTACCTGTATCATCGCCAATCCACGACTTTGTTGGATTAGTGTCTAAGTCCATAACTATTTTGGTATGTACTTGACCCGCTATAAGCATGGTCCTTTTGGGTTACCTTCACCATATCAATATGTAGGATGAATTAAGGAGAGAAAATATTAATTATGATTTATTAATATATTATAAGAATAATATATTAAAGGAGAAATCATATTGTTTAATTAATATTAGTCAAGAATTAATTGATAATTAATTTTATGGCTAAAAGAGATTAATTAAATATAATGGACTTGACTACAATTATTGGATAATTGAGTTATTGGGCTAAGGAATGCTAAAGGAACAAGGGGTGAACGAAATTATGATGGGAGCCCATCATATTTTCGTCCATGGCCTTATCCCAGAAGGTTCCATGGACTGCTTAGAGTTTAAGAATGTCCATTAGGGTTTTGACTGAAACCCTAGCAGCCCATACAAGTATATAAAGGACCCCTTATGCCCCAAAAACGTGGCTAACCGATTTCTTAGGGTTTCTAGACGTTTTTGGGTGCCTCCTCTCTTCTCCTTCTTCATCTAGTTGCTTACTAGTGTTTGTGACACCATTAGAGGTACAACACTTGAGGCACTAAGCTTTCTGAAGCCAAAGATTGATTATTATTGCTATATAACAATCAAAGGTTAGATCTAAACCCTAATTCATATGTTAATTTGATTACTAGTATGTTGGATTTAGGGTTTGTAAGTCTTGGATGTATATTGCATGTTCAAAGTAGAAAAACTAGATCCAAGCAATTAGGGTTACATGAACACCATAGGATTGATGTTATGCTTAAAACCCACCAGTGGTATCAGAGCCTATGTCGTTTTTCTATTGAATAGATGCATAATTGGACTGCCAAAGATCAGAAAAATCGATTTTTTTTTTTGCATTCTGACAGGTTGACTCGCCGAGTCCATTCATGGACTCGACGAGTTGGCCCAACTAGACGAGTTTCATGGTGGACTCGACGAGTCCAAGGGTCAGTTGCCGGGATTTTCGAGTTTTTGAGTAGATTTTGCTAAGTATAATTACCAAAACTCGCTTTTATTGCCTAAAATCGAATTTTTTTTAAAAGTTTGGAATGTTTATGCTTATCAAAATTAATGGATTTGGTTAAATATGGATAAATATATGATTATTATTAGATAAATATTTGACCTAGTAAGTTTGAAAAGTTTCAATTTGCACCCTTTAGGTTTTATAGTTTAAATTTGAACTTAAAAGTCTTGTTTTTGAAATTTAAATAGTTAAACCCTAATGTTTTGAAAAGTTTCACAACTTGCCCTCAAGTTTTGGAATTTAAAAGTTGATTAAAAGTTTAATTTTGAAATGTTAAATTCTAAAACCCTAGTATTTTGAAAAGGTTCAAATTCACCCTCATGGTTTTGTTAAGTTAATTAAAAGTTTAATTAAAAGAGAGAGTTAATAAAACCACCTAGTATTTTAAAAGTGTAAAATACACCCTATACTATATATATGTAACATTAAAAGTCTAATATTATATATATGAGTAAAGAGCCAGTCTTACCGTTAGTAGGCCTCATTCACGAAGCTGGTCTATAAGGGGTGTTTAAGAAAATTGCCTATAAAACGATGATTGAATGGGTATCCACTCTTACCCTACCACACTCTTAACTAGTGGAGGGTCGTTAGCCGAACGAGTATGATAGGATAGAAACCTTCCATTATAAGTATAATGAAGTACAAAGTAACTAAATGCTTTTACAAATTCCCAAATCATAGTTACTTTAGGAAAAATGTGAAATTGTATGCTAATCCATGGAATTACACTTCGTATCCTTGTCAAACGTTAGTGGAGCGTGTGTGGTTAACCGACACACTAATTTGGGACGACATTGGTTGCGAAGGGTGGCTCGATGTTTGTCATAGATCAATGGAGCATGTGTGGCTAACCGACACATTGATTAGGTGATAGTAGCATTGAGTGCACCACATAGATTAGTATGGTTATTCACACCTTATTTGTGATCCTCGGCATCCCAGTCACAAATAGAAGGGCATAATCGAGATTAAACATGCCATTGAAAAGTTCAATGAATCTCAAAAGATCTAGGAGTTTCAATTTATTTAAAACTTAAATTTCCTTTTCGTTTTTCATGGTAGAAATTGGTAAATCGTCATTTACCTACCTTCAAATATTCTGCGACTAGATTACGACATCCTTTTTCTAGGTTGTGGAGTATTGTGTTGGATCCTAGCCTTGATGTTTCATATGGGTGTTACATCAAGGATTCTAATCAACTTAACTTGAATTTTCTCCCGTTTTGTAGATGTCTGAATCTAATAATGGTCTTCCCAAATCTCATGGAACAAGTTTTCCAAATGAAGATGATACTCCACGATATGATCGAGGAACCAGAGATCATGCTTCACTTCCTCCACCTCCTCCAATTATTCTCCCTGACCCACAAGTTCGAAGGCTTGAAAAGTTCAAGCTAACTCAAGCCCTTTTGGCAAGTAGACACGAAGATGAAAAACCTGTGTGTGCACACGTCTAAGAGATGAAGTCACACATTGACATGTTAAGGATGTTGGGTGTCGAGATTTCAGGTGTGTTGGCTGTTGACTGGGTTCTTCAGGCACTTCGTGAATCATATAGTGAGTTCGTTAGAGAGTATTATATGATGGACCACGACGTGACCCTCATTGGTCTCACCTATTTGCTTACATCTGTTGAATCAACAATGATTTGGCGTGCTGGTCAAGCAAATTTGTCTGGTGAATCAAACTCCCAAACTTCAATGGACGTTGGCAACATTGGAAGTCAAAGGAGTCAATTTGCTTTTATTGCCAAGAGAAGGGGTATTAGAGACGAAGCTGCCCTATTTACCTGAGAGATCTAAGAGATGGGAGAGTCAAGACGTATGGCTCTACTTCAGGTAAAAATCCATTAAATAACTCTTTTAAGTTCATATTCTAGTTTCTTAATACATGATGTGATAAGATTACATTTTGATATTTTATAGGATCAAAAAAAAGAGAGGAGGCTTAAGGGAAGAAGTGGGTCGAATCTAATTGTGAAGAAATAGATTTCGATCGCATTGCTTGAAGATTGGATTCTTGAGTTACTACCTGGAGTTAGAATAGATTGCTAAGAAATATGTAATAACATAGTTTTTCAATTGAATTGCATTGTAAGGACAAATTTTTCCGCAATAAAATAAATTTTGATTTTATCTTATTTATTTATCCTTGCAATGGCGTGTATGAAAAATTGATGTTTAAAGGTTTCTATTATTAGCAATAATGGATTTGATTCTTAATTATGTTATTTGTGGAAACGTCGAGAATTTGCCAAATAGGGAGAGTTTCTCATCGCCCAAGTTTCAATGGGACAAAAACTTGGAATCATACAAATTGGTTGTGTGATGAATGAGACACTTTATAATTGGAAATTCAAGACTAATTCATTGACAAAGAGTCAAGTGAAGGACTAGGAGATCGAGTTCGCAATGTTGTGCACCAATCGAGTCCACTACAATAGCGACAAAGATATTCGTCATGATATGATTATACTTATAAGATTAAGTATAATTCTGAGTTGATTGGAAAGGTTTCAATAAATAGCAGAACGAATAAGAAGAATCAAGTAGGCAGAAAGATAAAAGTTTCTCTTCTAAGAAGAAGGGAGAGTACCTTTTATTGTGTTTTATTATAGTCTTAATGATTAAGAACTGTATCTGAATTGATCCTCTAAGTGTCTTAGTGCATTTGTATGGCTAAGAAGAGGAATCGAGAATTATGGAAATGGTTAAATCAAGAAGTCAATCATACTTCGTTCCAATATCGAGTCTTAGAGTCATACTCCAAGATTGCGAATTGAGTGACACGTATTTAGTAGGTTTATAACACTCAACAAATGTGGAATTGGAAAAAGTCTTCTTATTCCTGCACATTTGGTGGTTGTCGAGTCCAACACAAATAATAACCCTAAATATTACACACTAAAATAGTGTATAGCGGTAAAGGGATCGAATCCACAGAGATTGGTTCAATTTGATAACTCTATGAAAAATCTCTTTGTAAAAATACTTGGAATATGACAATAAATTAAAAATGGGGGTTTTGATGTTTTGAAATACTTGAAACAAACTAGAATTAACTATGATTTAAATAGACAATTGCTACAAAAATAAGAGTTTGATGTAAAATCAATTAGAGAAGGATGGTTGACTTAAGGTTTCCTCACCTTGACTTTTGATGAACATATCATTAGAATCCAATGGTGCAATACTTGACTTAAATCCTCAATTTGGCTATAGTAATCCAAGAAGATTGAGATTACCTAAACTTTTCTTAGTTGTTAAAATGGTTAGAGAATCTCATAACAATTTCCTTAGTCAAAGTCACAATTTCCATTAAGCATGTAATTAGTGAAAGTCAATTAGCATTAAGAACCAAAAAGTCACCAAATCCAAGAGGGGTCAAATGCTTTCACCACATGTTGGAAGAAATGTTTTTATGATTGTGTGAAGCAAAAACTACACAAAAATCATTTGTTGCTTGCTAATTTGAGGATCCTTTACTTAATCAAGAAATTAGCCAACTAATCACCACAAACACATTTAAACTCATGAACTAAAAACATACAATTAGTGATAAGATGTTAAAACACAAAACATTCCCATAAAGATTTAACAACAAGTTCATGGATTCTTCAAAATTCAACAAAAGCTCAAAGGATTCAACAAAAGTCAACCAAGATTAGTTTAGCCAAGCATGGCTAAACTCAAAGAAACAAAGTTAGAGAAGATTGTACCAAACATTAAGCAAGAATCAAGAGGTAAAAAGATGATGTTCTTGAGGTGTTCTTGGCCTTCAAAAGTCTACAAAACTCCAGAGAGAATCTTCAAAAATCGGATGTCCAAGAGTGTGAAAAAGATAGGCACCAACCTTCCCCATATAGCTTAAAACATGAATTCCTGGAAATACCCCTGCAGGGGGTTGCGCGACCCGCATGATGTTGCACGGGTGGTCCCTGGATGTAGCATCTTTGAGGTTTTGGGCCTCTATAGCTTAGCCCACTTGGCCCAGATCGAATCCAATCACCTCCTAGCCCATTTTCTTCAAGTTTTTCTTCATTTTATGCCCAATTTGGCTTCTCCAAATCCTCCAAAGCTCGTGAACTCGCCAGATTAATAATCTACGCACGCTTGAATATTCCCCCGCATCTTGCAAATTTAAAGTTTATTTCTCTCCAAGCCTTCAAATAATCATCAAGATCACTCCATGCATCATCTCCACTACCCATCAAGCCCAAAATCCTTTTTTGTCTACCAAATCTCATCGTTTCCCATATGTCCCGAACACTCCCGCTCCACTAGACCCGAAAACCTGCAATTATGCTCACAAGATTCGAAAGTACCCGGAATAGTCATAAAATAACAAAAAGGGAAATATGCATGGAAATTATCTAAATTATGAATGAAATATGCTAAAATAAAATATAAAAATAAGTAAAAAAAACTAACTATCAACATTTGAAATTGGTAAGTTGTGATGTAATGCAGAAGATAAAGACCAACGAGAACCAATTGAACGAAGTGTTAGTCTTGATAGGATTTCACACTAACTCTTGAATATTTGTTTATCAAGAAATGTTTCTTGACAAGAGAACCTTATATGTCAAGGAGTTAGTAGGAGTCTCAATTATCTTGAAAAGTTCAAGAACAAATAAAGAATAAACCAATAAGTAAATCACTAGCACACAACTTGAGGTTGGCGACCTATCGTGTTGACGTAATTTTGTTTCTGTGCCATTCCAGATTAAGTCAACTATGCAATATGAGTTCTATGAGTTCTCAAATGGATTGCATAAAGGAAAGGCACCCTGATCAATGGAAAGTACATTGATAATGTAAGGGTGAGCTTGTTAACAACTTGGAAGCAATGGTGGACATTCATGCTGCCATAAGGCGAGAAATCAAGATTAAACAAGTTCAATCCATATGAGTTGGATTTGTCACAAACATTGTCTTATGATTATTGTTATGACAAATTCACATGGATAGGAATGCATACACTTTGAAATGTAAGTGTCGTAAGGTTTATCTCCTTCATGAAAATGATTGTGAGGAAATGCTTTCACTAAGAGAGATTTTAAGTATATTGCAATTGTGAAAAATTGTATTCTCAATTCGATTATGATTACGACATCCCTTTTCATAGTTTGAATTGTGAGATTTGGCAATTAGTCTAACATTTGAGACTTATTGATATAAGTTATGAATTGTTTGGACACACATATGAGCTATCTAAGGCAAAGGTGTATAAGTTTAAGAAGCTTAGATAAAGGCTTATCGAAGCATCTGATATTAGAAATATGAACTTCAGATTTTCAATAGGCATTGTTTTCTGGAAGTTCAACTGTTTTTTGAATACATGTCAAAGCTAATGGGAGCATAAGTGTTATGCTTATATGATAATAATCATCATGATAGTAGGAGCATATGTGTTATGCTTGTATGATTATTATGACAAGTATTGCAAGTTAGCAATATTAATTATAGAAAAACTAAGATTCAATTTGCAAAGCTGCATGGGTTGAAAAGTTGTTTTGCTATAATTTAGGGAGAGAATATTATACTTCGTATAAAATCTAAAGATTAGTTAAGAAATTTTAATAAATTTAGTCAAAGGATACATAGTGTGTTCTTAAATTTTGATTATGATTACGGCATCCCTCTTCATAGTTCGAATTATGAGAACGTGACACATACAATATTATGGCAAAAGATTGATAAAGTATCATATCTTTATGTATGACATTATGCATCGTGTCCCATACACTTCGGGTATAGGATCGATTGCAAATGCTATAATATTTGACCATTCTAAACATTTCCAAATTTCTAGCGCATTAAGAGGTAAAGAGGACTAGAATCAGTTTTGACTAAAATAATTAAACAACTATCAAAAGACGATCCAAAGTTCGCTGAGGATTGGTCGCTTGTGAGTAGTTGGAAGTATGGTATTGGATGGACCATATGGACATTATTATGAATAGATAAGATTCTATTAATAATGAGTTGTCATATGGCAAATATGGAAATGTTTTCATATTGGGAGTTGGATATTGAGAGTCTATGTCTAGATTAGAAACTTTTATGCAAGAAGGATGCTCAAAGAAATGTACTTTGAATATGAGACTTCGCGTCTATGGAATTGTCTTGTAACAATTTCTGATAGAGTACCTTGTATTTTTGTTGGCCAAGTCTTGGTAACTTTTGTGCTATGATTTTACGAAAGGATCGTTGCATAAAATGTTAGAATCTAACATATTCTAGTAGTGGCAAGAACCTTGTGTTCTTACACTAACGATGAGGATTAGGAATTGTGAAATGAGCATCATTGGAAAAGTTTTCAAATGATCTATTTAATGGACCATAGGAAACAAAGTGTGCATGATTGGAGCATGAGACAATTGTTGTTGTAATTTAAGTCATGAGTTGATTATCCGAAACATTAAATGATAAATAATGAGTAATCAATATGGTGGTTAAATAGAAGTGTTTTATTTACTCTCACAAGTTTGGGGCCATACAGGATTAAGTATTATTGTTGTGTTTCAGTTTGCATGTTTTGACTTACTGAATAACTGGGTTATTCGAACTTCCACAGTCGGTCATACGTTGGAAGTAGGTATGAAGGAAGACTGTCATGAAGAGTCTATAAATTGTCTAAAGAGTTTATAAATAACACAAGTTTACTGTAGGGCCCATGAGTGCTTTGATAAGATTGGAGTATTGGATTAAACCCACGCTCACAAGAATCACTTCATGGTTTTTCATCACGAGTAATTGTGAGACGATAACATTGTATATTCTTGAAACCGAGACGTGTGAGTTGTAATTACAATTCAGTTGCACATTGATAATATGTAAACTCACCAGTAACTTGGTGTTATAAAACATATTGTTGTGCGTGATTTGATGAGTAAGAGCAAGCGAACATTTGAGTCAAAATTTATCCACTCCTTTTACCCAAAGTGGGATAAAAGCGATATGTGTGGGGCTCTCGATGATTTAGTGATGACATCTAAGCGCTTGGCCAAGCCGAGACTAATTTGATGTGTTCAATTGTAGTCTATTGTCAGTCGTCATAAATCGGAAGTCGAGAAACAGTATAGAGAGAATGATTAAAATTCATGTCTTATGTCTATACGATATCTTAGAAATGGAGGAATATATGATCCCTTATCTAAAGGACATGCATATCTGATAAGATCAGAGTTGACAGCGGCTTTTGAAAGCTATGATTGCTGATCAGGTTCTGAAGTTATGCAAAATAGTTATTAGACTTATCCAAATGGGAGACTGTTGGATTAGTGTCTAAGTCCATAACTATTTTGGTATGTACCTGACCCGATTATGAACATGGTCCTTTTGGGTTGCCTTCACCATAGCAATATGTAGGATGAATTAAGGAGAGAAAAGATTAATAATGATTTATTAATATATTATAAAAATAATATATTAAAGGAGAAATCATATTATTTAATTAATATTAGTCAAGAATTAATTGATAATTAATTTTATCGCTACAAGAGATTAATTAAATATAGGGGACTGGACTGCAATTATTGGATAATTGAGTTATTGGGGTAAGGAATGCTAAAGGAACAAGGGGTGAACGAAATTATGATGGAAACCCATCATTCATCCATGGCCTTATCCCAGAAGGTTCCATGGGCTGCTTAGAGTTTAAGATGTCCATTAGGGTTTTGACTGAAACCCTAGCAACCCACACAAGTATATAAAGGACCCCTTAGGCCCCAAAAACATGGCTAACTGATTCCTTAGGTTTTCTAGACGTTTTTGGGTGCCTCCTCTCTTCTCCTTCTTCATCTAGTTGCTTAGTGGTGTTTGTGACTCCATTAGCAGTGCAACACTTGAGGCACAAAGCTTTCTGAAGCCAAGGATTGATTGTTATTGCTATATAACAATCAAAGGTTAGATCTAAACCCTAATTCATATGTTAATGTAACAACCCAATTTTTTTCAAGTCCAAAAATTTCATTTTCAATTAAACACTTTGTAAAACATTTGTAAATAAACAACATTCGACCATATCATTTCTTAAAACATGTTTCGTGTCTGCAAACCCAAAACATAAGTCATAATAATGTCAGAGTACAAATCCCAGAATATCTCATGATGCGGAAAACGGGAGTGTGTGTATGATGTGCCGCTACCGCGCCAGCTCCTTCCCCTTCGCTGAAGAGGTACATGAAACCAAAACTGTAAATTGTAAGCACAAAGCTTAGTGAGTTCCCCCATCGTACCACATACCATACAATCATATAGCATACATATTGCCGGACAATTCTGGGTGCCCGACCTGCCCGGTACGGCCATTCTGAGGTGCCGACCTACCCGTGCGGCCATTCTAGGGTGCCGTCCTACCCATGTCAAGCCATTCTGGGGTGCTGACCTACCCATCGGTCCTAAAAAACGCACTTGGGGACTATTCCCCTCCTACTACCCCTATCACATATAACATATCTTGCCAGCATACAAACATACCATCACATACTGTTAGACATATATGGGGTGCCTGACCTACCCTTCGGTCCTAACAACCGAACTCTACTACTATCACATATAACATATCATGCCAACATATAACATATCAGGTAGTAGCAAACCTAGATGATATCACAAAGACAATCATCTAACATACAACTCCTACTGGTGGGCCGACATTGTGGCCGTAGACCCACTGCTACTGGAAGGTAACTCACCTCGAAAAGTAGCTGCTGATAATCTGCTTGCTAGACGACTAATTGCTGCACCGGAAATCCTCCAACTATAAATCTATAAAAATATATTAGTCACTCCTAAATAACCTTAGGTCAAATGACTGACCTACCCCAGGTCCAAGGGCAACTCCTTGGTCAAAGTCAACTTCCAGTTGACTGGACTTGCCGAGTCATGGCACAGACTCGCCGAGTCCCTCTCATACTATCATAACACTAACTCATCAAATCCTTCTTCCCACTCACTTAGTCACTCTTAACTCACTACTTGGGACGATAAGACCGACTAGCGATCCGACTCGCCGAGTCTGAGAACAAATCGCCGAGTTCCAGGCAATCTTCAAAGGACTCGTCGAGTTGTTCATCCAACTCATCGAGTCTAGGACCATCTTCATAGATCTCGCTGAGTCCACTTTGGAACTCGCCAAGTCCCTTCAACTCTCCTCCCATGCGGACCAAATCTGAGAAATGCAATGGTTCCAAACCATAGATCTAAGCTCCTAGGGTATGCTTATCACGTAAAGTTGCAAACTTTACGTGCATGCAAGGCCCTATGAGCTCCAAAAGGCAATTCCAAGCTCTTTATGAGGCCATACACTCAATAGGGAACTCAATCACTTCAACCACAAAGACTTTACACTTCTAAGGTGTCCATAAGGTCCAGATCTGAAGTCCTTTCAAAACATAGAGCATAACTACATGGGGTTTGAGGTTTTAGGGCCTGAAAACCATCAATTAGGGACAAAAAGGGGATCTAATGGAGTAAATAAAACTTGTTAAGCTCTCATTAGATCTTGAAAGAGTATACAAATGGGTCTTGTACAAATTCTCTCTCTAGTCTAGCACTCCAAAATGATCATTCCTAAATATGAGTGTCACTCACTTCCTATTTATAGGAAAGACAACTCATTTACACATCAATAAGGGTAAGCCACATCCAAGTGTGACTTTGCACCCTAACATTCTCCCCCTCAAAGTTAGGATTGGATGTCCCCGCTTCAGTCTCCAACGAGCTAGCGCGATCAAGACCAAACTCCCCCTCAAAGTAACGTCGGTCTTCAAATCTGCTAATACATATCCGAAAAACCCGCTTTGAATACCCATCATTCTCGCCCTTTTTATAATCAAAAAATAATTATAAAATCCATTTAGGGTGAGAAGCGCCCGAGGAATAAACTTCAAAATACCCCCCCTAAATGTGTACCAAAAATGAATTACCAAAAATCTTGCATGGAAAAACAATCACGAAAAAAGCCACAAAAAATTTCCAATTTGTGAAAATTTTTAACTTTTTGTGTGAAAGTTGCAAGATTTTCCAAAATCCGGGTAAAAACCATCAATAACAGAATTCTGCAGGGACTCGTTGTGCCAAAAACAGCTAAATATGCGAATCACTCCCCATTTACGAAACTGGGTAGAAAGTGTAAATTCGCACAAACTGCAGGGACCAAAAATGAACATTCATAAATTTCTCAGCTTTGGAACACCTTTTTCGAAATTGGGTATAAACTGCCAAACTTTCGAAACCGCAAATGTTGCTTTCGAAAATTCTTCCACTTTTCTTCAAACTTTCGAAAATTAGGTCCTAATGTCAAATATGTTACAAACTGTCAAACTTTTGAAAGTTGCAGGGACCAATTCGAAAATTCTACCTTATTTCTTCCAAACTATCGAAAATTACCCCATATGTCAAAGGTGGTTATAAACTGCCAAAATTTCGAAACATCAGGGACTACCTTTGAAACTTCTACACACATCTTTAAACCTTCGAAAGTTTAATCCTTATTGAGTGCAAACTGTCAATCTTTCGAAAGATTAACTTAGTTGATTTCTTTCCTAATTGGTTACCAAGTAACGACCCGTCATCGACACTTTGAAAAAAATATTCGCTAGTTCCTGTCACGAATTTTTGCTTCATCAACGGAATGTCGAAAACCGAAGGCATGCGAAGCCGCTGAATCTCGTCTGAACCATTCACTCACTGAATCGACATTTTGCTAACAAGGCTTTCCAAATCATCGACATCAACAACAATTGAAATATTTACTTTTCAACTAGGAAACCTTCGAAACTAGACCTGACAATTCGTGTATTTGTGTCATAAAAACGTGTCAGCCACCAATTTGACACGATACGATTACACAATGAGAAATAAACTTTATCTCAATTTTTAAGATGTATTCGTGTCGTGTCTCTCACAGATTCCTATTTTCGTGTCGTGTCTCGACTATCGATAATGCATCATCGAGTCGTCGCTGTTGAATTCCAAAATCAACAGACCTTCGCTTTTTCTTACCCATCACAACCGATATCACAATTCCAAGCCATCGATTCTAGTTTAGATATCCCTCGACATCAACGACTCCAAAATCCATATTACTTCCCAAAACATTGACTGTAAATCTTCGTTTTTTTCATATCCAAAGAAAAACCCGGTCGATCAACAACAATCTTTCATTTGCTTTTTGTTATAGGACCCCAAAATCCAACAGGTGACCATTGATTCCAAATTAACGAACATAGACTCCAAACTTTCGAAATCAACTTATAATCCTTCGGTCTTCATTCCAAAATGAACCATACGATATTAATATGTTCGTCAATTGACCCACAATTCGAAATTATCACTTTTAACAAATCACTTTGATTCGAAAATCTTTCATCCTTCATCCTTCGTTTTCTGATTCCTTATTGCTAAACACATTATTTCAACCAATTTCACTTCAAACTGATTGAATCAAAATCGAAAACTAGACCTTTGACTTTTTAACAAACCACCGTAATCGATCAATTTTCCTTCAATCATATGTTTGAGAGATTAGTAATCCAAAAACAAACCTAGATTATTAACAAATTCGAGCATCAATCTTCATCTGTTCTTGGTATTCTTCGATTTTCAATCATAAGAACACAAGCTCGTAGATAAACAGGTGCCAATGTATATTTAGATTTTCTTCCAAATCAATACAAGTTAAGGAATCAAAGGACAAATCGGAACCTCAATTTAGATTTTAAAGATAAATAGATGTGAGATTCGATATGTGGGAATTGAAATGAGAGGAGTAGATAAAAGATTTAATTGATTTTGGGCTTGAAAAGATCATTCCCTGAATAATAACAAACAATTAAAGTTGGGCTTCAGTTTGGATCAACGAACGGTAAATTCGTGATTTTGAGTTTGAAGTTTGATCTAAAAAAATTAATTGGATATTTAAAGGGGTTTGAAACAAATTCAATCCAATTGAGTCAAAACGATCAAAAATTAAAAACAAAACGTACGAATCGAAATCATGGACGTTTTGGAATCCATTTGACAATTTGTGATACCTTTTTGACGAATCGAGTTCCATTTTCAACAAACGAATCAAATTTGGAAGATCTTGGTTCTTTTGTTGGAACGGGAAAATCTCCAATTTGAACATTGTACCACCTATTTTGCGGGCTGTACAACTTGTTCTTTGTGTTCTTCAATGATCCAAGAACATCTTCAAAAGAACCACCAACACATTTGAGTTTTGACTTTAAATTCATTGCAACCTTTGGAGATTGTTGCTTTGAAACCCAAATTTGTTTCACGGATTTCGGCTTCACAACATTTAACGATTTTTGTGAATAAACCAGATTGTTTTCGCATTTAATTTTCTTCTTCTTTATGTTTCTCATCTTTTTGCATCTTGAAGACTTGATTTCATGAACAAACCCATTTCCCACAACATCAACTTTGTGAGTTTGAATCAAATCTTTTGGAGTTTGGTACTTGTGATTTTCTTGGATCATCGGCTTCCGATAATGAATCATTCCTTCAAACGAATTACAAGAACACAAACTATCATCAGTTTGAAGTCTAATCGAGCAAAAAACTTTTTCATCTTGAGAATCAACTTGAACTCCTTTTTCTTGAACATCATGATCATCATCAAGAACACGTTCCCGAGCTTCACGCCAATCTGCATAATATTGAAGTTTATTGCTTCCATATTTGCATTCATCACGAGGAATTCTTTTTATGAGTTCTCCTTCTTTCTTATTTCTTCGTCTCTTTTTATATGTTGTAACCAAACGATCAAACAAATCTTTGGTTTGATAAATTGGAAAACTAATTAATTCTCCAAATTCATTTTTTGCTCCATTTACAACGATATCCCTTTCACATTTCAATCCAATAGTCAAGCTATAATGAAGATATTCAAAAGTACATTCACTTTGAAAATCTTCACTCTGTGTCATCCATTTCTCCATAATTGCTTCTTTTCTTTCGAATCAAATGATATGAACTTAGGTTTTCTAGAGAGAGAAAGTGAAAATCAAGAAGATCTCTAGAGATAGAAAGTGAATATAAACCAAATTCTAGTGAGAGAAAGTGGTACAAAGAAGTATTCTAGAGAGAGAAAATTGAATTATGGATCAAATCAAGAACAAATTCGATTTCTAGAACACAAAACACTCTCAAAACATGAAGATCAATAAGAACTCGAAGAATCACCAAATCAAGATTGGCATCATGGATGAATTCTTGATTGAATCAAGAACACTCGCTCTGATACCAATTGTAGTGGTCTTGATTATGATGACATGTGCGGAATAAGAAATATCTAGTGAATCATCAAATCATGAACACATGGAGTAAATAAATCTTGTTAAGCTCTCATTAGATCTTGAAAGAGTATACAAATGGGTCTAGTCTATACTGCTACCGAGTCAGCGATTTACCGAGAGTTATATTTATGAGCATATTTTACTTTATGTGATTAGGCGGAGGCTAGACTATACTACTACCGAGTCAGGGATTTACCGAGACATCTGAGGTGAATCTTCTCACTATACTTTACCTTGAGTGGTAATTAGAGTTATTTGACAAAATTATTGTATGCTATTTATGTGTTGTGTTGCACTGCATTATTTTTATGTGATTTATGTCGTGTGTATATCAGAGTATATCAGAGTTAGAATCGGAAGGTTCACAATGCTAGGACCAAAGGGTCCATAGAGTTAGGGCCCAAGGGCCCACAGAGTTATAGCCTCGAGTGGCTAGTATGTGTTATGAGTGGTATTTTGGGGAACTCACTAAGCTTCGTGCTTACAGTGTTTTGTGCTTTGCGTTTCAGGTTTTCTCAGGATCACGGGATAGCACCGGTTCGATTGTACACACCAGAGAAAGAATTATGTTTTAGAGGATCCTAAATTACTATTTATTTGATTATGGAGTTATTATTATTATTTTTTTTGTAATTAAAACAAAAATGAGATTTTTACAAAAAATGTTTTAAGATCAAAGCGAATTTAAATGAAATTTTAGTTTTGAAAATTTTCGGTGTTACAAGTTGGTATCAGAGCCTTGGTTTGAGGGATTTGGATGCACCTTCGGGTAATCTGGACTCAAACTAAGGAAGTAAGAAAAGTTTTCAAAGAAATGATTTTCTAAAAGTGAATAAGAGTTCAAAGAGAAAGCAAGAAAGAGCAGTGTGTACAATCAATCATATCCCGAACGGTGATTTCCCAAAATACCCTTAATTTTGTATTATGAGATATTTATGATACATTTTATGAGATATTATGCATGCTAGAGACAGGCAAGGTATTTCATATATTAGGACTAGAGTGGCCTGAATTGTGATGCCTTAGCCTAGGAGATTGCTGTTATATGTGATGTGCTTTTGAGAATGTGATGAGTGAGAGTATTCAGTTGGAATCCTTTTAGCGGATTTAAGTAGAGGGGTAATCTAGGAGAGATGCCTAGATGAGTGTTGTGGTGCTTATCGAAAGAATAGTTAGAACCCGCGAGGGGTAGAGTTGTAGAGTTTGGTGGTACTTTGGAGAATGAGCAGAGCAAGCGGAGTTATCACCCAGAGTGAGTTCTATGTATTCTTCGATGCCCGAATGCTGCTTGCTTCGTTCTTTGTGGAACTCTCGATGATGGGAGTCAGCTACCGAGTGAATATGATGATATTCAGGAGGTAGATGGCTGGCATCATTAGGAGCTCTTCAGCAGCTGATGGCGGAAAAGTGGGAGGACCAAGGAAGAGCCTAGGGAGAAGCCTTAGTCAGATGAGTACGCTGATAGAGTAGAGCATTTCGCCGAGGAGCGAGCACGCATGACGGGATTGGTGAACGAGAAGGTTGAGCTGCTACTTAGGAGCTCTGGGATGGTCTGTGTGGAAAGTATGGGTAGATGTGACAGGTAGTATGGGCCCGTACTACCGAAAGCAGAGGACCCATACTCGATACAGGGAGTATTATGAAGGTTCTAAGGAGCAGATTGAGGAGTGATGTTATGGTTCGAGTACCATACATTGGAGCAGATTGAGGAGTGATGTTATGGTTTGAGTACCATACATCAGAGCAGATTGAGGAGTGATGTTATGGTTCGATTACCATACATCGGAGCAGATTGAGGAGTGATGTTATGGTTCGAATACCATACATCGGAGCAGATTGAGGAGTGATGTTATGGTTCGAGTACCATACATCGGAGCAGATTGAGGAGTGATGTTATGGTTCGAATACCATACATCGGAGCAGATTGGGAAGTGATGCCATGGTTCGAGTACCATGCATCTTAGCAGATTGAGGGGTGATGTGATGGTTTGAGTACCATATATTGTAGCAGATTGAGAAGAGATGTCAGGGGCTGAGTACCATGGTTCTTAGAAAATGATGTTTGTGATTCTATGGTTGTCCGATCAGGATTGATTGGTGGAGTTTGGGCGCGATGGGGTTTTAGGCATGAGGGCCATGATTGAGTCCGAAGAGGCATCCCTTTAGAGGGAGGTCGAGATCATTTCAGAGTATCTTGATAAGATGTCAGATGTGGTCGCAAGACTCAGGGATTAGTAGAGTAGACATTTATGGGGGTTGCAGCCTGAGTGAGCAATAGTTTCCTGTGGGAAGTAGGAGAGGCATGAGATTTCAGTTTTGGGGTTTAGGAGTAAACCCTACGGGTTGACATTGATGATGATTTTCCACCAGAGTATCAAGCAGCATGTCTGCTGGAAGGAAATGATCTATCATGAGCAGGTAGTCATTGGGAACTGAGATAGTCAAGGACCACACCACACCCTAATTGAGTATAGTAGGGCATGTGGTAGCAGTATCAGCGGGTAATCCAGTCGAGTATATCAGAGCAGTGGCTCTTCTGTCTGTGATGGGTATTGAGTATGGTAGTGGAGTCCCTATTCTCGTGATGATTCACGTGTTGGATCGGGGGTTGAGAAGTCGAGGATGAAGAGTATGATGATTTATTGTTTCAGTCTAAGAGTCAGTGATAGTACTGGACAGTTGGGATGTTCAGTATTGGGATGATATGAGACTTCGAATGGCTAGAGGCAGTCATGATAAGAAGTTCCTGAGGATTTCTTCGGAGGTTTAGGGTATTTTGAGGTTTCTTGATCTTTGCGTGGGGAGATCATTGGGCGTTATGTGGCACCTTCCAAGCGTAGGTGCGATGTTTCTGGAGGAAACCGTCTGTGGGGTAGAGTGTTGATATGTCAATTGGTGATGGTTTGAACCCTAAGTGGGGAGAACCGGGAATTTTATTGAGGGAACCAGAGATTTGTGCAAGAGTGGTTAAGGGTTGGATACAGAGACCTGCGGCTCGAATTTTATGAGACCAGGGACATTGGTGATCAAGGAGAGGTGCAGAGCGAGATAATGCATGTGGTGCATGCCTGAGGAAGGATGAGTGTCTCCACGGCAGATGGCCAATAATCAGGAACCTGGTAGTGGTCAGGGCCGTTTCAAGTGGAAGACTGATATGGGCATATTTAGTTATAAAATTCATGCATTATCTTAATACTTTATGTTGATTTTATCTCATTTAATGAACAAAAGGTGCTTAATTAGTTTATAATTTCATTTTTAGCAACAATTACATGCTCGGATGGAAAAGGAAGCGGAACTAGCGATTGGAAGCTTGGATCTTGGATTTTGAAGAAAGAAGGGTGTAGCTGGACAGCTTGAACCTTTGTCAGTGTTTTGGACATATCTCATGAACCGTAACTCCGATTGACAAGATTCAAAATGTTCTGAAAACTAGACACAATTTCGGACGACTTTCATGTTTTGAGGAATGCTGATTCCCAATGGACTCGGCGAGTAGGCCATCAACTCGACGAGTTGGTCAGAAGTTTCGCGATTCTGGACGCGCTGACTGGCCGTACACGGGTTTTAAGTGACGGACTCACCGAGTAGCCCATGTTTTGTGAAAATCTATATAAAGGGAGTTTTAGATCGATACCCTAGGAGATAGATGAACCCTTGGAGGCCAATTGTCGACTAAAGGTGCTGCTGGAGCGTGGGAGGATAAGGAATCAACCCTACATTCAATTTTAAGGAGAATCAAGTCAAAATCAAGTTTACTCTTACCTAATCTCTTGTTTGAACTATGTTTTTACCAATTGATTTCATTTTTGAGCTTGTTTCTATTGCAATCATGAGCTAAAACTCATAACTTCTGTTTAGGTAGATGAATTTGTGAACATGGATTGATTATTTGATTAGGATTAATTTTAATTGGTGATTATGTTTTATTAAGTTTGTTAAAGACATTATATGTTAACAATAACTATTCTTCTGTTAATAAGTCAGTAATTAAGTTGTATGAATATCTCTTAGTTATTAATTTCATATGATTTATTGTGACCACATAGTTATATGTCTAAGAATAGCGAATGTGAAACTAGAATTAACTAGAAGATAGGTAAGTTAATGTGTGAGCTTGTTTGATGAACATCAGCAAGAGGTTAACTAAAGGACCAAATTAGTTAGCTATTACAAGTCTAAATTAACCCGAATAAATAACCTAGTGAATTAAATTAAATTAGACAACTGGCCACTGTTTGAGTTAGTTTGTTCTCTAAGGATTAGTGCAGCGAACATGAATCTAATTACTTGAATCGGTAGCCAATAGAAGAATTAATCCATTGCACTATTACCATAATATCAACCATAGGATCAATTGCGTTGAACTAAACAGAAGTTCCCTTTGTCATTGAATTTAGTTGAATCTTTGCTTTTCTAGTTCTTAGTTTAAGTTCTAGTTAATTGTTTAAGTTTTTAGTCTTGCAAAACTAGAGAAAACCCCATTTCTATTACTTGTTTTTATTTAGATAATATTAGCATTTATTTTAATTGTTTACCGTTCCCTGTGTTCGATACCCTACTTACCTGAACTAAACTGCTAATCGATAGGTACACTACCTTTCGTGTGTTTGTCTTTGAGTTTAAGTTAGTAGGATTAAAACTAGTTTGTTTTACACACATCAAAGACTTATAATAATGGTATGGGCAGTTGAGAACTTCTGGGTCAAAGTATGGATTGTATATGCCCCTTTGGGGTGGATAGAAGATTATCGAGCAGCCAACTCCTGGGTCGGTATGTGTACTCTTGCTTGGATTTTGAGCAGTAAGGGAATAGGTTTCGGAGGATCATCAGCTCTGAGGCGTTAGCGTTTTCCTTGTATTCCAATCGATTGTTTGGATACACTGAAGTTGCGCATTGGGTAAAATGAAGAATTATTTATGGGGTTCAGGGGAAATGTATTGTTGTATTTGTATGGTGCTGGGAGTAGGAGATCAGTGGTTGAGGCAGGACATCGTGATGTTCTGAAATGGTGTTCCGTGGTACCCTGGTATAATGTTCCGATTTTGGAGTTATTTAGAATCTTGAGTTTGAGACGACTAGTGGTGTATCATGTATCTACGGTTCCAGTGGGAGCTCTTCGGGTATTGACATCAAGAGGGATTAATTAAGGAAGTGGACCTCCGCAGAGGTAGGTATTTTTTTTATAGTGGTTTCTGCTAGAGTCTGTGATGCATATGTGGGACAAATGTTTGTAGCTATCTATGACAGTCTGCGGAGCATGAGTTAGTGGACGTAGTGTGGTGTTGTGATGCTACGGGGAGTCGTAGTACTCACTGGAGAGAGGGAGTTGTGATACTACGGGGAGCCGTAGTATTCACTAGTCAGAGGGTGTTGTGATACTGTGGGGAGCCGTAGTGTTCACTAGTCAGAGGGTGTTGTGATACTACGGGGAGCCGTAGTACTCACTGGTCAGAGGGTGTTGTGATACTACGGGGAGCCATAATACTCACTACGCATCGAGAGGTTATCGTGATGTTGTGGGGAGCCATAGTACTCACTAGACGGCAATAGAGTGTGATGGTGGAGTGTTCTCCGATCAGTGTATGATGCAGAAGAGTTTTAGGCTTGAGTAGCCCTAGTATTGAGTTTTTGGAGCCTGGTGGTTGAACCAGGGGCGAGACTGGGGTCTCCTTCTCTGTCAGGGCTAAGTCGATTTTCAGTTGGATTGTAGTTTTCATTTGAGAATTTTTTGACTTGCGTGTCACAGGGTCGAGTTAGTTGATGCGAAGAGGAAGTCAGGGGGGAAGCTCTTCTGCAAAGAGCCTGGCAGAGTTGTACGTGAGGGAGGTGGTATCGCAGCGCAGAGTACCGATCTCGATTGTCTCAGATCGAGATGTACGTTTCATTTCCAGATACTGGAAGAAATTCCCTGAGGATTTGGGCACAAGGTTGCATTTTAATACCGCCTACCACCCACAGACTGGCGGGCAGAGCGAGCGGACGATTCAGACGCTCAAGGGCATGCTTCAGGCATGTGTATTGGATTTCGGAGTGAGTTGGGATATGTACTTACCCTTGGATGAGTTTTCCTATAACAACAGCCATCATTCGAGCATTGGTATGCCACCCTTTGAGCTGTTGTATGGGAGGAGGTGTCGGACTCCCATTTGCTGGGGAGAGGTAGGGCAACGTGTGATGGGTAGTATAGAGATGGTGCTCCAGACGACCGAGAAAATTCAACAGGTCAGGCAGAGGTTGCTTACGACCCAGAGCCGCCAAAAGTGTTATGCGGATAGACGACGGTAAGACGTCGTGTGGTGTTAAAAAGATATGGAATTTGGAGCTGAGGTTTATGAATGGGATATTTGAGGACACTTCTGAGCGAGCATGGTTATGCTTTTGTGTCTAAGGACAGAGTGTTGGGGGATTCTTTGTCCGGAGGATTTCTGATACCAGTCTAGTAGATGTGCCCCAGTGGAGAGTGAACCCTTTTATTCGTGGGGCGTGATTCATCTGTTTTAGCATGATCAGTTTGAAGGAAAGATAGCCTGTTGTTGGTTGTGGTCTTATGGGAATTAGCGAGCCAGTGAGGAAACTGGGTTGATATTCGAGGAGCAAAAATCACGGTGATCGTTCAAGTAGGCGGTTTGGTGGCAGATCAGGCCACTAGAGTTTCCGATTATAGGGAAGGGGTATTTTTAGTGGCAAAAGAGTTGGTTTAAACTCTGGTTTTGGAGGTTCTATGTGGTTTCAGATGTCCATAGAGGGAGTATCAGTGTGGTACGAAGATCATTTCGGTAGTGCCTTTCGGGTAAATGATTAGACCTATGTGTGGTGAAGGGATGATTTCGAGGGTGAAATCTAATTCAAGTGGGGGAGAATTGTAACATCCGGATTTTCAGGTACATTGTTTAATTATTATTTTTGGAGATTTTGAGAGAGGCTCGGCGAGTTGATGCTTAGACTCACCGAGTAGAGTCGTGAATTTTCATCCGAGTTAATGACCGGACTTGGCGAGTCCGCGTTGTTTAATGAAACCCTAATTTCCGGGGTTTGAGACCTATTTAAAGGCCCTTATGGCCTTCATTCGCGGCTACCGGTTGATAGAGAGAGACCCCAGAGTGTGTGAGTGTTTTGAGAGAGAAAGGAAGCCATTTTTGATCCTTGTGTGGGTGATTTTGCAAGAAGAAGGTGACCAAGGAAAGAGGAAGCTAAAGAGGGAGCTAAACTGTGGATTTCAGAGCTTAATAACTTCATCTTGAGGTACATATTCGATCATTCTTCAGTTTGGGGTGTTAATCCTTGAGAGTTAGGGTTTCTAGCCCATTTAGAGCATGATTGTTAGTGCATTTGGTCCCTTATTGTCTTGAGGCTTCGAAAATGGATCCAAAGAGGTCCAGAGACCTTAAATCCTTGATCTTTATTGAGTGTCTTGGAGAGATATGAGTTTTGAATGGCATATTGAGGCTATTTCTTCAAATAGAGCCACGGGGTCCTTGCATGGGCATCAAGATCCAAACTTTACGTGTTTTTATTGCTTTAGGAGGCCAGATCTATGAGTTAGAGGAATGGATCTGACCTCAGGAGCTCATTTGAGCTCGAGCATGGCATGAACTCGCCGAGTCCCAAGAATAGATTCGGCGAGTATGGCTAGGGTTTCCCGTAAGTCACCCAGTGAGTAACTTGTCGAGTTGAAGGAATGACTCGGTGAGTCAGAAGGGGGTAGAGGATTACAGGTGGAACTCGCCGAGTCCATAATTGAACTCGACGAGTTGAGTCGGGGTGGCCCCGCGATTCATGCCAGGTGTAACCCATCGAGCAGGGGGAAGGCTCAACGTGTCATGAGAGGCTAGAGAGATAGTGGACACGTGTAGACTCGCCGAGTCGCCCAAGTGCACTCGACGAGTCAGGTCAAAGTTTGACCGTTGACTTTGTTGACTTTTAGGGATTGGTCAACAATGGGGTTTTTGAGTCAAGAGAGGGGTAAAATGGTCTTTTACCCATATGAGGGTACTAAGAGAGGGTTGGGTCTAGTCTCGAGAGTTATATTTATGAGCATATTTTACTTTATGTGATTAGGCGGAGGCTAGACTATACTGCTACCGAGTCAGGGATTTACCGAGACATCTGAGGTGAGTCTTCTCGCTATACTTTACCTTGAGTGGTAATTAGAGTTATTTGACAGAGTTATTGTATGCTATTTATGTGTTATGTTGCACTACATTTTTTCTATGTGATTTATGCTGTGTGTATATCAGAGTTAGAACAGGAAGGTTCATAGAGCTAGGACCAGAGGGTCCACAGAGTTAGGGCCCAAGGGCTCAAAGAGTTATAGCCTTGAGTGGCTAGTATGTGTTATGTGTGGTATTTTGGGGAAATCTCTAAGCTTCGTGCTTACAGTGTTTTGTGCTTTGTGTTTCAGGTTTTCTTAGGATCACGGGACGGCACTGACTCGATTGTACACACCAGAGAAAGAATTATGTTTTAGAGGATCCTGAATTACTATTTATTTGATTATGGAGTTATGTTTTTTTGTAATTTAAACAAAAATGAGATTTTTACAAAAAGTGTTTTAAGATCAAAGCGAATTTAAATGAAATTTTAGTTTTGAAAATTTTCAGTGTTACAGTTGGGGGCGGTGTTCACCGGTGGTTAGGTGGTGAAGGTGCAAAAAGAATAGAGAGATAAAGAGAGGAAATGTGAGGGACCAATCAAATTCCATGTCTTCGTCCGTCTCCATGGCCACGCCACACCCAAACCACCGGGGCTGGGGACGGTGTTCACGCGTTCTTAGCCCCTCCCGCTCAACTATTCACGTGTGGATAGCTATCCACTCCGGATAGCCTTAGGATCCCTTTATGTTTGGTCGTCTCCGGTCTCGGATTCTCTGTCGATTAGCTTGTCTCAGGATTCGTCTTCCCCCTAACCCTGTAACACCGGTTGATTAACGCCTCCATCTCCATTTATCGTTCTCTCAAGGCTCTTAGAACTCAAGCAAATCTCCATTTCAGGTTCGATCAAGATCATGCGCATCTCCATTTTCTATTTTTTGTTCCTTCTTCTCCATCCCTAACTTGTGATTTTTCTATGGTTTCACAATTGCTCTCTCAAGAGGCGATTTGCTCACATCGATTAGCAAATCTGCATTATAGTTTCATGTTCCTCACCATAGCTTTGTGCGATTAAAAGGTATTTTGCTTTCAACATAATCTATAATCTACTACCCTTGCTACTCTGATAATTTGCTTTCAGTTCCTCACCATAGCTTTCTGCAATTAAAAAAAAATTATAATTGAATTTGTAGGAATTGTAAATAATTGATGAAAATTTGTTAAGGAAATATTTCGAAGTTTAAGAAGAGAATATATCTGGTTCAATTTTAATTTGAGCTTTGACTTCTAAATAAATACTTACAGTTTATCGCTTGAAGTCTCACATGTTACAGTATGGATTTCCATTATGTTTTCCACTAGATCAGACAGGCTCTACTGAGTCAGTTGCTAATCAAGTTGCCAATCTGCTCTTCTTGCTAGCCTCCCCCTTGCTACCCTGATATTTGACATTGTTTTGTATGTTAAGATCGACTAGAATCTTTATGATAATAAGAACAATACTCCTTTAAGAAGTGAATACACTCAACCTAGCACACTTGCATACTCCATAGATGCTCCCTTCTTGGAATTCAGAAAAAAAAACACAACCAGCTAAACCTTTACAAATAGGAGGGACTCCATCTGAATCAGTTCCATTTCCACCACTGGAATCAGCAGCTACTACAGTCACAGATTCAGGGTTGATGCTGTGGTTGAGGCAACTAAACCTCCAATTCTACTCCACAATTTTCTTTCTTTCTTTTCTATTGAGTTGCCAAATTTTCCCCTTCTTTACCCATTAACATATGAAACAACTTTTGGATGCCCACTAAAAATATGCAAGGGTTGGTTTAATGTATTCCTATTGATTGGAGGTAAAATGTAATGTATATTAGTTTACTGTTTAGGGAGGTAAGAGTCTTTAGATTGGATTTTCTATGTGGAGCTATAATTTAGAATTATACTAACAGCATCATAGATTTTTGCTCAGTTGAATGTTTCCAAACATCCTTTGGGTTGTATTTCTTCATGATTTCTATGTCTGATTTGATCATGATTGCTATATATTGTTTCTAATTGGGACTATTTTTCTAATCGGGTTCCCTTTACTTGAAGTCATGAGCAACCTAATCTATATTATTTGTTGGGAATGCAAGTGTTTTATCATTGGATATGTTCATAAAGTTGTAAAAAATGACAATGATGTTGGAGGAATTTCTTGAATATTTTATAGTGCTATCTTGGTTCGTCTGAGTTCATGCATCCGGTATCTCTTAGTTCATCTAGCATGTCCGTTTAATTAGCCCATAATGAGAGTCTTGTGTATAGTCATTACAATTTAAGTAATAAAAATAGATGGAGATGATCTAGTTTGTATTGTTGCTTTGCTATGCTAGTTTTCTCTTTATGAGTTGCTTAAGCAATTGTCACAACTATGCATACAGAGGAATTCTTGAATGTTCATACCCTCTTCTTTTTTGTCCTCTTGATATTTATAAAAGGTATATGATATTCACATGCATAATGTTTCACAACACTTGATATTTATAAACAGGGACCAAAATGGAAAAAAAAAATTCGTTGTTGAACCAGATCCAAAATATCATTGTAGAATGTAGGACATGGACAAAAATGTAATTTACTTGATAATCTAATCAATGGTTGAAATTTGAAAATACAGGACAACTGAGACGAAATTATTGCAACATGAAAACTATTTATATGTTCATGTCAATGTTATATAATTAACATCAAATTTTCTGTATTTCCAGCTATTTGAGACTTAATTGTGTGCTATTTATCAGTTCTTTGTTCATAATATCACCAAAACTTCAATATTCTCTTTTGTAGAGCACAAATGATTTTATCACAAGTTTGGTTGAAATATGAAAGAATTGGTATTTTGTCACATGTTTTGTTGACAGAAATAGAATGGAATTCAGTTCCATTCCTTTGTATATTTTTGTTTTTAAATGATAAATGGCAAAACTACTCGTTTTTAAATGAATATAAATGATAAATGGTTTTAAATGAATATAATGAAATGTTGGAATCAAAAAGGATTTTGTGAATTCCAACTCAATTAAATTCCATAGTCTTTTACAACCAAACAATGGAATGGAATTACAAATCCCAGGGAATCCAACAAACCAAACACCAAAAAGATTTAATTGGGTTATTTTTTAAATGATAAATGACAAAATGCAATTCTTTAAGATAAAATTTATATTATCTTTTGATGCACTCGATTTTGTAAAAAATGTAATCGCTTTCGGTTTAAGTTTCCACAAAGTTCTTACATTATCTTTAAAGTTCATTGTCAACATAGAAAAGGCGGCTATCACACTACGCACATACGAAGGTATATCGTATATGCTCGGAAGTTAGAAATTGGAATCTCTACAAGTACAAGATGACTTTTAATTGTTTTGTCATGGAATTGTTTTTTTGTTTACTCGTTGTTATATTATTATAATACTTTTATATTAATTATTGGTTTCACTTGATTTTGTTAATTTCTTATAATTTTTTGTAATTTTTCTGATATTTTAACTTTGTTTGTATTTTACAAATATTGAAGTGAATTATTTGTAAATTTTAATAGTAAAATAAATGATGCATTTTGTCTTTCACTTTGATAATCTTTAAATTTAAGTATTCAGTTTGTTTATAATTTGTAGTTTAAATACTAAGTTCTAATATAGTTCTATAAATATCTAGTTTTTTTTATGAGAATTTCTAATAATTCACAAATGATGCCATTCTTTAAATTTAAGTATTCAGTTTGTTTATAATTTGTAGTTTAAATACTAAGTTCTAATATAGTTCAATAAATATCCAGTTTTTTATGAGAATTTCTAATAATTCATAAATGATGCCATTTCTCTCTCTCTCTCTCTCTCTCTCTATATATATATATATATATATATATATATATATATATATATATATATATATATAGATAGAGGTTCAAATATTTCTAACAAATATTGTGTGTCAATGCACCAATCAGAAATTAGCAAATAATTAAATAATAAATTAAATCAAAAAGTTATTTCCGGTTTTTTGCACCTTGCGATTAATGAAATCATTTAATTAATTCTCTGCAAATAAGGAAACAAAATAAATAAATTTTATAAACACTAATGACGGCTTCTTCCAAATCGTAGATATCATTTTTCTGTCTTCAATTTCCTCACGTCCAGAATACCCTCAATCTACTTCACTAAAACCCATCATTCTCTACAACTCATTGTACGCCGACATTAATCCCCACCAATTACATCAAGACCAATGCAACACTCATAAGCGAAGATGTTAAATACAATTATGTAGGTTAGTTTTTTTTAATTGATATTGCTTTTGTCTTTTGTTTTTTTTTGCCGTTTTCTTGTAAAATGCTTGTTGCTTTATTTCAAGTTTTATTTACAATTGATTATGTATTATATTATTATATATTTAGGTTTTCAGGTTGAATATATGTACATACAGAATATGATTTCTTATTTGATTTTGAATGGTGCAAAAAGTGGAATCGCAGAATACATAATGAGTAAAATTAATTGATTGCATAATTTTGTATGATTTGTTATATGCTATTAGAAAAATTAATTGATTGTATTATGTGTTATGATTCAACACATTATCTTATCTCTGATTAAGATTGGTTTAATTGGTTTTAGGTGTGAGAAGAAGTGCACGACAAATGTTTGTGGAAATGCCTGAAACTGACCATGTGGCATTCATTACAACAGGATTACTAAAGTTTTTTTTTTTTTTTTTTGTTCAGGTATCATAATTTTCGACATGCCTAACTAAAAGAATGGTCATGAAATAAATTTATGTTACTTGCTAATTTACTATGTTGTATGTATTCTGCCAAAGTTTACTACGTTGCATGTATTCTGCATAATTATTCTGTCAGAATTACAACTTGCTATTTTAATGATTCTTTTAGATTTTTTTTCGCCTATTAAAATGTCATATATTTTGTCGGTTCATTTGGTGGATTAGTGTTTTTGTTAGATTTTGATGATTTTTTTTTTCTTTTTAGGTTTTGAAGACTTTGTCATTCATGTGGAGAAGAAAGAAAATATGGAGAATAAGAGTATCTTATAGTAGAATGTATTCCGCCAGAATGTATAAAACGAATCTTAGCAATATTATTCTTTCAGAATGATTTAGTGTTTTTTTGTGGGATTTTGATGTTCTTGATGCATTTTTTTTATAAGAATGACATGAAGACATTATAGGAATGACGTGAAGAATGAATCAAAGATTGATCACACTTAAAGTTTAAGAATGTTGTTGTTTTTTAAAAATTATACTTGTTATTCTTTCAGAATGTTGACATTATTCAAGAATGCTCCTTTTGTATCAGAATCATAGATGTAATTGTAAGGTCGAACCTTATAATATGATGATGTTTGAAACTAATTCATCAGCATCAGCGTCAGCATCAGTATCAGCGTCAGCATACAAGATGTTCTGTATATATAGTCTTACGTAACAGATTTAGTATTTTTCTTGCTTCCATAGTTATCTTGTATTAGTTAGCTGTAACATCCCTGATTTGTAGGGATTGTCTATAATAGTTCTATATAATCTTTTGTATGGGTTTGTGAAGGGGTTGTGTTTCACAAACCCTAATAGCCGCTTTGTGCAAACAATAATCTCTTTGTGAGATTATCATTCTTAGTGAAAGCTCTTTGTGATATTTCGTTGTTCTGTTCTTATTATTAGTCATTGTTTGATAAATCGATTGATCTAAGGTCCTTTCAATTGGTATCGGAGCAGGTTTCTTTTATCAAACAAATGGCTTCATCCTCTTCTTCTTCAAACTCATCAAATCACCCTTCTGCTAAAATTCCTCTGTTTGATGAAACAAATTTTGCTATGTGGAAAATAAAGGCTCTCTATGCATTAGATTCGGTAGATGAAGACATGTTGGACATCATCGAAAAGGGTCCATATGTTCCGATGTATCAGCCCCTGAAAAACAACGTTCCTGATGGTGCCATGAAGAAAACACCTAGAGAAAACTGGACGGCAGATGACAAAAGAAAGAATGGTCTAGATGTTCGTGCTTGGGCTGCAATCAACTATGCTTTGCCATACAATATATTTGGGCTGGTTCAGAATTGCATCTCAGCAAAAGAGATGATGGATACGCTGACTGTATCTTTTGAAGGCACTAAAAAAGTCAAGGCTACTCAAATAAATGATCTAAACAGAAGGTATGAACACTTTTTTGCAAAGAAAAGTGAAACCCTGACTCAAACCTTTAACAGGTTTAATACTCTTGTTAATGATTTGCGGAGACTAGATCAGTTGAAGCATCAAACTGTTCTAGTGCAGAAGTTTTTGGATTCTATGGGTGCAGGTTGGGAGAACCATGTTGATGTGCTGAAAAATAGTGAGAAGATCAACACTATGGACTTACAAAGGCTCTATGGAAACCTACGATACTATGAGGAATCCAAGCTTCAGAGAAAGGAGCTGATGAAGGATTCTCAGCGTGAGTCATCAGTAGCTTTATTCTCAAACAAAAAGCAAATGTCAGAGTCATACACTGAAAACCATTCAGACACTGATTCTTCTAAAAGTGACAATGATGATCTCGAAAAGGTTGTGGCTAGTGCGGCTTTGATTGTGAAGACTTTTGAGAAATCAGGCCGAAATTTCTCAAAGTTTCAGAAGAAGATGAGTGGGAAATCTTCAAAAAGATCAGACGCTAATAAAAAGCATGGTACTGAAAGGAAAGGGAAAGCTCAGTGCTTTAACTGTGGGAGCACTGATCATTTTGCAAAAGAATGCAAACAAAGAACCCAAAGCTCGGATGAATACTGGAAGCAGAAGTACAACAAGTTGGTTGAGAAACTGAAAGCAGAGAACTTGGAACATAAAGTTCTTGTCGCTGAAGAAGAAAAATGGAAGATTGATGAGGAGTCATCAGATGATGAAGTTAAGTGTCTGATGGTCAAGATAGAAGACACTGATGAATGTAAAATCAACAACAGTTCATTTGATGCTGATATGTCTGATGCAGTGGAAAACTCCAAGAAGCACAACATTGATTCTCCTTCAATGTATCAGGTTCAAAACTTTGTTTCAGATTCAATGAATGAAAAAATCAAAATGTTTGAGTATTTGGGTGTTCTTAATTCTAAGAAGAATCAAACCATTAGAGATATGCAAAATCAAATCGATCTTCTTAAAACTGAACTATCCTTAAAAATTAACATTATTGACACTACTCAGGAAAATCTAAGAGTTACTAGTTTATCAAATTCCTCACATTCTGCTGAAATTGATAAAGTTAAAGACCTCTTGAACAAAGAACAATCTGTTTTAAAACTTCGGGCTAAATCTCACAAGAATGCTAATTATGTTATTTCTGCTCAAATACCTCATTCATGTGAGAAAATCCTTGGGGGAAATTTTGCTGAAGCTGAAAACGTTTTCAAATCTCAAGAAAAAGAATCTGAATTTTATTCCATGAATGAATTAAAAGATAGTTTCAAAAACACATTTACCAGCAACACCTTTATTAATCAGTCTCTCATTGATGAACACTGTGTTACTGACTCTAATGGTGTTAATAAGTATAATATTGAAATTACTGGAATTGATCCTACTTCATATCCTGCACATCTTGTGAGACCAACTTCTCTCACTAAAAATATTATTGCATTTCCTATCTCAAATGGAGTGTTTCATGCTGTTCATGAACAACTTAAACAATATCCTGATTGCAGTGTTTCAGTACATAAGTCTAAATCTGATACTGATGTGAGCTCCTCATTCATCACTGATTGTGGTTCTTCTGACATTGAATTCTTTAGTAATTCAATGTTAAATAAAAGGACTCAAAGTTCTCTCGGTGAATCCTTCAAATATAAACGTGTCAAATCTAGAAATGTGTTTACCAAGAAAAATTTTGGTACTAGAATTTGCTACAGCTGTGGTGACTCGACTCACAAAATCAGTGAATGCAAGTTTGATAAAACATCATGAAGAGCTGATAACATCAAAGTTAGAAATGAAAAATGGACTCTTAAATCAAATTCTTTAAACTGTCTTTTTAAAGAATGCTATAATATATTATCAAATAACTTTGTGAATGACCCATCTTCCAATGGGTCAGTGTGTTCTAACTAGTTTCTCAGTGCTGCAGGGTCAGGAGCATCTTTGGTACTTAGATAGTGGTTGCTCAAGGCATATGACAGGATCCAAGTCTCTCCTGGAAGACTATGTCAAGAAAACTGGTCCTGCAGTAACATATGGAGACAATGGAAAGGGGTTCACCAAAGGATATGGAAATATCAAGTACAATAACGTGGTATTTCAGAACGTTTCATATGTAAAGGGTCTCAAACACAATTTTATCTCAATCAGCCAATTGTGTGATGCTGATTATGAAGTTCACTTTACAAAGAAGGAAGGAAGAGTTGTTAACACTGACAAGAACATCGTACTTTCAGCAAGTAGAAAAGATGATATATATGTTCTTGACATGTTCTCAAGTGACAAGGCGCTGATGCAATGTTTCTTTACAAAGTCTCAAACCAATCTCAGCTGGATTTGGCACAAAAGGTTCTCTCATTTGAACTTTAAGAATCTATCCAAAATATCCAATCAAGATCTAGTTAGAGGTCTCCCAAAACTCAGCTTTGTCAAAGACAAGATGTGCTCAGCGTGTGAACAAGGAAAACAAACAAAGTCGTTATTCAAACCCAAGTCATGTTCCAACATATCAGATCCTCTTCATTTATTACACATGGACTTGTTTGGACCTATTCCTGTTCGTTCCCAAGAAGGGAACAAGTATACTCTAATGGTTGTGGATGAGTTTACTCGATTTACATGGGACGTTTTCTTGAAGAAGAAAAGTCATGCTGCACAGGAAATCATCTCGCTGATTCGTAAAAATGAGACACTGACTGGTCTCAAAGTTAAGCAGCTGAGGAGTGATCATGGCACTGAGTTCCGGAATTCAACTCTTGAGGAATTTTGTGATTATACAGGCATTGGGCAGAACTTTTCAGCTCCTCGCACACCTCAGCAAAATGGAGTTGCTGAACGAAGAAATCGAACACTGATTGAGGCAGGAAGAACCTTAATGATTCATGCTGGTCTTCCTATGTCGTTTTGGGCTGAAGCTGTTAATACAACATGCTATACTCAAAATCGATCTCTAATTCACAGGATTCACAAGAAGACACCATATGAGATGCTGAAAGGTCGAAATCCGGATGTATCCTTCTTTCACGTGTTTGGATGCATCTGTTATATTCTTAATCAGCGTGATCCTAGATCAAAATTTGAGCCTAAGGCTGACAAAGGTATTTTTGTTGGGTACTCATCTATTTCAAAAGCTTTTCGTGTTTTTCATGTAAACAGGCAGTGCATTGAAGAATCCATTCATGTGAAGTTTGATGAGGAATCATACACTGATGAAAAAATAGCTCATTCTTCCTCTATTTTTCAAGAGCTTCTCTCTTGCCCATATGATGAAGTTTCTCATACTAAAGAAGAAGCTACTATTCCTGATCCTATCGTTCTAGATCCAAATTCCTTGAATCAAGATACTGTAGTCAGCTCGACAACTCATTTGTCTGATACTGATGAAACTCTTGAGAATGAAGACTCTCCTGCGACTGATGTTCCCTTCAGCAATAAAATTTCAGCGTCAAATCCAGTAGAATCAGCTTCTGGACATCGAGATCACCCTGTTGATCAAATTATTGGGAATCTTCATGATGGTGTCCGAACCAGATCTCGTGTATCTAATAATTTTTGCATGTATGTTAATTTCGTTTCAATGATTTTACCTGACAAGATTCACACAGCTCTTCAAGACGCAGACTAGATTAAAGCCATGCAAGACGAGCTGAACGAGTGCGAAAGACACAAGGTTTGGACCCTTCTTCCCAGACCATCAGGAAAGACCATTACCGGAACACCCTGGGTCTACCGCAACAAGGTTGATAAGGATGGTATTATTACTCACAACAAAGCAAGACTTGTTGCTCAGGGATTCACTCAAATTGAATCCATCGACTACGGGGAGACTTTTGCTCCGGTTGCCCGCAATGAAGCAATCAGACTGTTTCTCGCATACGCTTCATACATGAACTTCATTGTCTACCAAATGGATGTCAAAACGACATTTCTTCATGGTGAGTTACAAGAAAAAGTATTTCTCAAACAGCCCCCAGGCTTTGAAGACAAAGAACATCCTGACTATGTGTACCGACTAGATAAAGCTGTATATAGACTGAAGCAAGCTCCCAGGGCCTGGTATGAGACACTGACATCATATCTTCTTGAAAATGGCTACTGATGTGTGTAAATTCAACTAGTTTTATCCCTACTTTTTATTAATAATTTAAGCACACAAAGGCAGTGAACCTGTCTTTAAGTGGTATAGATTGATAAGTAAGGTATCGAACTCAGGGAACGGGCAATTAAACTAATAGCTAATTTTAACTAAAACAAATAATAGAAGTAAAGGGTTTTTCTCTAGTTTTGCAAGACTAGAAACTTAAACAAACTAAATTAACTAATTAACTAAAGCAACAACTATTCACCAAATTTGATAAAGATGTTTCTATTTAGGTTCAACCAATTCACTCCTATGGTTATTTAAGTTAAGGTAGATTAATTGCTATTGGTTACCAATGATAGTAGTTAGGTTCATATTCATTACTCCTAACCCTTAGACAATTAACTAATTTAAGCGTTGATCAAGTGTTTAAACTAATTAATTCCCTAGATTAATTATTTGGATTAAATAAGATTTGTAATGGTCAATTAAGTTATTAATTCAATTAACCTCTTGTTGATGGTTTCTCAAACAAGCTCACACATTAATCTTCCTATTTTCTTATTAATCTTAGTTTCATACTCATTACTTCCAAGCATATGTTTTAGCATTCACATAGACATATGAGGTTAACAATTAAGTGATGTTCATGCAACCTAATTGCCTTTTAATTAATAGAAAATAGTAGTGATTAATACATAAGGTTCTTTAACAAACTTAATTTAATAAATCACCAATAGACAATTAAACAAAATTCAATAATTAAACCATAGGAGTTCTTTGGTATTCCCCAAACAGAAACAAAAACGAGTTTAGCTCATAGTTGCAGTAGAAACAAGCATAAAAACAAAGTTTATGAAAGCAAACATGTTTAATTCCTAAGTCTAAGTGGTAGAATTAACCTAATTGCTTGAATTCTTCCAACTCTTGAAGCTTAGGGTTCCTCAGCGCCTTCTGAACCTTTTAGTCGCAGCTAATCCTTCAAAATTCGCCAGGAGTTATGTCCCATGAGATAAGGATTCGTCTTTTAAAGATATCCCAAAACAGAGGGTACTCGGCGAGTAGCAGAATCAACTCGCCGAGTAGGTCAATACTTATCCGTCTTTAGATTAGCAGTCGTATTTATCTTCTGGCATATCATCGTGTACTCGCCGAGTAGGGTCGATCTACTCGCCGAGTAGGTCCTTCTTTTCACTCTTTAATCTTCACTTGCTTTCCCATTTCTCCTCTTTGCCTCCAAGCATATCTTTTGGACTGAAAACACAATTCAAAGCATTTTAAGTACCTTTTGTCCACATTATTTTCATAATTAACCAAAAATAACTAAGAATAATTAACTAATTATGCACATATCAAAATACCCCACACTTGACTTTTGCTTGCCCCCAAGCAAAACTATATTTTAAACACATTAAAATCACATTAATAACTCCAATCCTTCCCAGCCATTATGCCAAGACCGCAACGCATGCATTTGTGTCTAAAATTCCTAAAAACCCCCCATACTTCAAATACTCACAATCCTCATAAACATTCGCCCACTCACCCCGAACTATGCTCATTTTATGCAACCCTCCGAATCCATCCCCAGAAAACCTCTTTACCCTCAAGGTATTTTTAATTGAGCAACCCAAGCATACATAATCTAGAAAATTACAATTTATGATACCACTATGGAGCTCTTTGGAATTCTTCACTTCTTGATAATTTGATCTTGGATATCTTTGAATTCACCACCTTTGTTGTTTGATTTTTTGGTATCTTCAACTCTTTGGATTTCTTGGAATTTTGATCTTCAGATCTTTACTTCATTTGCTCCAAAATTCTTACAATTTTTCTTGTAATTTTCTCTTTTTTTTTACATGTATACCTCACTTCTTTTTTTTCTTTCACTCAAATCCCTACATGCTTAAGCAGGGGCGCTCAATCTCAACCTTTATTGGCTAATGATAAAAATTTTCCTGGATACATTTCAGGTTTAGGCTGCTAAACATATTGCATCCCTCAGGCTGAGCAAGGTCGTGTTTTTGTCTCATGATTTCACTGAAATAAGGAAGCCACAAATGCACTAGAACGTGTATAGGCTCAACTAAACATTTGGGTTCTCATGCAATTATTAACACAATTCTAATATGGAATCCTAATTTTTTTTTACCAAAATTTTCTAATTTAAGACCTAATCATTTTTAATATTCAACAAATTTAAAAATTAGCCTAAATTAAGATTCTAAGTGTTCTAAGATGTGACTAACCCCCTACCCCACACTTATTTTATGCAATGCCCTCATTGCATATTATAACAACTAAAAAGAATGCAAATAGAGAGAAAGTTGGAACAAACTCCCCTGGGGTAGCAGTCGCTAGGTTGACACTCTCTTCTTCAACTCCTTCTTCTAGTGACTTTAACCATGGGAACAGCTCATCCATGGTACGGGTGTCATACGTCTCGTGTGGTTGATAGCTCGAATACTCCAAGGAAAAAGGGTTGTTGCACAAGCCTCAGTAGTAATGCATAAAGAATGTATGAATAGCGCATGTAAAAGTAGCCAGAACAAATCAATAACTCCTCCTGCAGCAGGCTACTCGGCGAGTAGGGTAGTAAACTCGGCGAGTAGAAGTTGTCGGACAAAGCAGATCGTGCAGAAGTAGATGTACTCGCCGAGTAGTATTAGTGCACTCGGCGAGTAGAGCGTATAATTCCAGAAATTTTCTAACCGCTGTCTCTCTTTACTCTAATGTTGACATGCAAATATAAATGCACTCTCCAGTAAACTTCCTAAACAACAACACTTTAATAAACTCTCGATTCGTACGGACTCGATCCTAGGAACAAAACTCCATAAGCACTCCTAAAGGTTCTCATTCCTCGCTTGACTATTCCTAAATAGCATGCATCCTAGCTTCAATACCTGAAAAGAAAACTAAAAGTAACACTAAAATTCAAACCACATAGCCAAGTTTACATGTCCACAATTGTCTTAAACAAACATCACAATCAAGCAAAAACAAAAACAAATAAAATCTTCATTCTTCCTCGTCCATCCCGGCTCCTCCAGCGCCACTACCTCCTTCTCCACACCTTCTTTGCATCCTTTCGTCCCAATCCATGATGTAAGGATAGCCGGGTCCCGGTCGCGGGGCAATATGCATTTGTTGGAAGAGATAGTCGAAGGATTGATTGGTGTAATTAACTCCTCGCCCTATATCATCCAAATATCGTCTATACTCCACTTGATTCCACCCCTCATTATCCTCCACCGGAATCACCGGTGGGTCTTCTCGTACCCGCTCGTTCCTCGGTCTAACCCGCCTTCCCGGCTCCTCGGGGACCGTCGGCTCGTCCTCATTCGGGATCGTAAAAGAATCACCAAAATTTTCCACTATCCGAGCCCTCCTATAGAGTGCCGTATTGAACGGATGAGGGTGGATAACCGTTAGCATTTGAGCTTGCGGTAATTCCAAGATCCCAAATGATCGCGCAAGCCGATTAATGAACATACCCCCATTGATCTTCGAGTTGATTTTTTCCTTAACCGCTCCCTCCGCAAGAAATTTAATGATGCAATATGGGAGGTTGCAGAAAACATCGGGGGTGATGATACTCCACATATAAAAGATATCAAGGGTGGGAACTTTATCCCCATCCTTTCGCATGTTGATCGTGCTCGCAACGAACCGGTGAATAAGTCGATGGATTGGAGAACGGATATGACCTTCTTGAGCAGTGGAAGGTATATAGACCCGGTTAGCAATTGTACTCCACCATGTTGACGCCACCACCCCCTCGGGAAGTTCTTTGTGAGTATTTTCCAAGAAGGCTTCAAAGTATTCTGTCATCGCTATGTCTTGATCGTAGATGCCTAACCGCCAAGAGAATTCAACCATGCTGCATTGTCGCAGCTCTCCTCCCAAAGAAAACGAAACCGTGTTTGGGTGGTAATACTCACTACCACCTCGGAATGAAATGGTAGCAAAGAATTCCCAACACAACTCCGCGTAGACGGGCTCTTGGATTTTAAACAATTGCAACCAACCATCACAAGTGATGTTGGCATAACCCAAGTTACAGTCTTTCACCAAATATGGTGTAAGTTCCTCTTCCAAGCCAACATTGCCCATCCATCCCCAATCCACTGCAGTGGGCAAGTGAATTTCCTTTTGTCGCAGAGTTTCCAACCTGTTTAAGGCTCGGGTTTTGGAGGATTTGGAGGTGATGTGTTGAAAGGATAACCATGGCATATCACCATGGCCTCCTCCATGTGATGACTGTCCTCTCCTTGCCATGCTATCTGCATAAACATTCCAAAAACACAGCAACAAACAACACCCCATAATTAAAACAGAAAAAATTTTCATCTTTGTGGGACCTACTCGCCGAGTACACGACCATACTCGCCGAGTAGTATGAACACTCGGACAGATCGAAACCGGATCTGTATAATCTGTGTAATAGTCCAATTTGTTCATAGGGGTTTGTTGTAATTGTGTATCTAACCATAGATCTTGAAGAAATTACTCCAAATAACCTCTAATTCATGAGTAAATCAAAGCCCTAAAAATTGGGGAAAACTCCCCAAATCCGAAAATATACCAAATATGGGGAGATATGTGATAAAGATTGGACCTTTCATAAAATTAAAGAGTAAAGATGTTACCTTGTTGCTTGAATTAAGAGAAAGAGGAAGAAAATTGACTACGGCGACTGAAAGAAGATGCTCGGCGAGTGTGGGGATGAAATGTTGAATAAAAGTAATTTTTACAGATTTTGATTTACTGGGTTTGAACCGTCTACTCGCCGAGTATAATGGATCTACTCGCCGAGTAGACACGCGTGTCATGCATTTTTGGCTGTATACGAACATTTACTCGCCGAGTATAGCCGATATACTCGCCGAGTAGATGTCTCAGGTTGAAAAAATTTTAAATTTTGCCAATTTTTACTATATTAATTCCTTTGTTTAGCCTTTCCACCCCACACTTTCAGTAGAGCTTGTCCTCAAGCACTTAGAGAAGTAGAATGAATGAAGAAAAATAAAAAAAAACAATACGAAAAATAAAGAAAGGGAAAGAAAATGCAAACGTGAAACTCGGGTTGCCTCCTGAGAAGCGCTTCTTTTGATGGAGTCATTAGCTGGACTCCACCCCTTCTACGTGTTTGCGATTCCGCACAGCAGGAGCTTCTCCATTCCTTCATTGCGGGGGACTCCTTCATATTTCTTCACTCGATGGCCATTGACTTTAAATGGCGTGCCATCTCTTCAGATCAATTCTATAGCCCCGTGAGGAAACACCGTCTTGACCACAAATGGACCGTCCCACCTTGATTTGAGTTTGCCCGAGAAAAGTTTTAATCGGGAATTGAAGAGTAGTACTTTTTGGCCTTCATGGATGTCTTTGCTTTTGATTCTTTGGTCATGCCATCTCTTGGTCTTTTCTTTATAGAGCCACGAACTAGAATAAGCCTCATGTCGGAGTTCTTCAAGGGCATTCATTTGCATTAGACGGTTGGTCTTCAATTCTTCCATGTCAAAGTTGCACCTCTTTAGCGCCCAATATGTCTTGTGCTCGATTTCAACCGGTAAATGACATTGCTTTCCATAAACTAACCTATATGGTGTAGTACCAATAGGTGCTTTGAAAGCGGTACGAAATGCCCATAGCGCGTCATCCAATTTGTCCGACCATTCCTTGCGGTTGCTTCCCACCGACTTCTCTAAGATACGCTTCAAAGCTCGATTGGTCACTTCCGTTTGCCCACTCGTTTACGGGTGGTATGATGTGGAGAACTTATGGGTCACCCCATATTTATTGAGCACCTTGTCCAATTGATCATTGGCAAAGTGTGTGCCACGGTCACTAATTAAGGCCTTCAGAACACCAAACCGGGAGAATAATTTTTTCAAGAACCGTACCACTACCCGTCCATCATTTGTAGGTAAAGCCTGCGCCTCCGCCCATTTTGAAACATAATCTACCGCCACTAGGATGTACTTGTTTCCTTTGGATGTGGGAAATGGCCCCATGAAGTCTATGCCCCACACGTCGAACACTTCACACACTTGAATGCTATGTTGTGGCATTTCATTACGGGATGAAATGTTTCCCACCCTTTGGCAAGCATCGCCTTCTTTGACATATTGGGCTGCATCTTTGAAGATTGTAGGCCAATAGAACCCAATGTCAAAGATCTTCTTTGCGGTATAGTGTGCTCCATGATGTCCTCCCGTGGGCCCGCTATGGCAGTGCTCTAGTATTTTTCGACTCTCCTTTCCGAACACACATCTTCTTATAATTCCATCCATGCAGCTTCGGAAGAGGTATGGATCGTCCCAAAAGTAATATTTGATCTCCGCAAAGAATTTCTTCTTTTGCTGACTACTATAATCCTTCGGGACGTAGTTGGTAGCTAAATAGTTAGCTATGTCTGCGAACCATGGCTCCTTTCCCACGGACACCATAATGTATTCATCCGGAAAGTCGTCTCCATCCTTATCTTCTTGCAATGCCGGGTTCTCGAGCCTAGATAAATGATCGGCCGCTACGTTCTCCATTCCTTTCTTATCTCGTATCTCTATATCGAATTCTTGAAGAAGCAGCACCCATCGTATTAGTCTTGGCTTGGCATCCTGTTTGGAAAACAAATACTTGATAGCCGAGTGGTCAGTAAAAACAGTGGTTTTAGATAAAACCAAATAAGGGCGAAACTTATCAAAAGCGTAAACTACGGCTAACAGTTCTTTTTCAGTAGTAGTATAATTCTCTTGGGCAGGATTTAAGGTCTTTCTTGCATAATAAATGGGTTGAAAGTGATTATCAACCCTTTGTCCAAGGACCGCTCCTAGTGCATAGTCACTAGCATCACACATGATCTCGAAGGGTAAGTTCCAATTTGGTGCTACAATGATCGGGGCATTAGTTAATTTTTCTTTTAGAAAGTCAAATGCCTCTAAACACTCTTTAGTAAAATTAAAGGGTGCATCTTTTAGTAATAATTGTGTTAGAGGTTTCGTAATTTTGGAAAAATCTTTAATAAAACGCCGGTAAAAACCTGCGTGTCCCAAAAAACTCCTAATGCCCTTCACATTAGTTGGTGGGGGTAATTTAGCAATGGTGTCTATCTTTGCCCGATCCACCTCAATTCCCTTTTTAGAGACTTTATGTCCCAAAACTATTCCCTCCTTGACCATGAAGTGACACTTTTCCCAATTTAGGACCAAGTCGGTTTTCTCACATCTAGCAAGCATCGAGTCAAGATTTGTGAGGCAGTCATTGAAAGAAGATCCGAATACAGAAAAGTCATCCATAAAGACCTCCATGAATTTTTCTACCATATCATGGAATATGGCGGTCATGCACCTTTGAAATGTCGCAGGTGCATTGCATAGTCCAAATGGCATGCGTCTATAGGCAAAGGTCCCACTGGGGCATGTAAAGGTGGTCTTTTCTTGGTCCATTGGGTCTATGGGTATTTGGAAATACCCGGAAAACCCATCTAAGAAGCAATAGTAGCTATGGCCCGATAGTCTCTCTAACATTTGATCTATGAAAGGAAGGGGAAAATGGTCTTTGCGAGTGGCATCGTTTAGCTTGCGATAATCGATGCACACTCGCTAACCGGTTACTGTTCGCGTTGGAATTAACTCGTTCTTCTCGTTGGTAATGACCGGCATTCCTCCTTTCTTGGGCACCACTTGGACCGGACTCACCCATGGGCTATCGGAGATGGAGTAGATGATTCCTGCATCCAAAAGCTTGACCACCTCCTTCTTGATGACTTCTTGCATGTTCGGGTTTAATCTTCTTTGATGTTGCACCACCGGCCTTGCTCCTTCTTCTAAGTTGATTTTGTGAGATCAGTAGGATGGACTTATTCCCTTTATGTCGGAGATACTCCATGCGATGGCTCTTTTCCTTTTCTTCAACACCCGTACAAGCTCCTCCTTTTCCGTCTTGGAGAGATCCGAGGCTATAATCACTGGCTTCTGATTTTCTTCTTCCAGAAAGGCGTATTCTAGATGGTCAGGCAGTGTTTTGAGCTCCAATATATTGTGCATAGTGGCGGACTCGCCGAGTGCAGGCATGGTACTCGGCGAGTTGGTGGCGGCATTCACGACTGCTGGCTTTTCTTCAGATGTACTCGGCGAGTAGATCGGGTCTACTCGGCGAGTAGGGCTTTCAGCTTGGTTCTTTAGTTCTTCATACTCTGCTTCTTCCAACAGTCTTTCAATCTCTAATAAGTCTTTTTCTGGATCAAATACTTCTTCCAAAGTTGCAAACTTGCTGGAATCTTCAGGTATGTCTTCTTCCAATAACTCGTCAAGCATGTCGATTGAGAACGCCGTGTCGTCACTACTCCTTGAGTACTTCATGGCTTGGTCTATCCCGAATGTCACCGAGTCGTCCCCAACTCGCAATGTGAGTTTAGAATCTCTCATGTCTACGATGGCGCTAGCAGTGTTGAGGAAGGGTCTTCCAAGGATGATTGGTACTTGTGGATCCGCCTCCATGTCGAGAATGATGAAGTCAGCCGGGAAGACAAATTTGTCTACTATCACTAGCAAATCTTCACATATGCCTCTTGGGAAAGTAACCGTCTTGTTTGCCAAATGAATTGCCATCCGAATTGGCCTTGGCTCCGGGAGGTCCAGCTTTTTGAAGAACGAGTATGGCATAAGGTTCACACTTGCTCCAGAATCAGCTAAAGCATGAATTGCAGCCAAGTTGCCAAATTGGCAAGGCAAAGTTAAGCTCCCCGGATCACCCTTCTTCTTTGGTAATTTGTTTAGCATGGCGGCGGAGCAATTCTCATTCAGTACTACTTTCTGCACTTCTTCCATCTTTCTTCTATTAGTGAGGAGTTCCTTAAGGAACTTTGCATACTTGGGCATTTGCATGACGACTTCAATGAAAGGAATGTTTATTTGAAGAGTTTTAATATGATCAAGGACTTCTGATATTCCTCTTCCTGCTTCTCCTTCTTGGCTCGGGCTAGGTACGACATTGGAGGCCGGTATGGTTTCAAGGGTGGGTGTTCATTAGTTTTTGCAGATGTACTCGCCGAGTCCATCGATCCTACTCGGCGAGTAGGGCTCTCAGATTGTGAGTGTTGGTTTTCGACTTGTACTTCCGTTCCTTCCTTCTGTGAGTCCTTGTTTGCTTCAGTTTGAATGGGGGTCAGGGGAGTAATAATCTTCCCACTTCTTGTGGTAACAATATTCACTTGCGCGCCTCGTGGGTTGTTCTCGGTTTTACTAGGAAGCTCACCCGGTGACCTTTGGTTTAGTTGTTGAGCAAGTTGCCCAAGCTGAGTTTCTATGTTGTGGATGGATGCTTGCTGGTTCCTGAGCATTGTTCTTGTTTCTTGGATAGCAGCAACGTGGTCACTATGTCTTTTCTCGGAAGCAGCCACAAATTTAGTTAGCATTTCTTCCAAGCTTGGTTTCTTCTTTTGCACCGGCTCCTCCTTTTGGTAAAAGCCTCTCCCTTTTTGTCTATACTTCTCCTCCTTGGCCTTCTTGTACTCTTCGTAAGGCAGCCACTCCTTCTTTTGTTTTCGCCAGTCTTCATCATACCGGTCACCGCTCGAATAGCATACTTGTGCCTTTTTGTTGCCGTGCTCATCCAAATCGCAATCTCTAGTGAGGTGAGGTCCATTGCAATTCTCGCAACCCACCCGTATGGCATGGATAGTTTGATCCATTTTGTCCATTCTCCTATCCATGGTTTTTAACATGGCCATGACCGCGGATAAATCTTCAGTAGCAGCGTATGCGGCTCCCCTCGTGACATCATTCCTAGGGTTGTGGTATTCTCTAGAGTGTTTAGAGAATTCTTCAATTAATTCTTTGATTACCGGGGGTGGCTTCTTTGTAAGTGGGCCTTGTGAGTCTAGCAGCTGCCAGGTCGTGACATTGACTCCATCATAAAAGATGGAAACTTCTTGTTGGCTATTTAGATCATGGTGTGGGCAATTTCGTAGCAGACTTTTGTACCTCTCCCATGCTTCATATAACGACTCTCCAGCTTGTTGTTCAAAGTTTGCAATGGCCTTCTTGAGCTTGGCTATCTTGGATGGTGGGCAAAAGTGATCAATAAATTCTTCCTTCATTCTGGCCCAAGTAGTGACTGACCCGGGAGGAAGTGATTTGAGCCAGTCTTTAGCAGCACCCTTGAAGGTTACCGGAAGCATCCGAAGCAGTTGAGTTTCGCGGGTGACATTTGGAATGTTGAAGTAATCAGCAACATCATTTACTTCATCCAAATGTTTGTAGGCATCTTCATGATCTTTCCCGTAGAAAGGTATTTCCTTGAGTGAAGCTAGGATATGACCTTTTAGCTCGAAGGTGGCAGTTGCGGGAATTGCGGGTTGCACAAGTCCCGGGCCATGGTCGTCGCGCATCCTCTTCTTCCATTCTCCCATGGGAATTTCATCAATGTTAGCCATAGTGAATGCTAACTCTTCCTCCGATTCGGTTTCTTGTTCGTAAGTTGCCTCGTCTTCTTCCTCGGTTTCGTATCTAATCTCTTCTTGAATTGACTCCTCAATTATCAAGGAAGCGCTTGAAACTCCTGATTTGCTGCTCTTCTTTTTCCCAAAAACAGTATTCAAGTTGGACAATGGTGATTTCTTTGGTGTGCTTGAACTCTCCACTTCCTTCCCTTTGTTTCTTTTCAATTCGGATTCGGGGTCTTCAAACGGGGGTACCAGTGGTGTGTTTGCTCCTCTGGTCATGAAAGTCCTGAAATTACTCAACTAAAAAGCGTAAAAAGAACAAAAAGATTGTAAACAAATAAAAGAAAAAAAATTGGTAACTAAACTGTTACTCGCCGAGTAGGTGCGAGTGCACTCGGCGAGTACCAGTGGTTTTTTTTTTTTTTTTTTTTTTTTTTTTTTTTTTTTTTTTTTTTTTTTTTTTTAAATTCTAAGTTTTTTAACCTAACTAAAACAGATACTAAAACCTAATTACTAGTTACTAAATTGCAATAAATGAACTTTATGCAAGTAAACTCACACAAAGGATCGAATTTTTTTTTAGGAATTAGCTTAATTATTTAGAACCGTTCCCCGGCAACGACGCCAAAAACTTGATGTGTGTAAATTCAACTAGTTTTATCCCTACTTTTTATTAATAATTTAAGCACACAAAGGCAATGAACCTGTCTTTAAGTGGTATAGATTGATAAGTAAGGTATCGAACTCAGGGAACGGGCAATTAAACTAATAGCTAATTTTAACTAAAACAAATAATAGAAGTAAAGGGTTTTTCTCTAGTTTTGCAAGACTAGAAACTTAAACAAACTAAATTAACTAATTAACTAAAGCAACAACTATTCACCAAATTTGATAAAGATGTTTCTATTTAGGTTCAACCAATTCACTCCTATGGTTATTTAAGTTAAGGTAGATTAATTGCTATTGGTTACCAATGATAGTAGTTAGGTTCATGTTCATTACTCCTAACCCTTAGACAATTAACTAATTTAAGCGTTGATCAAGTGTTTAAACTAATTAATTCCCTAGATTAATTATTTGGATTAAATAAGATTTGTAATGGTCAATTAAGTTATTAATTCAATTAACCTCTTGTTGATGGTTTCTCAAACAAGCTCACACATTAATCTTCCTATTTTCTTATTAATCTTAGTTTCATACTCATTACTTCCAAGCATATGTTTTAGCATTCACATAGACATATGAGGTTAACAATTAAGTGATGTTCATGCAACCTAATTGCCTTTTAATTAATAGAAAATAGTAGTGATTAATACATAAGGTTCTTTAACAAACTTAATTTAATAAATCACCAATAGACAATTAAACAAAATTCAATAATTAAACCATAGGAGTTCTTTGGTATTCCCCAAACAGAAAAAAAACGAGTTTAGCTCATAGTTGCAGTAGAAACAAGCATAAAAACAAAGTTTATGAAAGCAAACATGTTTAATTCCTAAGTCTAAGTGGTAGAATTAACCTAATTGCTTGAATTCTTCCAACTCTTGAAGCTTAGGGTTCCTCAGCGCCTTCTGAAACTTTCAGTCGCAGCTAATCCTTCAAAATTCGCCAGGAGTTATGTCCCATGAGATAAGGATTCGTCTTTTAAAGATATCCCAAAACAGAGGGTACTCGGCGAGTAGCAGAATCAACTCGCCGAGTAGGTCAATACTTATCCATCTTTAGATTAGCAGTCGTATTTATCTTCTGGCATATCATCGTGTACTCGCCGAGTAGGGTCGATCTACTCGCCGAGTAGGTCCTTCTTTTCACTCTTTAATCTTCACTTGCTTTCCCATTTCTCCTCTTTGCCTCCAAGCATATCTTTTGGACTGAAAACACAATTCAAAGCATTTTAAGTACCTTTTGTCCACATTATTTTCATAATTAACCAAAAATAACTAAGAATAATTAACTAATTATGCACATATCAAAATACCCCACACTTGACTTTTGCTTGCCCCCAAGCAAAACTATATTTTAAACACATTAAAATCACATTAATAACTCCAATCCTTCCCAGCCATTATGCCAAGACCGCAACGCATGCATTTGTGTCTAAAATTCCTAAAAACCCCCCATACTTCAAATACTCACAATCCTCATAAACATTCGCCCACTCACCCCGAACTATGCTCATTTTATGCAACCCTCCGAATCCATCCCCAGAAAACCTCTTTACCCTCAAGGTATTTTTAATTGAGCAACCCAAGCATACATAATCTAGAAAATTACAATTTATGATACCACTATGGAGCTCTTTGGAATTCTTCACTTCTTGATAATTTGATCTTGGATATCTTTGAATTCACCACCTTTGTTGTTTGATTTTTTGGTATCTTCAACTCTTTGGATTTCTTGGAATTTTGATCTTCAGATCTTTACTTCATTTGCTCCAAAATTCTTACAATTTTCTTGTAATTTTCTCTCTTTTTTTTTTACATGTATACCTCACTTCTTTTTTTTTTCTTTCACTCAAATCCCTACATGCTTAAGCAGGGGCGCTCAATCTCAACCTTTATTGGCTAACGATAAAAATTTTCCTAGATACATTTCAGGTTTAGGCTGCTAAACATATTGCATCCCTCAGGCTGAGCAAGGTTGTAACGACCCAATTTTCATGTCCAAAAATTTCATTTTAAAATATTACTTTTAGAAAACATTAATAAATAAAAACATTATTTGATCACGCCATAACACATCGCAAACCATGTTTTAATAATCAAACCATACAACCCATCAAATATCAGAGTACAATACCAGTGAATCTCATAAATGCGGAAACCGAAGAGTGTGTGTGTGACATGCTGCTACCGTGCCGGCTCCTTTCCCCTAGCTGAGGAGGTACCTGAAACCAAAACTGAAACCGTAAGCACAAAGCTTAGTGAGCTCCCCCATGATACCCCATACCATACAACATATAACAAATAACATGCAATTCGGAGATACGGGCCCCGCCCACACTCGTGAAGATACGGGCCCCGCCCACACCTCACTTTCTATGAGATACGGGCACCGCCCACACTCGTGAAGATACGGGCCCCGCCCACACTTCGCTACCTGGGAGATACGGGCCTAGCCCACACTCCATTCTCGGAGGGATACGGGCCTCGCCCACACCCAACCGTCAACACATATCATACAAGTATCACACAGACAACAAGTGTAAACAGTTCTATCATACTGGTATATATCACAATCAAATCGACTAATAGATACGGGCTCGGCCCACACTATAATACTATCGTCTCATCTATACGGGCCGGCCTTGGTGCCTTAGACCCGTTACTACTGAAAGGAAACTCACCTCGAAATAGCTGCTGGTCTAAGTGGGAATTGATCACCTACTACTGCTGCTGCTGCTCCGGAAACTCCCCAGCTGTAATTCCCACAATATACTTAATCATACACTGCTAACTGTCCTCTGGGTAAAAAGACCATTTTACCCCTGGTCTAGCCCTAAGTCAAATCGAAGTCAACTTTTAGTTGACCCGACTCGCCGAGTGGATCTCCACTCGCCGAGTCCCTAGCAAACTATTGTCCTGGGTCCCTAATTCTACTCGTCGAGTTGGGCTATGACTCGACGAGTTCATCTTCTAAACTGTCATTCAACTCCTTCATCCTACTCGCCGAGTTGTATGAACAACTCGTCGAGTTCATCTTCATCCGAAGAACACATATGCTAAGACTCACCGAGTTGTATGAACAACTCGCGGAGTCTGTTCTTGATCTATGAAGATTGCCTTGGACTCGCCGAGTCAGGCATTGACTCGCCGAGTCCTATCATGAGTGAGTCCAACTTTCAACTCACCGAGTCACCCCCTGTGACTCACGGCTCGACTCGATACGTCTAAAAGGGACCAATTTGGTGACTCGCGAGCCGACTCGCCGAGTCACATGAACGACTCGCCGAGTCGTCGCCATGCATCCACTATATACACCGATTTGTTTGATTTCAGTCCATGCCATTCATAGATCTGGGCTTCTAAGACACGAATCATACGTAAAGTTTCCAACTTTACGTGTGGATCTTCACTAATATAGATTTTAGGGTCCAAAATGCCTCAAAAAGGGTGGATCTAGGATGAACAAGCCACATGGGTCCATAAAGCTAACAGATCTGAGCTCTTGGAGCTCAATCTTGTCTAGATCTAAAGGCCAACCCACTTATTACGAAACATTAAGCACAAACAAGTTTGGGGAATGGCTCAAGAGTGCCTTAAATGAAATCTTAAGCATAGAAACAGGGGGAAAACGAGATATACCTCAATGAAACCTGCTGAAAAACACAATGATGCTTGGATGGCTCTCCTTCCTCTTGATCTCTTTCCCCTCCTTGCCTCAAAACCTTCAAGAATCCACACAAGAGCCTCAAATTCACAAGAAACAAGCTTAGGACGAGTTAGGATGAGGGTTGGGAGCTCTGGGGGTGAATGGGGGCTGGCAAGAGGCAGATATAAGGTTTAAATAGGGTGCAAACCCCTGAAACTTAGGGTTTCATCCAACAGCGGTGACTCGCCGAGTCCAGGATATGGACTCGCCGAGTCGCCCACTTAAACGTGTCCCAGGTCTCATCCCTACTCGGCGAGTCGAACCTTGTGACTCGCCGAGTCTAAGGCTAAAATAGGGCAATACTCAAATAAAATTCACATACCGGAAACCAGGTGCTAAAAATCTCCCCCACTTATTTTAGACTTCGCCCTCGAAGTCTGCTACCCGGTCCTGAAACAGCTCGGGGTAATGCTCCATCATCTCGTGCATCGGTTCCCAAGTCCACTCCGAACCCTTGCGGTGCTGCCATTGCACCTTTACTAGTTCTACCCTCTTGTTCCTCAACGTCTTTGCCTTTCTGTCTAGTATTGCGACTGGGCGCTCAATGTAATTCAAGCTGTCATCAACCTGAATATCCTCCAATGGTACTACTGCTGAATCGTCCACCAGGCACTTCCGCAGCTGCGAAACATGAAAGGTGCTGTGGATCTGACTGAGCTCGGCTGGCAGGTCCAGCCTATACGCCACCTTGCCCACCCGGGCTGCAACCTGAACGGCCCGATGAACCTTGGGCCCAACTTGCCCCGCTTCCTAAATCGAATGACACCTTTCCAAGGCGACACTTTCAGGAGAACCATATCCCCGACTTGGAATTCCAAGTCGGATCGACGTCTATCGGCGTAGCTTTTCTGTCGACTCTGTGCAGTCTGAAGTCTGCTCCGAACCTGCTGGATCCTCTCGGTCGTCTCTAGCACCACCTCGGTGCTTCCCATGACTCTCTGGCCAACCTCACCCCAACATATCGGGGTTCTGCACTTCCGCCCATACAACATCTCGAACGGTGGTTGGTCAATACTCGCGTGATAGCTGTTGTTGTAGGAGAACTCAGCCAAAGGAAGATAGGTATCCCAGCTACCACCGAAATCCAACACACACGCCCGCAACATGTCCTCCAAGGTCTGGATGGTCCGCTCACTCTGACCATCTGTCTGCGGGGAAAGGCGGTGCTGAAATGCAGACGAGTGCCCAACTCGTCATGGAATTTCTTCCAGAATCTGGAAGTAAAACGCACATCCCTGTCCGAGATTACCGATACTGGCACTCCATGCCGTGCCACAATCTCCCTGATATAGATGTCGGCCAATTTTTCGGCCGATATGCTCTCCTGGATTGGAAAAAAGTGAGCACTCTTGGTCAATCTATCCACGATGACCCAAATCGAATCCACTCCACGTGCGGTCCTGGGAAGCTTTGTGATAAAATCCATCGTGATATCTTCTCATTTCCACAGTGGGATGTCCAACGGCTGCATCTTGCCATGCGGTCTCTGATGTTCGGCCTTGACCTTCCTGCAGGTCAAACACCGCTTGACGTACCATGCCACATCCCGCTTCATGCAGGACCACCAGTAATCCGGACGAAGATCCCTATACATCTTCGTCGCCCCGGGATGAATAGAAAATCGGGACTTGTGCGCCTCCTCCATCAAAATCTGACGCACGCCACCATGATACGGCACCCACACCCTACGGTGTAGTGTCAAAAGTCCTCTGCCATCATAATCAAAGGAGGAAACCTGACCTACCACACGCTCGCTCTTCCAATGCTCCTCCTTGATAGCCTCCTGTTGAGCCTCCCGAATATGCTCCAATAGGGGAGTCACCACGGTCATCCTCAAGCAAACGTCCCTGATCGGCACCGTCTTGCGGCTAAGCGCATCGGCCACCACATTGGCCTTCCCCGGGTGGTAAAGGATATCGCAATCATAATCCTTCACCACGTCCAACCACCGCCGCTGCTTCATATTCAGATTCGGCTGGTCCATGAGGTACCTCAAACTCTCGTGGTCCGTGTAGATGGTACACCGAACCCCGTAGAGGTAATGTCGCCAAATCTTGAGGGCAAAGACCACCGCCCCCAACTCCAAATCGTGCGTCGGGTAGTTCGCCTCGTGAGGCTTGAGCTGCCGCGAAGCGTAGGCAATGACATGCCCCCTCTGCATCAGAACTGCGCCCAACCCCGAAATGGACGCATCGCAGTAAACCACAAAATCCTCTACGCCCTCAGGCAGGGCTAGGATCGGCGCCTCACACAATTTCTGTCTCAGCATCTCAAACGCAGCCTGCTGCTCGGGTCCCCACCGAAAGACCACGGCTTTCTTCGTCAGTCGTGTCAGGGGCACGGCTATCTTGGAGAAATCTTGGATAAACCTCCGATAGTAGCCTGCCAATCCCAGGAAGCTCCGAATCTCAGATGGAGACTTAGGGACCTCCCATCTCATCACGGCCTCGACCGTGGCCGGATCAACCAGAATCCCGTTCTGGTTGACGAGGTGTCCAAGGAATTGCACCTCGCGCAACCAAAACTCACACTTGGAGAACTTGGCATACAAGCTCTCCCTCCTCAGGGTCTCCAATACCTCCCTCAGATGCTCCTCGTGTTCCTCCCGAGTCTTGGAATAGACCAAAATATCATCGATAAAGACTATCACAGACCGATCCAGCATCGGTCTACACACGCGGTTCATGAGGTCCATGAACGCGGCAGGAGCATTGGTGAGCCCAAACGGCATCACCACGAACTCGTAATGACCATAGCGCGTCCGAAACGCAGTCTTCTGCATATGCTCCTCCCTAACCCTCATCTGATGATAGCCTGAACGCAAGTCAATCTTGGAGAACCAAGATGCTCCCTGAAGCTGGTCAAATAGGTCATCAATCCTCGGAAGCGGGTATCGGTTCTTCACCGTTACCTTGTTCAGCTCCCGATAATCTATACACATCCGATGCGACCCGTCCTTCTTCCTTACAAACAGAATCGGGGCTCCCCAGGGTGAACTGCTCGGACGAATAAATCCCTTGTCTAGCAGCTCCTGCAGCTGCGTAGACAACTCCTGCATCTCGGGAGGAGCCAACCGATACGGTGCTTTGGCTATCGGAGCCGCACCGGGAATGAGGTCAATCCTGAACTCCACCTGTCGCTCCGGAGGTATCCCAGGTAGTTCCTCCGGGAAAACATCTGCAAAATCTCGAACCACCGGGACCTCGCTCACGGTCGCCTTACCCGCCTCCCGGGTATCCATCACATACGCGACATAACCCGCGCATCCCTGCTGAAGGTAGCGCCTAGCCCTCGCTGTTGAGCATACAGTGGGTCCACACTGCGGCCGCTCTCCATGAATCACTAACTCTCCCCCGCTTGGGGTTCTGACTCGCACTAGCTGCTGTGCGCAATCTATCACTGCCCCATTAGGACTCAACCAATCCATGCCAATAATCACCTTGTTCCCACGCAATGGGATGGGGACCAAGTCTACCAGGTAACGCTCCTCAAACAGTCGTAGAACACAATCTGGAAACACCATCGATGCTCGCACCGATCGATCGTCAGCAATCTCTACCTCTAACGGGCAATCTAACTCGCCTGAAGTCTCATGAAATCTCTTGCTAAGAGCCAGAGAAACGAACGATCGGGATGCACCCGAGTCGAACAATACCTGCACCGGGATGCCGTTCACATGGAACGATCCTAATACACATGTATACACACGGAGCACATATCAATATCATAACAACATAAAACAAAAGATAGAAAGAAAGAATCGTACCCGTCACCACATCGGGCGCGGCGCTTGCCTCCTCGGCAGTCAACTGAAATGCCCGACTCCTCACTACTGGAGCCTCTGCCTTGCCCTGCCGACCATCCGTGATCCGCAGGGTCGCTGGAGCCGGCGCCTTCACTGGCGCTGCAACTGACAACTGGGGGCAATTGGCCTTCTTGTGGCCCCTCTGGTTGCAGTGAAAACACAGCAACTCGGATGTCTGAATAGCTGAAACTGGAGCAGTACAATCCCTGCTAAAGTGCCCTGTCTTGCCGCACTTGTAGCAGCCTCCTGATCCCATCCTACATATCCCCACGTGCGTCGTGCCGCATTTCCCGCAGCGGCTCGATCCTGAATGACCTTTCGGTCTACCGTCTGATCCCTTGGGCTTCTTCCCCGAAGCCCCTCCTGCCTGACCGTCCTCTAGTTTCCGTTTCCGGATGTGCTCCAAATCTATCTCTCTCTCACTAGCCCTGGCAATCATAGAGTCCAGGGTAGGGCAAGCCGAAAAGCTAACATGCTCCCGGATGTCAGCTCGTAGCATATCATGGTAACGAGTCCTCCTCATATCCTCGTCACCGGCATACTGGGGCACCAATAAAGCCCTCTCCCGGAACTTTGCGGTGATCTCCGCCACAGTCTCCGTCGTCTGCCTCATGTCTAGAAACTCCCTGGCCACCTGCTGAAGCTTGACCGCCGGTGCAAACTCCGCCCTGAACCTAGTCACAAAGTCTGACCAGGTCATTGCCTCGATAGCCGAGGCTCCCAACGAGTCACCCACTGACTCCCACCAATCCCGGGCTCGGTCCCGTAAACACCCTGCTGCGTACCTCACCTTCGACCCCTCGGGGCAGAAGCTAGTCAACTGGGCAGACTCGATATCCGCAATCCACCGCCTAGCGACAATGGGGTCCTTCACCCCATGGAAATCCGGCGCACCACTGCCCCTGAAGTCCTTGAAGGACAGTGTGCGAGATCCTGACTGGCTAGAGGCTAAATCGCTCCTGAATGCCCGTAGGCGATCCTCCATCAACTCCATAATCCCTTCCTTGATCGACCCAAAGAGGATGGGGGTCGACTCAAGGATGCCCCTGGTGATCTCCGACGTGATGAACTCACATAGCCTCTCATCAATCGGCTCGGTGCCTGATCCCGAACCTGACCCCTCTCCTGACCCGCCATCTGTCGGTCTCGGTCGAAGTACCACCATTCTGCAAAACATCATAATAATCATTAGTGATACTGCTACTTTCTGAGGGATCTCAACTACTTACAGGTTCCTTGGTCTCGTCTTGGCCTTCCTCGGCTAGGGTACAGATCCTCTGCTTTCAGTAGTACGGGCCCATACTACCTTCCACATCTATCCGTACCTTCTCCGAGAAGTTCCTCGACTTTACCAGATCCCCTTTACTACTGCTACTCCATGGTATTCTCATCCTAGGCTTGCCCTAGGGAAAACTCAAGTTCAACATGACTGGGCCTCAGCTGCTGTAGGTCTCCTCATAATGCCAGTTAGCCACCACCTAAACACCATCACATGTGATGAGGATTAGATAATCCTTCAAGTAAAAGATCCGTCCCTACAACGGTTGGACTCAAACAAGAGCTGTGCAATAGGGCCAGTTCCAGTACTTTGGGATTATTCAAACCTGATTACATGTGGTGTGACGTGTTCACCTAGTGGCTAACTCCCATTACTCAGAACCCCACCAAGCACGAAGCAAGCAGCATTCGGTTAAGGGGAAACAGACTCAAGCCAAAACTATTCTTATAACAAGAAACGGCACTAGCATAAGATGCTAAGCTCATACTATCAGGCATAACCTAAACAGGCTATCCTACTGCTGTCTACTCAATTCTAGCATGCAATACTCATAAAGCTGTAACACATAAGCAGGCACATAAGGCATCACTCCTAGATCCATAGCCCTATTCTAGCATGCGGTTCTATGTAAGCTGATAAACATAACATAAACTTGTATGGGTACTATGGGGAATACTTACTTGAGCTCGGCCGGTCGCGCACGTCACACACCTCGCTCTTTCTTATGACTCTTTTCCGAGTTTTTAGAGAACATTTTCTTTTGGAAAATCTTTCAATCCCTCGATTTGAGTTCAGACGCTCCCGAAGGCGTGTCCGAATCCCTCAAACCAGGGCTCTGATACCAACTTGTAACGACCCAATTTTCATGTCCAAAAATTTCATTTTAAAATATTACTTTTAGAAAACATTAATAAATAAAAACATTGTTTGATCACGCCATAACACATCGCAAACCATGTTTTAATAATCAAACCATATAACCCATCAAATATCAGAGTACAATCCCAGTGAATCTCGTAAATGCAGAAACCGAAGAGTGTGTGTGTGACATACTGCTACCGTGCCGACTCCTTTCCCCTAGCTGAGGAGGTACCTGAAACCAAAACTGAAACCGTAAGCACAAAGCTTAGTGAGCTCCCCCATGATACCCCATACCATACAGCATATAACAAATAACATGCAATTAGGAGATACGGGCCCCGCCCACACTCGTGAAGATACGGGCCCCGCCCACACTTTGCTACCTGGGAGATACGGGCCTAGCCCACACTCCATTCTCAGAGGGATACGGGCCTCGCCCACACCCAACCGTCAACACATATCATACAAGTATCACGCAGACAACAAGTGTAAACAATTCTATCATACTGGTATATATCACAATCAACTCGACTAATAGATACGGGCTCGGCCCACACTATAATACTATCGTCTCATCTATACGGGCCGGCCTTGGTGCCTTAGACCCGTTACTACTGAAAGGAAACTCACCTCGAAATAGCTGCTGGTCTGTGTGGGAATTGATCACCTACTACTGCTGCTGCTGCTCCGGAAACTCCCCGGCTGTAATTCCCACAATATACTTAATCATACACTGCTAACTGTCCTCTGGGTAAAAAGACCATTTTACCCCTGGTCTAGCCCTAAGTCAAATCGAAGTCAACTTTTAGTTGACCCGACTCGCCGAGTGGATCTCCATTCGCCGAGTCCCTAGCAAACTATTGTCCTGAGTCCCTGATTCTACTCGTCGAGTTGGGCTATGACTCGACGAGTTCATCTTCTAAACTGTCATTCAACTCCTTCATCCTACTCGCTGAGTTGTATGAACAACTCGTCGAGTTCATCTTCATCCGAAGAACACATATGCTAAGACTCACCGAGTTGTATGAACAACTCGCGGAGTCTGTTCTTGATCTATGAAGATTGCCTTGGACTCGCCGAGTTAGGCATTGACTTGCCGAGTCCTATCATGAGTGAGTCCAGCTTTCAACTCACCGAGTCACCCCCTGTGACTCACGGCTCAACTCGATACGTCTAAAAGGGACCAATTTGGTGACTCGCGAGCCGACTCGCCGAGTCACTTGAACGACTCGCCGAGTCATCGCCATGCATCCACTATATACACCGATTTGTTTGATTTCAGTCCATGCCATTCATAGATCTGGGCTTCTAAGACACGAATCATACGTAAAGTTTCCAACTTTACGTGTGGATCTTCACTAATATGGATTTTAGGGTCCAAAATACCTCAAAAAGGGTAGATCTAGGATGAACAAGCCACATGGGTCCATAAAGCTAACAGATCTGAGCTCTTGGAGCTTAATCTTGTCTAGATCTAAAGGCCAACCCACTTATTACGAAACATTAAGCACAAACAAGTTTGGGGAATGGCTCAAGAGTGCCTTAAATGAAATCTTAAGCATAGAAACAGGGGGAAAACGAGATATACCTCAATGAAACCTGCTGAAAAACACAATGATGCTTGGATGGCTCTCCTTCCTCTTGATCTCTTTCCCCTCCTTGCCTCAAAACCTTCAAAAATCCACATAAGAGCCTCAAATTCACAAGAAACAAGCTTAGGACGAGTTAGGACGAGGGTTGGGAGCTCTGGGGGTGAATGGGGGCTGGCAAGAGGCAGATATAAGGTTTAAATAGGGTGCAAACCCCTGAAACTTAGGGTTTCATCCAACAACGGTGACTCGCCGAGTCCAGGATATGGACTCGCCGAGTCGCCCACTTAAACGTGTCCCGGGTCTCGTCCCTACTCGGCGAGTCGAACCTTGTGACTCGCCGAGTCCAAGGCTAAAATAGGGCAATACTCAAATAAAATTCACATACCGGAAACCAGGTGCTACAAAGGTCGTGTTTTTGTCTCATGATTTCACTGAAATAAGGAAGCCACAAATGAACTAGAACGTGTATAGGCTCAACTAAACATTTGGGTTCTCATGCAATTATTAACACAATTCTAATATGGAATCCTAATTTTTTTTTTTACCAAAATTTTCGAATTTAAGACCTAATCATTTTTAATATTCAACAAATTTAAAAATTAGCCTAAATTAAGATTCTAAGTGTTCTAAGATGTGACTAACCCCCTACCCCACACTTATTTTATGCAATGCCCTCATTGCATATTATAACAACTAAAAAGAATGCAAATAGAGAGAAAGTTGGAACAAACTCCCCTGGGGTAGCAGTCGCTAGGTTGACACTCTCTTCTTCAACTCCTTCTTCTAGTGACTTTAACCATGGGAACAACTCATCCATGGTACGGGTGTCATACGTCTCGTGTGGTTGATAGCTCGAATACTCCAAGGAAAAAGGGTTGTTGCACAAGCCTCAGTAGTAATGCATAAAGAATATATGAATAGTGCATGTAAAAGTAGCCAGAACAAATCAATAACTCCTCCTGCAGCAGGCTACTCGGCGAGTAGGGTAGTAAACTCGGCGAGTAGAAGTTGTCGGACAAAGCAGATCGTGCAGAAGCAGATGTACTCGCCGAGTAGTATTAGTGCACTCGGCGAGTAGAGCGTATAATTCCAGAAATTTTCTAACCGCTGTCTCTCTTTACTCTAGTGTTGACATGCAAATATAAATGCACTCTCAAGTAAACTTCCTAAACAACAACACTTTAATAAACTCTCGATTCGTACGGACTCGATCCTAGGAACAAAACTCCATAAGCACTCCTAAAGGTTCTCATTCCTCGCTTGACTATTCCTAAATAGCATGCATCCTAGCTTCAATACCTGAAAAGAAAACTAAAAGTAACACTAAAATTCAAACCACATAGCCAAGTTCACATGTCCACAATTGTCTTAAACAAACATCACAATCAAGCAAAAACAAAAACAAATAAAATCTTCATTCTTCCTCGTCCATCCCGGCTCCTCCAACGCCACTACCTCCTTCTCCACCCCTTCTTTGCATCCTTTCGCCCCAATCCATGATGTAAGGATAGCCGGGTCCCGGTCGCGGGGCAATATGCATTTGTTGGAAGAGATAGTCGAAGGATTGATTGGTGTAATTAACTCCTCGCCCTATATCATCCAAATATCGTCTATACTCCACTTGATTCCACCCCTCATTATCCTCCACCGGAATCACCGGTGGGTCTTCTCGTACCCGCTCGTTCCTCGGTCTAACCCGCCTTCCCGGCTCCTCGGGGACCGTCGGCTCGTCCTCATTCGGGATCGTAAAAGAATCACCAAAATTTTCCACTATCCGAGCCCTCCTATAGAGTGCCGTATTGAACGGATGAGGGTGGATAACCGTTAGCATTTGAGCTTACGGTAATTCCAAGATCCCAAATGATCGCGCAAGCCGAGTAATGAACATACCCCCATTGATCTTCGAGTTGATTTTTTCCTTAACCACTCCCTCCGCAAGAAATTTAATGATGCAATATGGGAGGTTGCAGAAAACATCGGGGGTGATGATACTCCACATATAAAAGATATCAAGGGTGGGAACTTTATCCCCATCCTTTCGCATGTTGATCGTGCTCGCAACGAACCGGTGAATAAGTCGATGGATTGGAGAACGGATATGACCTTCTTGAGCAGTGGAAGGTATATAGACCCGGTTAGCAATTGTACTCCACCATGTTGACGCCACCACCCCCTCGGGAAGTTCTTTGTGAGTATTTTCCAAGAAGGCTTCAAAGTATTCTGTCATCGCTATGTCTTGATCGTAGATGCCTAACCGCCAAGAGAATTCAACCATGCTGCATTGTCGCAGCTCTCCTCCCAAAGAAAACGAAACCGTGTTTGGGTTGTAATACTCACTACCACCTCGGAATGAAATGGTAGCAAAGAATTCCCAACACAACTCCGCGTAGACGGGCTCTTGGATTTTAAACAATTGCAACCAACCATCACAAGTGATGTTGGCATAACCCAAGTTACAGTCTTTCACCAAATATGGTGTAAGTTCCTCTTCCAAGCCAACATTGCCCATCCATCCCCAATCCACTGCAGTGGGCAAGTGAATTTCCTTTTGTCGCAGAGTTTCCAACCTGTTTAAGGCTCGGGTTTTGGAGGATTTGGAGGTGATGTGTTGAAAGGATAACCATGGCATATCACCATGGCCTCCTCCATGTGATGACTGTCCTCTCCTTGCCATGCTATCTGCATAAACATTCCAAAAACACAGCAACAAACAACACCCCATAATTAAAACAGAAAAAATTTTCATCTTTGTGGGACCTACTCGCCGAGTACACGACCATACTCGCCGAGTAGTATGAACACTCGGACAGATCGAAACCGGATCTGTATAATCTGTGTAATAGTCCAATTTGTTCATAGGGGTTTGTTGTAATTGTGTATCTAACCATAGATCTTGAAGAAATTACTCCAAATAACCTCTAATTCATGAGTAAATCAAAGCCCTAAAAATTGGGGAAAACTCCCCAAATCCGAAAATATACCAAATATGGGGAGATATGTGATAAAGATTGGACCTTTCATAAAATTAAAGAGTAAAGATGTTACCTTGTTGCTTGAATTAAGAGAAAGAGGAAGAAAATTGACTACGGCGGCTGAAAGAAGATGCTCGGCGAGTGTGGGGATGAAATGTTGAATAAAAGTAATTTTTACAGATTTTGATTTACTGGGTTTGAACCGTCTACTCGCCGAGTATAATGGATCTACTCGCCAAGTAGACACGCGTGTCATGCATTTTTGGCTGTATACGAACATTTACTCGCCGAGTATAGCCGATATACTCGCCGAGTAGATGTCTCAGGTTGAAAAAATTTTAAATTTTGCCAATTTTTACTATATTAATTCCTTTGTTTAGCCTTTCCACCCCACACTTTCAGTAGAGCTTGTCCTCAAGCACTTAGAGAAGTAGAATGAATGAAGAAAAATAAAAAAAAAACAATACGAAAAATAAAGAAAGGGAAAGAAAATGCAAACGTGAAACTCGGGTTGCCTCCCGAGAAGCGCTTCTTTTGATGGAGTCATTAGCTGGACTCCGCCCCTTCTACGTGTTTGCGATTCCGCACAGCAGGAGCTCCTCCATTCCTTCATTGCGGGGGACTCCTTCTTCATATTTCTTCACTCGATGGCCATTGACTTTAAATGGCGTGCCATCTCTTCAGATCAATTCTATAGCCCCGTGAGGAAACACCGTCTTGACCACAAATGGACCGTCCCACCTTGATTTGAGTTTGCCCGAGAAAAGTTTTAATCGGGAATTGAAGAGTAGTACTTTTTGGCCTTCATGGATGTCTTTGCTTTTGATTCTTTGGTCATGCCATCTCTTGGTCTTTTCTTTATAGAGCCACGAACTAGAATAAGCCTCATGTCGGAGTTCTTCAAGGGCATTCATTTGCATTAGACGGTTGGTCTTCAATTCTTCTATGTCAAAGTTGCACCTCTTTAGCGCCCAATATGCCTTGTGCTCGATTTCAACCGGTAAATGACATTGCTTTCCATAAACTAACCTATATGGTGTAGTACCAATAGGTGCTTTGAAAGCGGTACGAAATGCCCATAGCGCGTCATCCAATTTGTCCGACCATTCCTTGCGGTTGCTTCCCACCGACTTCTATAAGATACGCTTCAAAGCTCGATTGGTCACTTCCGTTTGCCCACTCGTTTGCGGGTGGTATGATGTGGAGAACTTATGGGTCACCCCATATTTCTTGAGCACCTTGTCCAATTGATCATTGGCAAAGTGTGTGCCACGGTCACTAATTAAGGCCTTCGGAACACCAAACCGGGAGAATAATTTTTTCAAGAACCGTACCACTACCCGTCCATCATTTGTAGGTAAAGCCTGCGCCTCCGCCCATTTTGAAACATAATCTACCGCCACTAGGATGTACTTGTTTCCTTTGGATGTGGGAAATGGCCCCATGAAGTCTATGCCCCACACGTCGAACACTTCACACACTTGAATGCTATGTTGTGGCATTTCATTACGGGATGAAATGTTTCCCACCCTTTGGCAAGCATCGCATTCTTTGACATATTGGGCTGCATCTTTGAAGATTGTAGGCCAATAGAACCCAATGTCAAAGATCTTATTTGCGGTATAGTGTGCTCCATGATGTCCTCCCATGGGCCCGCTATGGCAGTGCTCTAGTATTTTTCGACTCTCCTTTCCGAACACACATCTTTTTATAATTCCATCCGCGCAGCTTCGGAAGAGGTATGGATCGTCCCAAAAGTAATATTTGATCTCCGCAAAGAATTTCTTCTTTTGCTGACTACTATAATCCTTCGGGACGTAGTTGGTAGCTAAATAGTTAGCTATGTCTGCGAACCATGGCTCCTCTCCCACGGACACCATAATGTATTCATCCGGAAAGTCGTCTCCATCCTTATCTTCTTGCAATGCCGGGTTCTCGAGCCTAGATAAATGATCGGCCGCTACGTTCTGCATTCCTTTCTTATCTCGTATCTCTATATCGAATTCTTGAAGAAGCAGCACCCATCGTATTAGTCTTGGCTTGGCATCCTGTTTGGAAAACAAATACTTGATAGCCGAGTGGTCAGTAAAAACAGTGGTTTTAGATAAAACCAAATAAGGGCGAAACTTATCAAAAGCGTAAACTACGGCTAACAGTTCTTTTTCAGTAGTAGTATAATTCTCTTGGGCAGGATTTAAGGTCTTGCTTGCATAATAAATGGGTTGAAAGTGATTATCAACCCTTTGTCCAAGGACCGCTCCTAGTGCATAGTCACTAGCATCACACATGATCTCGAAGGGTAAGTTCCAATTTGGTGCTACAATGATCGGGGCATTAGTTAATTTTTCTTTTAGAAAGTCAAATGCCTCTAAACACTCTTTAGTAAAATTAAAGGGTGCATCTTTTAGTAATAATTGTGTTAGAGGTTTCGTAATTTTGGAAAAATCTTTAATAAAACGCCGGTAAAAACCTGCGTGTCCCAAAAAAATCCTAATGCCCTTCACATTAGTTGGTGGGGGTAATTTAGCAATGGTGTGTATCTTTGCCCGATCCACCTCAATTCCCTTTTTAGAGACTTTATGTCCCAAAACTATTCCCTCCTTGACCATGAAGTGACACTTTTCCCAATTTAGGACCAAGTCGGTTTTCTCACATCTAGCAAGCATCGAGTCAAGATTTGTGAGGCAGTCATTGAAAGAAGATCCGAATACAGAAAAGTCATCCATAAAGACCTCCATGAATTTTTCTACCATATCATGGAATATGGCGGTCATGCACCTTTGAAATGTCACAGGTGCATTGCATAGTCCAAATGGCATGCGTCTATAGGCAAAGGTCCCACTGGGGCATGTAAAGGTGGTCTTTTCTTGGTCCATTGGGTCTATGGGTATTTGGAAATACCCGGAAAACCCATCTAAGAAGCAATAGTAGCTATGGCCCGATAGTCTCTCTAACATTTGATCTATGAAAGGAAGGGGAAAATGGTCTTTGCGAGTGGCATCGTTTAGCTTGTGATAATCGATGCACACTCGCTAACCGGTTACTGTTCGCGTTGGAATTAACTCGTTCTTCTCGTTGGTAATGACCGTCATTCCTCCTTTCTTGGGCACCACTTGGACCGGACTCATCCATGGGCTATCGGAGATGGAGTAGATGATTCCTGCATCCAAAAGCTTGACCACCTCCTTCTTGATGACTTCTTGCATGTTCGGGTTTAATCTTCTTTGATGTTGCACCACCGGCCTTGCTCCTTCTTCTAAGTTGATTTTGTGAGATCAGTAGGATGGACTTATTCCCTTTATGTCGGAGATGCTCCATGCGATGGCTCTTTTCCTTTTCTTCAACACCTGTACAAGCTCCTCCTTTTCCGTCTTGGAGAGATCCGAGGCTATAATCACTGGCTTCTGATTTTCTTCTTCCAGAAAGGTGTATTCCAGATGGTCAGGCAGTGTTTTGAGCTCCAATATATTATGCATAGTGGCGGTCTCGCCGAGTGCAGGCATGGTACTCGGCGAGTTGGTGGCGGCATTCACGACTGCTGGCTTTTCTTCAGATGTACTCGGCGAGTAGATCGGGTCTACTCGGCGAGTAGGGCTTTCAGCTTGGTTCTTTAGTTCTTCATACTCTGCTTCTTCCAACAGTCTTTCAATCTCTAATAAGTCTTTTTCTGGATCAAATACTTCTTCCAAAGCTGCAAACTTGCTGGAATCTTCAGGTATGTCTTCTTCCAATAACTCGTCAAGCATGTCGATTGAGAACGCCGTGTCGTCACTACTCCTTGAGTACTTCATGGCTTGGTCTACCCCGAATGTCACCGAGTCGTCCCCAACTCGCAATGTGAGTTTAGAATCTCTCATGTCTACGATGGCGCTAGCGGTGTTGAGGAAGGGTCTTCCAAGGATGATTGGTACTTGCGGATCCGCCTCCATGTCGAGAATGATGAAGTCAGCCGGGAAGACAAATTTGTCTACTATCACTAGCAAATCTTCACATATGCCTCTTGGGAAAGTAACCGTCTTGTTTGCCAAATGAATTGCCATCCGAATTGGCCTTGGCTCCGGGAGGTCCAGCTTTTTGAAGAACGAGTATGCCATAAGGTTCACACTTGCTCCAGAATCAGCTAAAGCATGAATTGCAGCCAAGTTGCCAAATTGGCAAGGCAAAGTTAAGCTCCCCGGATCACCCTTCTTCTTTGGTAATTTGTTTAGCATGGCGGCGGAGCAATTCTCATTCAGTACTACTTTCTGCACTTCTTCCATCTTTCTTCTATTAGTGAGGAGTTCCTTAAGGAACTTTGCATACTTGGGCATTTGCATGACGGCTTCAATGAAAGGAATGTTTATTTGAAGAGTTTTAATATGATCAAGGACTTCTGATATTCCTCTTCCTGCTTCTCCGTCTTGGCTCGGGCTGGGTACGACATTGGAGGCCGGTATGGTTTCAAGGGTGGTTGTTCATTAGTTTTTGCAGATGTACTCGCCGAGTCCATCGATCCTACTCGGCGAGTAGGGCTCTCAGATTGTGAGTGTTGGTTTTCGACTTGTACTTCCGTTCCTTCCTTCTGTGAGTCCTTGTTTGCTTCAGTTTGAATGGGGGTCAGGGGAGTAATAATCTTCCCACTTCTTGTGGTAACAATATTCACTTGCGCGCCTCGTGGGTTATTCTCGTTTTTGCTAGGAAGCTCACCCGGTGACCTTTGGTTTAGTTGTTGAGCAAGTTGCCCAAGTTGCGTTTCTATGTTGTGGATGGATGCTTGTTGGTTCCTGAGCATTGTTCTTGTTTCTTGGATAGCAACATCGTGGTCACTATGTCTTTTCTCGGAAGCAGCCACAAATTTAGTTAGCATTTCTTCCAAGCTTGGCTTCTTCTCTTGCACCGGCTCGTCCTTTTGGTAAAAGCCTCTCCCTTTTTGTCTATACTTCTCCTCCTTGGCCTTCTTGTACTCTTCGTAAGGCAGCCACTCCTTCTTTTGTTTTCGCCAGTCTTCATCATACCGGTCACCGCTCGAATAGCATACTTGTGCCTTTTTGTTGTCGTGCTCATCCAAATCGCAATCTCTAGTGAGGTGAGGTCCATTGCAATTCTCGCAACCCACCCGTATGGCATGGATAGTTTGATCCATTTTGTCCATTCTCCTATCCATGGTTTTTAACATGGCCATGACCGCGGATAAATCTTCAGTAGCAGCGTATGCGGCTCCCCTCGTGACATCATTCCTAGGGTTGTGGTATTCTCTAGAGTGTTTAGAGAATTCTTCAATTAATTCTTTGATTACCGGGGGTGGCTTCTTTGTAAGTGGGCCTTGTGAGTCTAGCAGCTTCCAGATCGTGACATTGACTCCATCATAAAAGATGGAAACTTCTTGTTGCCTATTTAGATCATGGTGTGGGCCATTTCGTAGCAGACTTTTGTACCGCTCCCATGCTTCATATAACGACTCTCCAGCTTGTTGTTCAAAGTTTGCAATGGCCTTCTTGAGCTTGGCTATCTTGGATGGTGGGCAAAAGTGATCAATAAATTCTCCTTCATTCTGGCCCAAGTAGTGACTGACCCGGGAGGAAGTGATTTGAGCCAGTCTTTAGCAGCACCCTTGAAGGTTACCGGAAGCATCCGAAGCAGTTGAGTTTCGCGGGTGACATTTGGAATGTTGAAGTAATCAGCAACATCATTTACTTCATCCAAATGTTTGTAGGCATCTTCATGATCTTTCCCGTAGAAAGGTATTTCCTTGAGTGAAGCTAGGATATGACCTTTTAGCTCGAAGGTGGCAGTTGCGGGAATTGCGGGTTGCACAAGTCCCGGGCCATGGTCGTCGCGCATCCTCTTCTTCCATTCTCCCATGGGAATTTCATCAATGTTAGCCATAGTGAATGCTAACTCTTCCTCCGATTCGGTTTCTTGTTCGTAAGTTGCCTCGTCTTCTTCCTCGGTTTCGTATCTAATCTCTTCTTGAATTGACTCCTCAATTATCAAGGAAGCGCTTGAAACTCCTGATTTGCTGCTCTTCTTTTCCCAAAAACAGTCTTCAAGTTGGAAAATGGTGATTTCTTTGGTGTGCTTGAACTCTCCACGTCCTTCCCTTTGTTTCTTTTCAATTCGGATTCGGGGTCTTCAAACGGGGTACCAGTGGTGTGTTTGCTCCTCTGGTCATGAAAGTCCTGAAATTACTCAAATAAAAAGCGTAAAAAGAACAAAAAGATTGTAAACAAATAAAAGAAAAAAAATTGGTAACTAAACTGTTACTCGCCGAGTAGGTGCGAGTGCACTCAGCGAGTACCGGTGGTTTTTTTTTTTTTTTTTTTTTTTTTTTTTTTTTTTTTTTTTTAACCTAACTAAAACAGATACTAAAACCTAATTACTAGTTACTAAATTGCAATAAATGAACTTTATGCAAGTAAACTCACACAAAGGATCGAATTTTTTTTTTTTTTAGGAATTAGCTTAATTATTTAGAACCGTTCCCCGGCAACGGCGCCAAAAACTTGATGTGTGTAAATTCAACTAGTTTTATCCCTACTTTTTATTAATAATTTAAGCACACAAAGGCAGTGAACCTGTCTTTAAGTGGTATAGATTGATAAGTAAGGTATCGAACTCAGGGAACGGGCAATTAAACTAATAGCTAATTTTAACTAAAACAAATAATAGAAGTAAAGGGTTTTTCTCTAGTTTTGCAAGACTAGAAACTTAAACAAACTAAATTAACTAATTAACTAAAGCAACAACTATTCACCAAATTTGATAAAGATGTTTCTATTTAGGTTCAACCAATTCACTCCTATGGTTATTTAAGTTAAGGTAGATTAATTGCTATTGGTTACCAATGATAGTAGTTAGGTTCATGTTCATTACTCCTAACCCTTAGACAATTAACTAATTTAAGCGTTGATCAAGTGTTTAAACTAACTAATTCCCTAGATTGATTATTTGGATTAAATAAGATTTGTAATGGTCAATTAAGTTATTAATTCAATTAACCTCTTGTTGATGGTTTCTCAAACAAGCTCACACATTAATCTTCCTATTTTCTTATTAATCTTAGTTTCATACTCATTACTTCCAAGCATATGTTTTAGCATTCACATAGACATATGAGGTTAACAATTAAGTGATGTTCATGCAACCTAATTGCCTTCCAATTAATAGAAAATAGTAGTGATTAATACATAAGGTTCTTTAACAAACTTAATTTAATAAATCACCAATAGACAATTAAACAAAATTCAATAATTAAACCATAGGAGTTCTTTGGTATTCCCCAAACATAAACAAAAACGAGTTTAACTCATAGTTGCAGTAGAAACAAGCATAAAAACAAAGTTTATGAAAGCAAACATGTTTAATTCCTAAGTCTAAGTGGTAGAATTAACCTAATTGCTTGAATTCTTCCAACTCTTGAAGCTTAGGTTTCCTCAGCGCCTTCTGAACCTTTTTTTTTTTTTTTGTTCAGGTATCATAATTTTCGACATGCCTAACTAAAAGAATGGTCATGAAATAAATTTATGTTACTTGCTAATTTACTATGTTGTATGTATTCTGCCAAAGTTTACTACGTTGCATGTATTCTGCATAATTATTCTGTCAGAATTACAACTTGCTATTTTAATGATTCTTTTAGATTTTTTTTCGCCTATTAAAATGTCATATATTTTGTCGGTTCATTTGGTGGATTAGTGTTTTTGTTAGATTTTGATGATTTTTTTTTTCTTTTTAGGTTTTGAAGACTTTGTCATTCATGTGGAGAAGAAAGAAAATATGGAGAATAAGAGTATCTTATAGTAGAATGTATTCCGCCAGAATGTATAAAACGAATCTTAGCAATATTATTCTTTCAGAATGATTTAGTGTTTTTTTGTGGGATTTTGATGTTCTTGATGCATTTTTTTTATAAGAATGACATGAAGACATTATAGGAATGACGTGAAGAATGAATCAAAGATTGATCACACTTAAAGTTTAAGAATGTTGTTGTTTTTTAAAAATTATACTTGTTATTCTTTCAGAATGTTGACATTATTCAAGAATGCTCCTTTTGTATCAGAATCATAGATGTAATTGTAAGGTCGAACCTTATAATATGATGATGTTTGAAACTAATTCATCAGCATCAGCGTCAGCATCAGTATCAGCGTCAGCATACAAGATGTTCTGTATATATAGTCTTACGTAACAGATTTAGTATTTTTCTTGCTTCCATAGTTATCTTGTATTAGTTAGCTGTAACATCCCTGATTTGTAGGGATTGTCTATAATAGTTCTATATAATCTTTTGTACGGGTTTGTGAAGGGGTTGTGTTTCACAAACCCTAATAGCCGCTTTGTGCAAACAATAATCTCTTTGTGAGATTATCATTCTTAGTGAAAGCTCTTTGTGATATTTCGTTGTTCTGTTCTTATTATTAGTCATTGTTTGATAAATCGATTGATCTAAGGTCCTTTCAATTGGTATCGGAGCAGGTTTCTTTTATCAAACAAATGGCTTCATCCTCTTCTTCTTCAAACTCATCAAATCACCCTTCTGCTAAAATTCCTCTGTTTGATGAAACAAATTTTGCTATGTGGAAAATAAAGGCTCTCTATGCATTAGATTCGGTAGATGAAGACATGTTGGACATCATCGAAAAGGGTCCATATGTTCCGATGTATCAGCCCCTGAAAAACAACGTTCCTGATGGTGCCATGAAGAAAACACCTAGAGAAAACTGGACGGCAGATGACAAAAGAAAGAATGGTCTAGATGTTCGTGCTTGGGCTGCAATCAACTATGCTTTGCCATACAATATATTTGGGCTGGTTCAGAATTGCATCTCAGCAAAAGAGATGATGGATACGCTGACTGTATCTTTTGAAGGCACTAAAAAAGTCAAGGCTACTCAAATAAATGATCTAAACAGAAGGTATGAACACTTTTTTGCAAAGAAAAGTGAAACCCTGACTCAAACCTTTAACAGGTTTAATACTCTTGTTAATGATTTGCGGAGACTAGATCAGTTAAAGCATCAAACTGTTCTAGTGCAGAAGTTTTTGGATTCTATGGGTGCAGGTTGGGAGAACCATGTTGATGTGCTGAAAAATAGTGAGAAGATCAACACTATGGACTTACAAAGGCTCTATGGAAACCTACGATACTATGAGGAATCCAAGCTTCAGAGAAAGGAGCTGATGAAGGATTCTCAGCGTGAGTCATCAGTAGCTTTATTCTCAAACAAAAAGCAAATGTCAGAGTCATACACTGAAAACCATTCAGACACTGATTCTTCTAAAAGTGACAATGATGATCTCGAAAAGGTTGTGGCTAGTGCGGCTTTGATTGTGAAGACTTTTGAGAAATCATGCCGAAATTTCTCAAAGTTTCAGAAGAAGATGAGTGGGAAATCTTCAAAAAGATCAGACGCTAATAAAAAGCATGGTACTGAAAGGAAAGGGAAAGCTCAGTGCTTTAACTGTGGGAGCACTGATCATTTTGCAAAAGAATGCAAACAAAGAACCCAAAGCTCGGATGAATACTGGAAGCAGAAGTACAACAAGTTGGTTGAGAAACTGAAAGCAGAGAACTTGGAACATAAAGTTCTTGTCGCTGAAGAAGAAAAATGGAAGACTGATGAGGAGTCATCAGATGATGAAGTTAAGTGTCTGATGGTCAAGATAGAAGACACTGATGAATGTAAAATCAACAACAGTTCATTTGATGCTGATATGTCTGATGCAGTGGAAAACTCCAAGAAGCACAACATTGATTCTCCTTCAATGTATCAGGTTCAAAACTTTGTTTCAGATTCAATGAATGAAAAAATCAAAATGTTTGAGTATTTGGGTGTTCTTAATTCTAAGAAGAATCAAACCATTAGAGATATGCAAAATCAAATCGATCTTCTTAAAACTGAACTATCCTTAAAAATTAACATTATTGACACTACTCAGGAAAATCTAAGAGTTACTAGTTTATCAAATTCCTCACATTCTGCTGAAATTGATAAAGTTAAAGACCTCTTGAACAAAGAACAATCTGTTTTAAAACTTCGGGCTAAATCTCACAAGAATGCTAATTATGTTATTTCTGCTCAAATACCTCATTCATGTGAGAAAATCCTTGGGGGAAATTTTGCTGAAGCTGAAAACGTTTTCAAATCTCAAGAAAAAGAATCTGAATTTTATTCCATGAATGAATTAAAAGATAGTTTCAAAAACACATTTACCAGCAACACCTTTATTAATCAGTCTCTCATTGATGAACACTGTGTTACTGACTCTAATGGTGTTAATAAGTATAATATTGAAATTACTGGAATTGATCCTACTTCATATCCTGCACATCTTGTGAGACCAACTTCTCTCACTAAAAATATTATTGCATTTCCTATCTCAAATGGAGTGTTTCATGCTGTTCATGAACAACTTAAACAATATCCTGATTGCAGTGTTTCAGTACATAAGTCTAAATCTGATACTGATGTGAGCTCCTCATTCATCACTGATTATGGTTCTTCTGACACTGAATTCTTTAGTAATTCAATGTTAAATAAAAGGACTCAAAGTTCTCTCGGTGAATCCTTCAAATATAAATGTGTCAAATCTAGAAATGTGTTTACCAAGAAAAATTTTGGTACTAGAATTTGCTACAGCTGTGGTGACTCGACTCACAAAATCAGTGAATGCAAGTTTGATAAAACATCATGAAGAGCTGATAACATCAAAGTTAGAAATGAAAAATGGACTCTTAAATCAAATTCTTTAAACTGTCTTTTTAAAGAATGCTATAATATATTATCAAATAACTTTTTGAATGACCCATCTTCCAATGGGTCAGTGTGTTCTAACTAGTTTCTCAGTGCTGCAGGGTCAGGAGCATCTTTGGTACTTAGATAGTGGTTGCTCAAGGCATATGACAGGATCCAAGTCTCTCCTGGAAGACTATGTCAAGAAAACTGGTCCTGCAGTAACATACGGAGACAATGGAAAGGGGTTCACCAAAGGATATGGAAATATCAAGTACAATAACGTGGTATTTCAGAACGTTTCATATGTAAAGGGTCTCAAACACAATTTTATCTCAATCAGCCAATTGTGTGATGCTGATTATGAAGTTCACTTTACAAAGAAGGAAGGAAGAGTTGTTAACACTGACAAGAACATCGTACTTTCAGCAAGTAGAAAAGATGATATATATGTTCTTGACATGTTCTCAAGTGACAAGGCGCTGATGCAATGTTTCTTTACAAAGTCTCAAACCAATCTCAGCTGGATTTGGCACAAAAGGTTCTCTCATTTGAACTTTAAGAATCTATCCAAAATATCCAATCAAGATCTAGTTAGAGGTCTCCCAAAACTCAGCTTTGTCAAAGACAAGATGTGCTCAGCGTGTGAACAAGGAAAACAAACAAAGTCGTCATTCAAACCCAAGTCATGTTCCAACATATCAGATCCTCTTCATTTATTACACATGGACTTGTTTGGACCTATTCCTGTTAGTTCCCAAGAAGGGAACAAGTATACTCTAATGGTTGTGGATGAGTTTACTCGATTTACATGGGACGTTTTCTTGAAGAAGAAAAGTCATGCTGCACAGGAAATCATCTCGCTGATTCGTAAAAATGAGACACTGACTGGTCTCAAAGTTAAGCAGCTGAGGAGTGATCATGGCACTGAGTTCCGGAATTCAACTCTTGAGGAATTTTGTGATTATACAGGCATTGGGCAGAACTTTTCAGCTCCTCGCACACCTCAGCAAAATGGAGTTGCTGAACGAAGAAATCGAACACTGATTGAGGCAGGAAGAACCTTAATGATTCATGCTGGTCTTCCTATGTCGTTTTGGGCTGAAGCTGTTAATACAACATGCTATACTCAAAATCGATCTCTAATTCACAGGATTCACAAGAAGACACCATATGAGATGCTGAAAGGTCGAAATCCGGATGTATCCTTCTTTCACGTGTTTGGATGCATCTGTTATATTCTTAATCAGCGTGATCCTAGATCAAAATTTGAGCCTAAGGCTGACAAAGGTATTTTTGTTGGGTACTCATCTATTTCAAAAGCTTTTCGTGTTTTTCATGTAAACAGGCAGTGCATTGAAGAATCCATTCATGTGAAGTTTGATGAGGAATCATACACTGATGAAAAAATAGCTCATTCTTCCTCTATTTTTCAAGAGCTTCTCTCTTGCCCATATGATGAAGTTTCTCATACTAAAGAAGAAGCTACTATTCCTGATCCTATCGTTCTAGATCCAAATTCCTTGAATCAAGATACTGTAGTCAGCTCGACAACTCATTTGTCTGATACTGATGAAACTCTTGAGAATGAAGACTCTCCTGCGACTGATGTTCCCTTCAGCAATAAAATTTCAGCGTCAAATCCAGTAGAATCAGCTTCTGGACATCGAGATCACCCTGTTGATCAAATTATTGGGAATCTTCATGATGGTGTCCGAACCAGATCTCGTGTATCTAATAATTTTTGCATGTATGTTAATTTCGTTTCAATGATTTTACCTGACAAGATTCACACAGCTCTTCAAGACGCAGACTAGATTAAAGCCATGCAAGACGAGCTGAACGAGTGCGAAAGACACAAGGTTTGGACCCTTCTTCCCAGACCATCAGGAAAGACCATTACCGGAACACCCTGGGTCTACCGCAACAAGGTTGATAAGGATGGTATTATTACTCACAACAAAGCAAGACTTGTTGCTCAGGGATTCACTCAAATTGAATCCATCGACTACGGGGAGACTTTTGCTCCGGTTGCCCGCAATGAAGCAATCAGACTGTTTCTCGCATACGCTTCATACATGAACTTCATTGTCTACCAAATGGATGTCAAAACGACATTTCTTCATGGTGAGTTACAAGAAAAAGTATTTCTCAAACAGCCCCCAGGCTTTGAAGACAAAGAACATCCTGACTATGTGTACCGACTAGATAAAGCTGTATATAGACTGAAGCAAGCTCCCAGGGCCTGGTATGAGACACTGACATCATATCTTCTTGAAAATGGCTACTGATGTGTGTAAATTCAACTAGTTTTATCCCTACTTTTTATTAATAATTTAAGCACACAAAGGCAGTGAACCTGTCTTTAAGTGGTATAGATTGATAAGTAAGGTATCGAACTCAGGGAACGGGCAATTAAACTAATAGCTAATTTTAACTAAAACAAATAATAGAAGTAAAGGGTTTTTCTCTAGTTTTGCAAGACTAGAAACTTAAACAAACTAAATTAACTAATTAACTAAAGCAACAACTATTCACCAAATTTGATAAAGATGTTTCTATTTAGGTTCAACCAATTCACTCCTATGGTTATTTAAGTTAAGGTAGATTAATTGCTATTGGTTACCAATGATAGTAGTTAGGTTCATATTCATTACTCCTAACCCTTAGACAATTGACTAATTTAAGCGTTGATCAAGTGTTTAAACTAATTAATTCCCTAGATTAATTATTTGGATTAAATAAGATTTGTAATGGTCAATTAAGTTATTAATTCAATTAACCTCTTGTTGATGGTTTCTCAAACAAGCTCACACATTAATCTTCCTATTTTCTTATTAATCTTAGTTTCATACTCATTACTTCCAAGCATATGTTTTAGCATTCACATAGACATATGAGGTTAACAATTAAGTGATGTTCATGCAACCTAATTGCCTTTTAATTAATAGAAAATAGTAGTGATTAATACATAAGGTTCTTTAACAAACTTAATTTAATAAATCACCAATAGACAATTAAACAAAATTCAATAATTAAACCATAGGAGTTCTTTGGTATTCCCCAAACAGAAAAAAAACGAGTTTAGCTCATAGTTGCAGTAGAAACAAGCATAAAAACAAAGTTTATGAAAGCAAACATGTTTAATTCCTAAGTCTAAGTGGTAGAATTAACCTAATTGCTTGAATTCTTCCAACTCTTGAAGCTTAGGGTTCCTCAGCGCCTTCTGAAACTTTCAGTCGCAGCTAATCCTTCAAAATTCGCCAGGAGTTATGTCCCATGAGATAAGGATTCGTCTTTTAAAGATATCCCAAAACAGAGGGTACTCGGCGAGTAGCAGAATCAACTCGCCGAGTAGGTCAATACTTATCCATCTTTAGATTAGCAGTCGTATTTATCTTCTGGCATATCATCGTGTACTCGCCGAGTAGGGTCGATCTACTCGCCGAGTAGGTCCTTCTTTTCACTCTTTAATCTTCACTTGCTTTCCCATTTCTCCTCTTTGCCTCCAAGCATATCTTTTGGACTGAAAACACAATTCAAAGCATTTTAAGTACCTTTTGTCCACATTATTTTCATAATTAACCAAAAATAACTAAGAATAATTAACTAATTATGCACATATCAAAATACCCCACACTTGACTTTTGCTTGCCCCCAAGCAAAACTATATTTTAAACACATTAAAATCACATTAATAACTCCAATCCTTCCCAGCCATTATGCCAAGACCGCAACGCATGCATTTGTGTCTAAAATTCCTAAAAACCCCCCATACTTCAAATACTCACAATCCTCATAAACATTCGCCCACTCACCCCGAACTATGCTCATTTTATGCAACCCTCCGAATCCATCCCCAGAAAACCTCTTTACCCTCAAGGTATTTTTAATTGAGCAACCCAAGCATACATAATCTAGAAAATTACAATTTATGATACCACTATGGAGCTCTTTGGAATTCTTCACTTCTTGATAATTTGATCTTGGATATCTTTGAATTCACCACCTTTGTTGTTTGATTTTTTGGTATCTTCAACTCTTTGGATTTCTTGGAATTTTGATCTTCAGATCTTTACTTCATTTGCTCCAAAATTCTGACAATTTTTCTTGTAATTTTCTCTTTTTTTTTTACATGTATACCTCACTTCTTTTTTTTCTTTCACTCAAATCCCTACATGCTTAAGCAGGGGCGCTCAATCTCAACCTTTATTGGCTAATGATAAAAATTTTCCTAGATACATTTCAGGTTTAGGCTGCTAAACATATTGCATCCCTCAGGCTGAGCAAGGTCGTGTTTTTGTCTCATGATTTCACTGAAATAAGGAAGCCACAAATGCACTAGAACGTGTATAGGCTCAACTAAACATTTGGGTTCTCATGCAATTATTAACACAATTCTAATATGGAATCCTAATTTTTTTTTTACCAAAATTTTCTAATTTAAGACCTAATCATTTTTAATATTCAACAAATTTAAAAATTAGCCTAAATTAAGATTCTAAGTGTTCTAAGATGTGACTAACCCCCTACCCCACACTTATTTTATGCAATGCCCTCATTGCATATTATAACAACTAAAAAGAATGCAAATAGAGAGAAAGTTGGAACAAAGTCCCCTGGGGTAGCAGTCGCTAGGTTGACACTCTCTTCTTCAACTCCTTCTTCTAGTGACTTTAACCATGGGAACAGCTCATCCATGGTACGGGTGTCATACGTCTCGTGTGGTTGATAGCTCGAATACTCCAAGGAAAAAGGGTTGTTGCACAAGCCTCAGTAGTAATGCATAAAGAATGTATGAATAGCGCATGTAAAAGTAGCCAGAACAAATCAATAACTCCTCCTGCAGCAGGCTACTCGGCGAGTAGGGTAGTAAACTCGGCGAGTAGAAGTTGTCGGACAAAGCAGATCGTGCAGAAGCAGATGTACTCGCCGAGTAGTATTAGTGCACTCGGCGAGTAGAGCGTATAATTCCAGAAATTTTCTAACCGCTGTCTCTCTTTACTCTAGTGTTGACATGCAAATATAAATGCACTCTCCAGTAAACTTCCTAAACAACAACACTTTAATAAACTCTCGATTCGTACGGACTCGATCCTAGGAACAAAACTCCATAAGCACTCCTAAAGGTTCTCATTCCTCGCTTGACTATTCCTAAATAGCATGCATCTTAGCTTCAATACCTGAAAAGAAAACTAAAAGTAACACTAAAATTCAAACCACATAGCCAAGTTCACATGTCCACAATTGTCTTAAACAAACATCACAATCAAGAAAAAAAAACAAATAAAATCTTCATTCTTCCTCGTCCATCCCGGCTCCTCCAGCGCCACTACCTCCTTCTCCACCCCTTCTTTGCATCCTTTCATCCCAATCCATGATGTAAGGATAGCCGGGTCCCGGTCGCGGGGCAATATGCATTTGTTGGAAGAGATAGTCGAAGGATTGATTGGTGTAATTAACTCCTCGCCCTATATCATCCAAATATCGTCTATACTCCACTTGATTCCACCCCTCATTATCCTCCACCGGAATCACCGGTGGGTCTTCTCGTACCCGCTCGTTCCTCGGTCTAACCCGCCTTCCCGGCTCCTCGGGGACCGTCGGCTCGTCCTCATTCGGGATCATAAAAGAATCACCAAAATTTTCCACTATCCAAGCCCTCCTATAGAGTGCCGTATTGAACGGATGAGGGTGGATAACCGTTAGCATTTGAGCTTGCGGTAATTCCAAGATCCCAAATGATCGCGCAAGCCGAGTAATGAACATACCCCCATTGATCTTCGAGTTGATTTTTTCCTTAACCGCTCCCTCCGCAAGAAATTTAATGATGCAATATGGGTGGTTGCAGAAAACATCGGGGGTGATGATACTCCACATATAAAAGATATCAAGGGTGGGAACTTTATCCCCATCCTTTCACATGTTGATCGTGCTCGCAATGAACCGGTGAATAAGTCGATGGATTGGAGAACGGATATGACCTTCTTGAGCAGTGGAAGGTATATAGACCCGGTTAGCAATTGTACTCCACCATGTTGACGCCACCACCCCCTCGGGAAGTTCTTTGTGAGTATTTTCCAAGAAGGCTTCAAAGTATTCTGTCATCGCTATGTCTTGATCGTAGATGCCTAACCGCCAAGAGAATTCAACCATGCTGCATTGTCGCAGCTCTCCTCCCAAAGAAAACGAAACCGTGTTTGGGTTGTAATACTCACTACCACCTCGGAATGAAATGGTAGCAAAGAATTCCCAACACAACTCCGCGTAGACGGGCTCTTGGATTTTAAACAATTGCAACCAACCATCACAAGTGATGTTGGCATAACCCAAGTTACAGTCTTTCACCAAATATGGTGTAAGTTCCTCTTCCAAGCCAACATTGCCCATCCATCCTCAATCCACTGCAGTGGGCAAGTGAATTTCCTTTTGTCGCAGAGTTTCCAACCTGTTTAAGGCTCGGGTTTTGGAGGATTTGGAGGTGATGTGTTGAAAGGATAACCATGACATATCACCATGGCCTCCTCCACGTGATGACTGTCCTCTCCTTGCCATGCTATCTGCATAAACATTCCAAAAACACAGCAACAAACAACACCCCAGAATTAAAACAGAAAAATTTTTCATCTTTGTGGGACCTACTCACCGAGTACACGACCATACTCGCCGAGTAGTATGAACACTCGGACAGATCGAAACCGGATCTGTATAATCTGTGTAATAGTCCAATTTGTTCATAGGGGTTTGTTGTAATTGTGTATCTAACCATAGATCTTGAAGAAATTACTCCAAATAACCTCTAATTCATGAGTAAATCAAAGCCCTAAAAATTGGGGAAAACTCCCCAAATCCGAAAATATACCAAATATGGGGAGATATGTGATAAAGATTGGACCTTTCATAAAATTAAAGAGTAAAGATGTTACCTTGTTGCTTGAATTAAGAGAAAGAGGAAGAAAATTGACTACGGCGGCTGAAAGAAGATGCTCGGCGAGTGTGGGGATGAAATGTTGAATAAAAGTAATTTTTACAGATTTTGATTTACTGGGTTTGAACCGTCTACTCGCCGAGTATAATGGATCTACTCGCCGAGTAGACACGCGTGTCATGCATTTTTGGCTGTATACGAACATTTACTCGCCGAGTATAGCCGATATACTCGCCGAGTAGATGTCTCAGGTTGAAAAAATTTTAAATTTTGCCAATTTTTACTATATTAATTCCTTTGTTTAGCCTTTCCACCCCACACTTTCAGTAGAGCTTGTCCTCAAGCACTTAGAGAAGTAGAATGAATGAAGAAAAATAAAAAAAAACAATACGAAAAATAAAGAAAGGGAAAGAAAATGCAAACGTGAAACTCGGGTTGCCTCCCGAGAAGCGCTTCTTTTGATGGAGTCATTAGCTGGACTCCGCCCCTTCTACGTGTTTGCGATTCCGCACAGCAGGAGCTCCTCCATTCCTTCATTACGGGGGACTCCTTCTTCATATTTCTTCACTCGATGTCCATTGACTTTAAATGGCGTGCCATCTCTTCAGATCAATTCTATAGCCCCGTGAGGAAACACCGTCTTGACCACAAATGGACCGTCCCACCTTGATTTTTGTTTGCCCGAGAAAAGTTTTAATCGGGAATTGAAGAGTAGTACTTTTTGGCCTTCATGGATGTCTTTGCTTTTGATTCTTTGGTCATGCCATCTCTTGGTCTTTTCTTTATAGAGCCACGAACTAGAATAAGCCTCATGTCGGAGTTCTTCAAGGGCATTCATTTGCATTAGACGGTTGGTCTTCAATTCTTCCATGTCAAAGTTGCACCTCTTTAGCGCCCAATATGCCTTGTGCTCGATTTCAACCGGTAAATGACATTGCTTTCCATAAACTAACCTATATGGTGTAGTACCAATAGGTGCTTTGAAAGCGGTACGAAATGCCCATAGCGCGTCATCCAATTTGTCCGACCATTCCTTGCGGTTGCTTCCCACCGACTTCTCTAAGATACGCTTCAAAGCTCGATTGGTCACTTCCGTTTGCCCACTCGTTTGCGGGTGGTATGATGTGGAGAACTTATGGGTCACCCCATATTTCTTGAGCACCTTGTCCAATTGATCATTGGCAAAGTGTGTGCCACGGTCACTAATTAAGGCCTTCGGAACACCAAACCGGGAGAATAATTTTTTCAAGAACCGTACCACTACCCGTCCATCATTTGTAGGTAAAGCCTGCGCCTCCGCCCATTTTGAAACATAATCTACCGCCACTAGGATGTACTTGTTTCCTTTGGATGTGGGAAATGGCCCCATGAAGTCTATGCCCCACACGTCGAACACTTCACACACTTGAATGCTATGTTGTGGCATTTCATTACGGGATGAAATGTTTCCCACCCTTTGGCAAGCATCGCATTCTTTGACATATTGGGCTGCATCTTTGAAGATTGTAGGCCAATAGAACCCAATGTCAAAGATCTTCTTTGCGGTATAGTGTGCTCCATGATGTCCTCCCGTGGGCCCGCTATGGCAGTGCTCTAGTATTTTTCGACTCTCCTTTCCGAACACACATCTTCTTATAATTCCATCCGCGCAGCTTCGGAAGAGGTATGGATCGTCCCAAAAGTAATATTTGATCTCCGCAAAGAATTTCTTCTTTTGCTGACTACTATAATCCTTCTGGACGTAGTTGGTAGCTAAATAGTTAGCTATGTCTGCGAACCATGGCTCCTCTCCCACGGACACCATAATGTATTCATCCGGAAAGTCGTCTCCATCCTTATCTTCTTGCAATGCCGGGTTCTAGAGCCTAGATAAATGATCAGCCGCTACGTTCTCCATTCCTTTCTTATCTCGTATCTCTATATCGAATTCTTGAAGAAGCAGCACCCATCGTATTAGTCTTGGCTTGGCATCCTGTTTGGAAAAAAAATACTTGATAGCCGAGTGGTCAGTAAAAACAGTGGTTTTAGATAAAACCAAATAAGGGCGAAACTTATCAAAAGCGTAAACTACGGCTAACAGTTCTTTTTCAGTAGTAGTATAATTCTCTTGGGCAGGATTTAAGGTCTTGCTTGCATAATAAATGGGTTGAAAGTGATTATCAACCCTTTGTCCAAGGACCGCTCCTAGTGCATAGTCACTAGCATCACAAAGGTTCGAAATGAGCATAGTCACATCATCTTTGGATCTCCAAATGAGAAGTTGAGCAAAGAATTTGCTGAGATCATGTCTCAAAGGTTCGAAATGAACATGATGGGGAAGATGACTTTCTTCTTAGGTCTTGAGGTTCAGCAACAAAAATCAGGTACTTCAATTTGTCAAAGTAAATACATTGCCGATATGCTAGTTAAGTATTCTCTCAGCGACTGCAAACCAGCTTCTACTCCGGTGTCCAAGACTGATAAGCTACACGCTGATCCCACTGGCGTTGATGTTAATCACTCTCTTTATGGAGGAATGATTGGATCTCTTCTCTACCTCACTGCAAGTCGCCCTGATATCATGTTTGGAACCATTCTCTGTGCTAGATTCCAAGCTAATCCCAAGGAGTCTCATCTCATTGCAGTCAAACGCATCTTTCGATACTTAAAGGCTACTCAGAACCTGGCACTGTGGTACCCTCGTGATTCAGCGCTTGAACTCTTTGGATACATTGATTCCGACTATGCAAGTTGCAACTTAGATAAGAAGAGCACGTCAGGTGGATGTCATTTCCTTGGAAATCTACTAATCAGCTGGTCCGGCAAGAAACAAACCGCAGTAGCTATCTCCACTGCAGAAGCTGAATATGTTGCCGCTGGAAGATGTTGTGCTCAAATTCTATGGATTCAAAATCAACTTTTAGACTATAGGCTTAAATTCACAAAGACTCCTATATTCTGTGACAACACCAGTGCCATTCAGATCACACAGAATCTGGTTCAGCACTCAAAGACAAAGCATATAGAGATCAGACATCACTTCATCAGAGACAATGTTGAGAAAGGCAAGGTTCTTTTACATCATGTCAAGACTTCCGATCAACTAGCTGACATTTTCACTAAGGCCTTGGATACTCAAACTAATGCTCACATCATTGGCGAACTTGGAATGATCACTCTCGATTGAAAAATTGTTTTACTAATGTTTGTTATTGTCTTGTACACTAATGTTTTTTTGTACTGATGATGATGCGCTGATGATGTTTAGCATGCTGAGTACACTGTATGATCTCTTATCTATTTCTCTTCTACAAATCTTCTAAACTAAAGTTGAATGATTCACTGTATTAAACCATACACCGATAACAACTTGAAACTCTTTGCCGATGGTTAGACAAAATACCAAGTTCTATCACACGCAACTATCCCTTCTTACCAATCTTACACTGATTCTGTGATTCGGTGTGACAAAACACACGCTGATGAGAATCTAACAGTATTTTCCGATGGTTAGACCAAAAACACCAAGGTCTATCACACGCAACAATCCTCTCTTTACCTTCTTCTCACTCAGTGTCTAATGATTCAGTAAGAAATACCACTCACTGATAAAGACTCGACAGTCTGTGCCAATGGTTAGATAATTAAACTAGTATCTATCACACGCACCAATCACCTTGCTAACCCAACACAAGCAAGTTGTACCTTGAATTGACGACAAACTATCTTTCAGCATGTACCTCTCAGTGATAACAATCTCAGCGCTTCCGCAGTCACTGATTGTAGTTTCCTCTTCGGTACAATGGCTATATTTACCCAACAACTATTTTTTGATTTGACAGTCTGTCAAGATACGCAGTTATTTTCGATGAAGATAATCATTACATTTTTTTTACCGTTGCATTCCTTATTTAAACCTTTTCACCTCTTCTCCAAACCTTTTTACCTTCCTCCAATCTTCTCTCACTCTTAAAACAAAAAAAACCCTAGAATCCTAAACCTCTTCAATGGCGGCATCACTGTTCACCTTCTCCTCCACCTCAAGAAGAGTTGTCCCAGCTCCAAACTCGCCTCCTCTTCCCATATACATCAAAGCCACCAACGTTGTTTTCAACCCTGATATTCCAGAAGTTCATCAAGGTCTTGGACTTGATGATTTTGTTAATTTCTTAGCTTCCTGCCGACTCCGATACGCAATCAGTGACGTTCCATTAGAGTTCTTTCCCGAACAAGTCTGTGAATTCTACTACACTGCAACAATTAATGATGAAAACAACGCCATCTCCGGGACTATTGGCTGTGGAAGACACTCAGTCTTCATTACCGCTGACCTCCTCAGTGCTGCGCTCAGGTTACCAATCTTTGAACCATTCTCAGAGCTTCCATCTATTGAACGTTGTAGACGTCTCTTTGATCAACTGGGATACGATCACTCTAAGGCTGGTACTCGATCAGATCTCATTCTGCGTCAGTGCATGACTCCAGGATGGAAGTTCTTCACCGGTGCTCTGTGTAAGTGTGTGGGTCACAAATCTCGCAGTGGTGATCAACTGAGCACGTATGAACAACAAGTCGTCTATTATTAGTTTAAGAATCGTTTTTGTATATTTTTTCATAAAATACTTATTCATGTTTTCTTTTTATTAATGTATTCTTAAATAATGTCATAAACTATTATTCTAACAGAATGTCATTCTAACAGAATTGCATTCTGACAAAATAATAATATTCTGATAGAATAAAATCGGTTTTGTTAACAAATTAAGTTTGAATTTAAATTGAATTAATTAAAAAAAGAGTAAATTACTGAAATCGTCCCTGTGGTTTGGTTAAAATTGCATATTTGGTCCCTAACTTTTATTTTGCACTCGGATCATCCCTGTGATTTGATTTTGTTGCATTTTTCGTCCCTATGGTTTGGTCAAAAGTGCATGTTTGGTCCCTAACTTTATGTATGTAAGGGACAAAAAACACAACAAAATCAAACCATAGGGACGAAAAATGCAACAAAATCAAACCACATGGACGATTCGAGTGCAAAAGAAAAGTTAGGGACCAAACGTGCAATTTTAACCAAACCATAAGGATGATTTCAGTAATTTACTCTAAAAAAATTCAGATTTTTAAAATAAGTAGAATTAATAGTCCCTATAAAATAGATAATTTCCTTTTATAAATGTAATTAATTGTCCAAAATACTCATTAGCTAAAATTTGTGTGATTACATGGTACATGTTATCCCATTGTAATATCATACACCCTCAAATCATATCCATTGATTAATTCCATCTGTTGGTCCAGATTTGTGCATTCTAGCACACAAAAGTTACTAAAAACAAAATAACCTATGCATATATATATATATATATATATATATATATATATATATATATATATATATATATATATATATATATAATTTAAGTGTTTCGCTTGTTATTGATTAAATTTTAAACATTTAAATTGTTTGCCCTAGTTTATTTTTTCCTTCCATCCCCCAAATGTGTCATCATTTTCAGAAATATTTTTTTTATCCATTCGCCACTTGAGGCATGTTTCTTTTAGTTTTAGGAGTTAATGCAACAACTAAATGACCATTTTACCCTTTTGTTTAAAAGTGATTGCTGAATAACAAATGACTATTCAATTTAGAAATTGTTAGAAATTAAAATTAAAAACCTAAGCCGTTAAGATGGGCGATATGTATTTTAAGTTAAAATTAAAAAATAAAAAGAACAAAAACAATTGTAACAATGTTGTTTCATTTTAAGACTATCAGGAAAATGGAGAGTATGGATTTGTTCAAGGGTGTCTTGGGTAAATTTAATCATTTTAATCAGAATATTTTATAATCAATGCGTTTAACTTCTTGAATTTTTATTTTTTTTCAGTAGTTTCTAACTTGAGCATGTGATGTGTTTTATGTGTTTTACAACCACATAATAGAGGTAAATCCATACACCTTTATTAATTATAATGTAAAGTTGTATCTTAGATACTAATTATTAATTTGTTGCAGAATTTGGAGTAAGAAATCATGGAGCTCGAGTAGTAACATTTACCGATCAAAGTTAACTTTTTAGAAAATTCAAGCTTAAAGAGGTAAGAGTTCTTTATTTCAATCATGTATAGTAATTTCCTTTTGGAGGTAAATCCATTTCTGCAATCTACATAATCACAAGGTGTAATTTCATCATGTTAATAATTTTCATGCAATAACCTTAACATGTGATGATTCAATAGGGAACAATAATTAAAATATGATGATATAGTAATCAAATCAATAAAAGTACAATGCTATTTCTTGCTATAATTGGTAGTTTGATCAAAGTATGATATGCAACTTAACATGAATTAATCACACAAAGTATGTGTATACCTTTCTCGGCCTTTTGGCTAAGATCAAGTGAAGCACACAAAGTATGTTGATCAGATCAGATTTAAACAACTAAAGATGAACCATTTCAACATTTATAAATGATCTTTTGAATTACTAAAAGTAATTTGTTTAAACTTTCAATTATGGTTTTTAGAATTGAGTTTCTAGTTTCTAGGATTAATCTATAATATATATTCCCTCATTTTGTTGTACTAGGCTTCAAGTTGTTTAGCTATAATAGAAGTATAATGCTATAAAAAAATAAAGCAATACAAGTAGAAGTAGAATGCTATAAAAATATAAAGCATTATAAGTAGGGTGATATAATATGAAGAACATGAAAAAAAAAATCCGAAATAAAAACAAATTAGTCATATATTTACTATACATACAATCTAATTCTTGATAATCAAATAGATATGACAATTGATAAGAGTTGGATTACACTGCCAAATCGGAGCTCTCCAGAATTCCCAATATGTCTTAGAAACTTTATAGAGATTGCCAAGAACCATGTCGATGGTAAATGAAAAACATGTTGCTCGTGTAGAGATTGTGTGAATATGTATCGACAAATTGTGACTACGGTTTATGCCCACATACATGATCGTGGATTTCTTCAATCATATCGTATATGGATTCATCACGGGGAGGAATATCCTTCTTCAGATTTAGACAACATTTGGTTTCCTAGAAACCATACTACAACAATAGTTTATAATCATTTTGACATGTATTCTCCCCTGAAATTCGAAAATGTAATAAAAGGGGTCGTGAAAGTAATAATTATGTTTACATAGCCTAAATAAAGACTAAGGAGAGAAGCCCGGAAAAGTTGTCGGAAAAATATTGTTGAACGAGCGCTTCGCCAGAAAGTGAAAAGTAACTCGCTGAAAATTTGGCCCGATCTTCGCCGGAAAAATCGTCGGTGCCGGAAAAAGTGGGGACGATGCTGAAGGAACTGCTGTTAAAGGTTGATGTCAGCGTCGGAGGGTGGCAGGTCCGAGTGTCAGCAAGCAGTGGCAGACGACAACGAATAGTGGAAGACAGCGGCCAGAGTAGCTGTCGGTCATGGTTTTGCATCTGAAACTGGGAGCGAGAGAGATTTAGGAGATATTTGAGTGTGTTTAGAGAGAGACTGACTACAGTATGTCACGTTTGTGGCCAGGCAATGTAGTGTCGGGTCTCGATTTTTGTGTAAAAAAGATGGAGTTCTTTTAAAATACTAGCTCATATTAAATTTTATAAAATATCAAAATGTTGTTGCGAAACGCAGGGTAGCTAGTTAAACAAACTATTTGAAATTCCATTCTAACGATTACGGTTCATGTGTTGTCTGTTCAGTGCCTCGTTTTCTTCGGATAATTGTATCTTTCTCGTACAAGCTCTTTTTTCAATGTTCTTTATATCCTTGGTTTGTAATTACGTGTACTCTTTTTTTAGTGTATCATCTATACATAATAATACTTAATACGTATATCTAATAAAAGCATATTTAACCAATCATTACTTATGTATAATGAAAAATGTTCGTTTATCGACGATCTAAACATATCGAAGATTTTTATGATATCCAATATACATTTCAAAGTGTATTTAGAAGTAATCATGCTTAATCGTAAAGCGATAATAGAACTAAATTTGGCAAATATCTCACCGCATCATTAAGACTCTAAGATATGTGTGTCTGATACTTTGATTTGAATGTTGTTTAAAAGATTAAATATTTTCACTTATTTTGTGTTGGTTTTAGCCATACTCAAAATAGGTGAACTAAGTAGAGTTTGTACGTGTCTTTGATGTTATCAAATTTTGTTTTGACTATGATCAATGTTATAGGGATCAAATTAAAGGTGTGTTGGTTGGAGTCTATAACCAGTGATGGAGATAAAAGGTGAGGGGAAAGGGGAAAAGTGTACAAATCTTATGAACAAGACAAGTGTACTACCATATGCATAATGTTAAGCCTCCTTCTTCATTCTAGGTCATCCCCCACCCTCTAAAACCCTAGAAATCATCCTTAATCATTCATGGTGGCATTTTGAGCTTATGGAGTCCATTTTTGGAGTGTTTGGTCCATTTCCAAGAAGGTGGAGTTTGATGCAAAGATGAGGATCAAGGAGAAGCTTATGGATTTGGGTTTTGTGACTCATTTTCAGCTTGATGAAGGTATAAAGCTTTGAACTTGATCATTGGTGTCTTAGATCTACCATTTATGGGTTTTTGTTCATTTTGGTCCCAAGTATGAGATCTAGTGGCATTGATTTCATTCTAGGAGCTTTGAGTTGCCCCTCTTAGTGTTTATGAGGTTCAAGGTCTATAAATTTGGCACCTTTAGAGTTTAAGACCATCTATGTTGGAGTTTGAGCCATTTCCATGAAAGTAGAATGTTATTTGGTCCTTTTAGGGCATGCAAAGTCACCAAGTTAGCGAGTTTATGGTTTTAGACGTTAGTTGGGACTTAGATCTATGGTTTGGACTTATTGGACCAAGAATTAAGAACTTAATGAGGATCTGGCTTAATGGAGTAGTACGTTGGGCGTACAAGTATGTACGCGTAGCGTACAAGCCAAGCACCCTATACGCTTAGCGTACAACCGAGTACGCCCTACATGCTCAGTCAGATTGTATTTCATGTTTGTGGTCCTCGGGTTGGGCCATTTCTTGGACTAAGTTGATGTGGGACTTTTTGGGCCAATTGGGAACAAGTTTATGAACTAAGGAAATTATTGGGCTTTAGGATGAGGCCCACTAGAAACACTTGGGCCCAATTTGGAAAATTAGGCCATAAGTGGGCCATAATTGGGCCTTGATGATTATGAGATATTAGACTATCGGAATGACAAGTGTTTGGACTAGAATAAATGGTTGGTCCTTAAGGTAAGACCATGTGGACATTTCGGCCCAATTTGGAAAATTGGGCCATATGTTGGGCCATGGTTGATTATTGGGCTTTTGGGCCTTCAGAGTATAAGTTGGGCCTTGGTTTTGAACCAAGCTAGGTTAGGGGTAAAATGGTATATTTACTCCAAGCTAGGTTGGGCCTTGGTTGATTATTAGGCTTTTGGGCATTCATACAAGTGTCTTGATGATTGACAATTCGAGGATCGGTTAGCCAGCAGCCAGAGATTTATTCGTGGGACTTCAGCAGTGAGAGGTGAGTCTCTTCACCATACCAATGGGTCAAAGGCACCAAGTGTAACATCCCAAATTTAAAGACCAAAATTTTGTTTTTAATTAAGTAATTTATAAAACAGTTTACTGAAAGCGTCATCAATATCATATCAAACCCATAAACCTATAAGTCAAATGTCATAAAACATGTCATGGAATAATAATGTTAGAGTATAATCCCAAGAATATCATGGTGCGGTAAATAATGGTGTGATGCGCTGCTATCGAGCCGACTCCTTTCCCTTCGAAGAAGAAGGTCCTAAAACAAAAACTGTAAACCATAAGCACAAAGATTAGTGAGTCCCCCCATCATATCACATACCAAATTATAAACATATTGTTACGCATATTTGGGTGCCCAAACTACCCTACTGAACATACTGGGGTGCTCAACCTACCCCTGCTAGACATACCGGGGTGCCTAACCTACCCCATGTCATGCATATCTGGGTGCCCGACCTACCCTCCGGTGTACCTCAACCGGTTACAGGGACTATTTCACCCCTTACCACTACCACATAGCAACATAACATAAACATACTGTCAGGCATACCGGGGTGCCTGACCTACCCCCTGGGTCCTTTCGACCTGATACAGGGACTTTTCCCCCTTACTACCACCATCACATGACATCATAATAGGCTAGCACATAAAACATAACAAATAGTGTCAAACCTAGATAACTATCACAAAGACAGTTATCTGACATACAACTCCTACTAGTAGGCCGACATTGTGGCCGTAGACCCACTTTTACTGGAAGGCAACTCACATCAATGTCGTGTAGTAACTAAACTGTTCTCGGTGCTAGGATCAACTCTCCTCAAACTCCTACACATACCAGTCTCCTTTAGTTACCTCTTCATATTTATATCCCCATTTAAGGTCAGTCTTGGGTAATGGTCAAAGTCAAAGTTAAAGTCAACGCCCTGGTTGACTCAACTCGCCGAGTTGGTCCATGAACTCGTCGAGTTCTATAATTCAGATTATCTCAAATTCGTGATCTGACTCATCGAGTTACCCTATAACTCGTCGAGTTTCTCCTTATGAACAAATTGGGACTTTCCATTTGAACTCGTCGAGTTCTCCTTCATACAGTCGGGACATTTGCTCACTGACTCAGCAAGTTCATCCTTGGACTCATTGAGTTATTGACCTTTAAGTCGAAAACACGTCTAACTGGCTGAGTCATCTTCTATACTCAACAAGTTTCTAAGTAACATAGAAGGTTGGGGGAACCACGACCCGACTCGCCGAGTCCTAAGAACGACTCGTTGAGTCCCCCATGATCCAAAACTATACAGTCGATTTCAGTCGGGCTTAACGCATCCAAAACATAAATTTGGCCTCCTAGGGTCGATATGACACGTAACGTTTCTAACTTTACGTGTATGCATGGGTTATTTAGCTCAAAAAGCCCTAAAAAGTGATTCCTAGGATGCATGGGACTCCTATGGCCATAAAGTTGGCACCTTTATGCCATGGACTCCCTCAAAGGCTCTGGATCTGAAGTCAATACCCCAAAACATGCTTGCATCCACGAATGGTTCCAAAAATGGATCCTTAAAGCCCTACACTACTCCAAGAAGATATCTAATAGATGAATGGTTAAGGTATAAAATTTATACCTCAAATAAGTTGGAAATGGAACACAACCTCTAGATCTACTTGCTGAATCTTGAACTCCAAAGCTTCTTCTTCCTTCTCAAGCTTCAAAACCACCAAAAACACACAAAAATGGAGAACACTCAAAATGGGTTAGGGTTTCGAATTAGGGTTTCCTGGACTAAGGGAGGCGATGAGGGAGGCCACAATGAGGTGTTAAGGTGTTTAAATAGGGTGAAAACCCTAAAAAATATGGTTTCACTCTGGCATACCTACTCGTTGAGTCGAGGCTCCTCGACTCATCGAGTAGACTTCAAGGCTTGCGTCCAACATATCCAATTCCTACTCAACGAGTTTGGGGCCTCCAACTCGTCGAGTCCCTTAGCAAATATGAAAAATTCTTATTTAAATACATACCAGGAACCTGGAGTTACACCAAGGTCGACCCATTTTGTGATATGTGGTACACTAGTTGATTTAGTGATATGTGGTATACTAGTTGGTTATGTGCTATGTGGTATGCTAGTTGTCTCTGTGATATTTTCCCGAGTAACCATCGGGAGCCCATGGTACTTGGATACCAGACCATGTGGGGGAGTCCATGGCATTCCATGTAAAGACCATGGGGGAGCCCATGGCACTTGGATATCAGACCATGTAGGGGAGCCCATGGCATTACAGGTAAAGACCACGGGGGAGCCCATGGCAATTGGATATCTGACCATGTGGGGAGCCCATGAATTTCCAGGTAAAGACCATGCGAGGAGCCCATGGAATATAGGTTTAAAACCCTTTGGGGAGCCCACGACATCCTGGAGTAAGACCGTGGGGGGACCCCACAACATCCCTATATGTTTATATGCATGACTTATGTGACTGATATGGTTTATGTGATTATGTGGGGTATGATCTGGGGAACTACTAAGCTTCGTGCTTACATTTTTGTTTATGGTTTCAGGTATCATCGGTTTGGAAAGGAAGAGTCTGGCTTGATCGCAGCGCACACACCCGTGTTTTCCGCAATATATGATTTTGGGAAGAACTCTTATAGATGTTTTTAATTAGCAATGTTTTTTGGAATGTTTGGATTAAACGATATCAGTGTTTTAACTATAATAAAAATGAAATTTTTACCCTTGATTTTTGGGTCGTTACACATCACCCATAGAAAAAATATAGGTGGTGATACGACAATATGGATCACAGTCAAGGGATACATAGAACATATATAACAAATAACATAAAGTAGAAATTCTTATATCTGAAAAGGAAATTACATATGTACTAGACTATAGGTGTAGGAACTTGAGAGTACATATACATGCCTCAAATAGTAGGCAATTCTATAAAACTATATTGCAAAACTAAGGAGACTACAATATTATTCCATGAATGTAAATTTTTGACTCTTATTTTCTTGAGAATACATGTGATTCTGAAGAGTGTCAACGTAATGTTGGTAATTTTACGATTTAGAAGTATTTAAATAAAAGTACTTTCAAATAAAAAAATACTTTCTTAATGTATATAAGTGGTTTCCTAGCTTATATGTTATCAGTAAATTAATCACAATTTCAACGTTACAATGAGTCCCAATAACCTAGGTATTGTCTAAGCAATGTCCCTCCCGACTCTTCATTGGACATCATAATAAGTAGATAGTTATCACCAATCGCGACTCGACCATCAAGATTGTAGCTATCAACCATTGATGGGTTTGAGCCATAAGAACTTTCCTATGTGCACATGCAAACCCTATTGCTTGGATCTAGGTTTCTCTAATTGAACATGCTTTGTATCCAAGACTTTGAATCATAGATCTAGTGTAAACAAAAAATTTACAACATATGAAATCAGATCTAGAATAATACCTTGAGTTACTTCCTTGAAAACTTCTTTTCCTTGGAGCTTAGAGTCACAATTGTCACTCATCTAATGGCTTACAAACACCTACTAGCAAGAAGATGATATGAGAGAGAGGGAGAGGTGAGAAATCGGCTCTAGGGTTTCCTCAAAGCATAGAGTGGCAGATTTCTCCTTCCCTAAGGGTCTATTTATACTATGAGCTCCTAGAGATTTACCTTAAACCCTAATTGGATAACTTAGCCTCAAAGAAATCCAAATATCCTTCTAGATAGGGCCTTGGACGATTTCTAGGATATCCATATCCTTAAAATCATCCTTTCCCATATCCATAAGGATTCATAGCCTAAAACACAACTATCACACATTTGACAGTTTATGCCTCTTCATTTAATTAATCTCTTTAAGTCACCAAATTAATTCTTAATTAATTTATGACTTATATTAATCAAACAATATTATTATTCCTTTAATATATTATTCTTATAAAATATTAATAATAATATTTCTTCTCTCTATATAAATCACCTTGTCAAGTTGCTATGGTGAAGGCAACCCAAAACGACCATGGACAACCGCATCAAGTAATTACCAAATATAGTTATAGCCTTAGACACTAATCTAACAACCATATGTGGAGGGTTTCAACCTGTATAGATTTCCACATAATTCTGTCACACCCCCAAACCAAGGATGGTAGAAACGTCCGGGGGTGGAGGACTTCATGTATAGTATCATAACCACAATTGCAATAATAATTTAAGCAAACAGAACCAACATATATATAATTGAAAAAGCTACATCAGTGTATGAGTTACATGTTTCCAAATCAATTACAATATGTTAACAAAAACATGATATGTTGACGCCTTAACGTCCCATCCTCAAAATGCACTTTGGTACCTGTTTAGTGATTAACTGAGAATACAAGTTGTTTGAAAAAGTGTCAACACAAAGGTGGTGAGTTCATAAGTTTTTGTTTTTGAACTTAATAAAAGTCTTTCTCTTGTAAATGTCACGTTTGTTTCAGAAAAATCCGATATTTTCCTTCAAATCTGTGTAATGTAGTCTTATAACCGAAGACAAAAATGTATAAGTAATCTCTCTTGCTAATAGAAAATGATATGTGTTTAAATTGGCATAAACGTGTTTGAATTAAATGAAATTCCCATAAATTCTTATGTTTGTTAATACTTTCTGTGAGTTTATTATAACCATGCTATGACCTAGTTGGCCTGAAACGACGTTCTTCAAGCGTCAGAACTGTTTATGACATTTGTCACCCCAGACCTGCCGGTCTAACTGTTGCATGCAGTTAAGGTGTGGGTTTGTCAAACCCAATATAGATCTATATACAACAATCATGCTCTCCCTCCAGGAGACTCTAGTTACAATACAGGACTTAATGGTAAGTGTGAAGCGAATGACTCACAAAGTCCTTAACGAATTTACATGTAACGTAATGAAAATCCCTTATAGTATAAATGTACAATTCTTGCATGAGTGTGTTATGTATTGTATCATAAACCATACCTATTATAGTTTATCAAAAATGAGAGTAGTAATGGTAACGTACGTAATCTATATTCAGCGTAGTTAGTTCAATTGTTTGAGTAAAATGGATGTACTTTGATTATAATAATCGTGTTGTCCTTTATATTTCATATGTATAGCTATATAAAAATCCATTTCTTTAATGATGCATGTTCATATACCAAGATAAAATATTACTCTTTTGTAATAACATACCCTCACATAAGGGTATACACCTTGCTCAACATGATACAAGGTGATAATAATATGTTAGTATTTTTCTGTTTGTAACAGCTTCGATCACTGTTATTAGAAAATTTATAAAAACTTAATAAAAGGTTCAAATCAAAATCCGTAAATTCTGGGAGTTTGGTTAATGAGTCTAGTTTGTTCATCAAATTTTCCATGATTTTTAATGACCTCCAACTTAAGTGAAAACATCCATAAACACAGCTTGGTCCGGTTTGGTTATTGAAATGATAGGCAGTTTTGCAAAAATCACCATAAATTGTAGAAAAATCGTATGGAGATGTGCAAGTAGTCATTTTAAAGCTAAGAACTTGAAATACTTGAACCTTGTACAGTTTTGAAAAAAAATGTTTTAGTTGACCAAAACAGTCCGTGAATGGAGTCCAACTTTTCTGATGTAAGCTGTTAGAAATATTTAGTTGTGTTCTTGATGATTTGACTTGTATTCTCCCCCTTAAAACATAAGAAAATATGAAAATGTAGGGGTATGAACTCACCTTGAGTGATTTCAGAAGATGGATGATGGAGATATGTAGTATTCCACTCAAGAACACTAAGAGGATGTCTTGAAGGTTTTCGAGAAACTAACATCAAAGTGATGGAGTTTGTGTAAGCCATCAATGATTTTAGTAGAATGAAGTACAATAATCACAAGGAGGATGAATTATACTTACCAAGGGGAGGGTAAATCTTGAAGATCAGCCTTGGAGTCTTGGAATAGTGAGATAAAGTTTGAGAGAAAAGTTGTGTTGTATCTTTGGTGAAATGAGATAAAATGAAAGAAGTGAGGAGAGGGGATGGGTTATTCCAGCTCTAAGAACGTAGGAGAGGCTGATAATTGAGTGGGAAGGACATTGAAGTGACCTAGGTAAGGTGGGGAGGTGTGGCTGGTCATAGAGTGGGTGTGGGGGTGGTTGCTTGTGTCATAAGATAAAGCAAAGTCAACACTCAACCTCCTTGTACTTTACCCACTAAATTTTATTCTTTAAATAAAGATTTCCATGAAAATATTTTTAAATTATGAATATTTAGTGTCTTTTATATTAAAATATGATTTTTGGAGAAAATCCCCCGTTAAAATCACGAAAAACGGGCTCAAAATGTGAAAAATATTGAAAATGGGCCGAAAATGTTAAAATCCCGAAGTCTGGCTGGAGGTTCGACCTTCTGGTCACTGTAACCGAATTTAGAAGAGGGGGATCGAGAGGAGAAGAGAGAGGACCGAGAGGCGAAGGGAGGACCGAGAGGCGGAAAGAGGACCGAGAGGGGAAGAGAGGACCGAAAGTGGAAGAAGGAACCGAGAGAAGGGGAAGGAAGACCAAGACTCGGTCTCTGCTCTTGGCGGGTTCGGCTCTCGGGTGCGGTTCCAGGTCTCAGTTCTCAGGTTTCGGCTACAGGTTTCGGTTTCGGCTGGGACAGCGAGGCTCGGTCTCGGCTGATGGTCTCGGTTCTCAGGTCTCAGCTCCAGGTCTCGGTTTTGGTTGCTTAGGGTTTCGGTTCTTTGCTGCTTTCGGTCCAAAGAGTTCGGCCCTAAGAGGCTTCGGCCCTATAAAGGGTTTTTCAGTTCTTTTAGGGTATTTTACTCGTTTTAACCCCGTTTCAAGCCGTTTTTGACCCGGTTAAGAGTCGGGATGGCCTGAAAGGCTATGAAAAGTTACAGGAACTTTTGAGAGAGATTTAGGAGAGATTTCCCATACTTGGAGAGATTTAGGAGAGATTTGACATTCTTGGAGAGATTTATCATATAAAGAGATATTTGGGAGAGATTTGACATTCTTGGAGAGATTTATCATATAGAGAGATTTGGCATACTTAGAGAGGTTTAGGAGAGATTTGACAATAGAGAGAGAGATAGAGTGAAAACGATTGAGAGAGGTTTCATGTGTGACAATTGTGAGTGTGTGGCTCCGCAACGCAAGGTCCGTGAACTCCGTTAAGCCATGATTTAGGATCTTTCACACTCTCGGTGAGTATGTAACATTGTTTCATCGTTTTTGTTCATTGTTTAGCACTAAGGCTAAGGAAAATTAAACACACGACTTTTTCCAAGTGATGTTTTCTCATTAAAATAGTGGGTTGTACAGTATTTACATATCACAACCCTAATCTACCAGGTTTAATTGAGTTGACCAGTTTGACTTGATGACTTTGATCGACTTAGGCTTGACCCGAAATTGACTATTGTCACAAATTCCCTCATTCACAAAGATTAATAGATATAAGTAAGGGGTCTACTATGTATTACATTTAGGTAAAGAATTAGTCTCATGTAACCATTGAGTGATATGTTCTATAAGTTCATAAGCCCTAACTTGTACAAAAACGTTTCTAGGTGTAAGCCTAACAACGTATATCAAATGCCTAAGTTTTGTAAACATAAGTTCAACCGCATATATCAAATGCATAAGTTTGTAAGCATAAGCATATGTTTTGAAATTAAAACAATAGTGTTATAATCATTTTGACATGTATTCTCCCCTGAAATTCGAAAATCTAATAAAAAGGGTCATGAAACTCATAGTTATGTTTGCATAGGTTTAATAAAGACTAAGGAGAGAAGCCCGAAAAAGTTGTCAGAAGTATAACGACGCTTCACTAGAAATTGAATAGCAACTCGCCAAACATTTGGCCCGATCTTCGCGGAGCTTCGCCGGAAAAATCGACGGTACCGGAAAAAGTGGTGGCGATGCTGACATAACTGCTGTTAAAGGTTGATGTCAGCGTCGAAGGGTGGCAGGCGGTGTCCGAGTGTCGGCAGGAGGTGGCAGACGGTGGCCAGAGACGTTGTTGGTCGCGGTTTTGCTTCAGAAACCGGGAGAGAGAGAGAGATTTAGGAGATATTTCAGTGTATTTGGAGAGATATTGACTACAGTGTGCCATGTTTTTGGCCAGGCAATGCAGTGTCGGGTCCCCATTTTTGAGAAAAAAGATGGAGTTCTTTTAATATACTAGCTTATATTACATTTTATAAAATATCAAAATGTTGTTGCGAAGAGTAGGGTAGCTAGTCAAACAAACTGTTTGACATTCCATTGTTACGATTACGGTTCATGTGTTGTCTGCTCATTGTTTCGTTTTCTTTGGATAATTGTATCTTTCTCATACGAGCTCTTTTTTTCGATGTTCTTTATGTCCGTTCTTCGTAATTACGTGTACTTTTTTTAGTGTATCATCTATACATAATGATACTTAATACATATATCTAATCAAAGCATATGTATCTAATCATTACTTATGTATAATGAAAAATGTTTATATATCGATGATCTAAACATATCGATGATTTTTGTGATATCCCGGAGACATTTCAAAGTGTATAAACTTTATTTGCATCAAAATGAATTATATAGGTTACATTACGTTTAGTACATATGTATTTAAACGTAATCATGCTTAATCGTAAAGCGATAATTGACCTAAATTTGGCAATTATCTCACCCCATCATCAAGACTCTAAGATATATGTGTCTGATACTTTGATTTTAATGTTGTTTAAAAGATTATATATTTTTCACTTATTTTGTGTTGGTTTTGACCATAATCAAAAGAGGTGAACTAAGTAGAGCTTGTATGTGTCTTTGATGTTGTCTAATTTTTGTTTTGACTATGCTTAGTGTTATAGGGATCCAAAGTAAAGGTGTGTTGGTTGGAGTCTATAACTAGTAATGGAGATAGAAGGTGAGGGGAAGGGGGAAAAGTGTACAAGGCTTATGAACTGTAACATTCGGAATTTCAGGTATGATAGTTTGCGATTCAATTTTTAAGGATTTAGGAGGGACTCGGCAAGTCAAAGGTCTGACTCGCCGAGTCACGTCGAGTTCATCACATATATTTAATGAGCAGACTTGACGAGTCCAAGGACAAACTCGCCGAGTAGGTTCTGGGCAGAGAAAACCTAAGTTTCCGGGGTTGGGGCCTATTTAAGGGAACTTATGACCTTAGGTGCGCCTCATACCTCCTGTAAGAAGCCCTAAATCGCTATTGGAGCCAGGAGAGAGTTCTTATGATGAAATAAAGTAATTTGGTGGGTCTTATGGAAGGAAAAGAGCATGACTCAAGGAAGAAACGAGATGAGGGTTGTGGATCTAGCATTTCTTCACGTGGAACTGTTGTAGAAGGTATAAACTTGCATCCTTTTAATCTATTTTGGTTAGATTTCATGATCTTGGGAGTTTTAGGGTTTTACTCCCCTTCTTTTGTGCCTATGAGCTAATTGAGACATGATCTGAGGAGGGAAACCTCAGATATCTGAACCTTGTGAGGTCCTTGAAGACTAGATGCCCCAGTAGTTGTCCAAATGAAGGGTTGATGAGCTAAATCTTTCATGGAGGGCATGTAATGGCATTTTGAAGCAATAACACCATGCATGAACATAAAGATTGAAGCTTTATGTGATTATTAAGCCTTGAGATGATAGATCAATAGTTTAGAGTGATAGATCTTAGTGAAATCATCTGATTAAGAAAAGGGATGGATAGACTCGCCGAGTCCATGAGCCGACTTGACGAGTCGGTTACGATTTTCCTGGTCAAGCTGAATCGCGTACTAACTCAACGAGTTGTGGGGTCAACTCGACGAGTTGATTTGAATCCTCGCGAAACTTCGGAGAAAGTCAGTGGACTCGACGAGTCACAAGGGTGCACTCGCCGAGTCGGGTGAGATTTGGACTGTGGACTCGAGTTTTACTATGGTTTACTTTAGGGTTGGGTCAACCATGTGTAAGTATTGCTAAGGGATGTTTATCCTATGTGTTAAGCGGAAGCTAGGTCGGGATTTTCGAGTCCGAGGCTGTCACTTGGTTGCTTTCACTGTGAGTCTTCTCACTATACTTTACCTAGAGTGGTAATTATGTGTGACCGGAAGGTCTTATGTGCTATAATGAGTATGTGATGTATGCTGTTATATGATATGTATGTGCTATGATATGTTATGGGTAGTATGATGTGGACCGGAAGGCCAATGGTGTATCGGCCGAAAGGTCAAGATGATATGGACCGGAAGGTCTACCAAGATTATGGGACGGAAGTCCCCTGAGATACATTGACCGGAAGTTCTCATAGAGTTATAGCCTTGAGTGTCTAATTGTATGTACGTGGTATTTTGGAGAACTCACTAAGCATGCGTGCTTACCGTGTTATGTGTTATGTGTTTCAGGTTCTTATCAAGATTGAGGGAAGGTGGCGGCTCGATTGTACACACAAAAGAAAAGAGTCATGAATGAGGATCCTGGATATTGATAATTACTTTTGAAAAGTATTTCGAAATACGTTATGACATCGATACTCGATATTTTGTGAATTATTATATGTGACATTGGAAATTTAAAATTGAAAAATTTGTTTGAAAATTTACGATGTTACAAGTTGGTATCAGAGCCATGGTTTGAGGGATTCAAATAAACCTTCGGGCATATCTGAACTCAAACTGAGGATTTGAGAAAAGTTTTCAAAAAGAAACGATTTTCTAAGATAATTAAATGATTTTCAAGAAAGCGGAAAGGAGCAGTGTGTACAATCAGCCAACACCCGAACGATGATTTCCCAAAATACCCTTACGTTATATGTTATGAGATATTATGTGATATGTTATGCATGCTAGAGAGTAGGCTAGGTATTCATATCTAGGACTAGAGTGGCCTGATTTGTGATGCCTTAGCCTAGGCGTTACTGCTGCTATGAGTTACTTCGAGAGTGAGTAAGTAGCATAGAGGAGCTTGTAAGAGGTCTACTGGAAAGTGGCCTGTGGGTGATAATGTAGAGTACTTGTGATCTGGAATCCTAGGAGGAGGACTTGGGGTGAATACTGATGTGGTGTGGAAGGTAGTATAGGGCTCGTACTACTGGAAACACCGGATCAGTGAGCAGTCCAAGTAAGAATCCTTGGGATGCTAAGGAATAAGTAGGGCTGAGTGATAGAATGCAAGTATACTCGAGCGAGTCTCTGATTTCTTTTATGTTGTGAGACGACATGGATGGTACATGACACACACACTGGAGAGCAGCAGTGTTAGCGATGATGAGATTTTCCGTATGATTCATGATGAGGTGGCCGCAGTGATCCAGGAGGCTATTCCGGAGGATTCTAAGTAGTAGATTGAGAGGTGATGTCATGGTTTGAGTACCATGATAAGTAGTAGATCGAGAGGTGATGTCATGGTTCGAGTACCATGATTTGTAGCAGATCGAGAGGTGATGTTATGGTTCGAGTTCCATGATTTGAGGCAGATTGAGAATAGAGAACATGGTTCGAGTACCCTGATTTGTAGTAGATTAAAAGGAGATAACATGGTACGGGTACCATGATTCATAACAAATCGAGAGGTGGCCACACGGTTTGAGTACCATGACATGTGGCGGTTAGTGCTTCTAGTTTTACCAGTTATTCCGTGGTGATTGTCTAGACTGAGATCATATGAGAAAGAGTATGGGGCCAGAAGGCCATGTTGAACAAGTTTTAGTGGAGCATCCCTTGAGAGGGAAATCAAGTTAGCTCCAAGGGATTGTTTGTGAGATGCCAATTGGAGTTGCAAGACTCAGGGATGAGTAAGGATGGTGCATTATGGAAGAATACGGTCTGGGCTGAGCAACCAGCCGATAGTGGAGATCTCACTTTTTGTGACTTGGGTAGTGCTATTTCAGTTTTCTGCAGGTTGCAGTTGAAGGTAAACCATGTCGGGTAGCAAGCATGGTGACCTTTTCACCAGAACATTTGGGCAATATGTTGGCTGCAAGGTATTCTTATACCAAGAAAGAGTCATTAGTGGGACTAAGACGGATGGGAACGAAGAGGTGCTTTGTTTAGATTGGTGTATTGTTATTGTCAGTTTCCGGTGGATGAGATGAGTATACCGGGGCAGTGGCCCTAGTGGTCCACATTGTGTATCGACAATGAGGATGAAGTCTGTGCTTTTAGGATTATTTTCGATTTGGGTAAGCGGGGCGAAAAGTTAGAGTCAAGTATGTGAGAGGGCACTATTCCTGATTGGATTCGGAACAGTGGGGTTCCGGCGGTGTATCCGTCTGAGGCCTCAAAGTGTCTAGAGGCAGTTATGTGGGGAGGATTCTGAGATGCTGTCAGGGACGGGACTTATGGGAATAGTTTGGTTTCCTTGGGGAAGTCCTTGGTAGGATTGCATTATACAGCCAATAGTCAAGTGTGAGATACTTGGTGGGACAGTCTACTGAGTAGGTTGTGGTCGTGCCAAATGGTGATGGTTCAAACCCTGAGTAGGGGAGAACAAGCTTTCCAGTAAGGGGATCGGTGATCTGTTCAAGTGCGGCCAGAGAAATGGTTATGGAAAACTGCGGTACGAGCATGTGAGACCTGAGTTAGAAAAGGAGGAGGCAAGGTGTCGGGCAGGAAAAGATCCGAGTACACGTTTTGGAAAGGATGAGTGGATCCCTGAAAGGTGATCATTGATTGGAGAATTCATTGTGGCCTAGGATTTTCGAAATTTGTGTATGTTGAATTCGAGTGCAATGGGATCGCTGGATTTAGGGTGCAATGGTAGAGATTTGCAAGTGTAGGTATAAATTGTGATCCCTACCCCAGGAACGGCGGCAAATGGTTTGTCAACCAGTTTCAGGAGTGGCCTGAGTAGTTTCGTGTGGGTAGTGATCAGTAGAGAGCGGAGCTTCGGGTTTTCGTCAACGTGTTCTAAGCCTTTGATGATGGATATGTACTTCAAGATTGGGAAGTGGAATACTTCGAGGTTGCAAGTGGTGCAAGAGGAAGATTGGTTGCGAGATTCTGATGAAGCAATGCGGTATCTGAGCATGATGTTGTGAGTATGAGATCACTGATAGAGGCAAGGCATCATGAAGTTTTGTAATGGTGTTCTGAGATATCTGAGTGTGATGTCCCAAGGTTCAAAATATTTCGAGTTTGAGTTAAGAGCTGGCATGTGGTGTAGCGGGTATCTATGGTTCCAGTAGGAGCCCTTTGGCCAAATGATATCAAGTGAGATTATGTAAGAATGTGATTAGTAGCGAAAAGATGGGCCTTGGCATGGCGGCTACCGATGGTAGTAGTGGTGCTTATTTTGGAGGGGTGTGAGTTCACCTATCTATGTTGTGCCACAGAACAAGAGTTAGTGAACGCATTATAGCATCGATTGAGTATGAGATCGTGGGGTGGTAAGAGAAAGTGTTGTGAGACTATAGGGAGCTGTGGCATCCATTGGTTAGTGTGAGAGGGTGCGGTGATACTACGGGGAACCGTAGTATTTACCAGTCAGTGAGAAGCTGTGATGCTACTGCGGGGAGCCGCACTATCCACCAGTCAGCAAGAGGGTGTTGTGGTACTGCGGGGAGCCGTAGTATCCACCAGTCAACGAGATGGTGTGGTGATACTGCGGGAAGACATAGTATTCGCCAAGCATAAAGAGAGAGCGTTGTGGAACTATGAGAAGTCGTAGTCTTCGCTAGTCGAAACATGACACAGAGGAGTTCCTAGGCTTAGGTAGCCTTATCTTTGAGTCTGTAGGAACCTGGTGGTCAGGCCATGGGCAAGACTGGGGTCTCCCTAATGGTTGGGAGTTATCATATTCTGAGTTAAGGTATGGTTATCATAAGCAGAAGGAAATGGAGAAGGGATGTATGCATAAGTTGCGGGTCATGGGTTATGAGTTGAATACTTAATTACGATGAGTGGTTCCAATTTTGATTTTAAGTCAGACTCTCAAGTTTGAGTTGGCCCTAGTGGCGTATCGAGAAGGCGAAATAAGATTCCAGATTTAGTGGTGAGTTGCATCTTGAGAGGCATTGTGCATTATCGAATGTTTTGGACCTGAGTGGGTTAGTTCGTTGGAATGGAAAGGATCTTGAAACGCATGGAGCTAATGGGTAGTAGATGTCAGAGGTCGAGTGTATCAAATTCAGGGGGGAAGTGGTAGTTTTCGTTTGTGGTAAGGCAAACTTCTTGACTTGTGTGTCACAGTGGGCCGAGATGGTTGTGGAGAGAAGGTAGTCAAAGAGACATTGTTGGGTATGTTATGGATAACCTTTAGAGGTTCAGTTGTGGGACCAAGAGTTGACCAACTGCTCAGTGTTGAAAGGGATATCAGGGAGAGAGCTGAGGTACATAGTTGTAGAAGTCGGAAGATTTTGTGGAGCAACATGATTTTCTTCTTGTGCCCAAGGCCGGGGTATTTAGAATTCATTGCTCAGTTGGATTTTGTTGCAGTTATGCGGATGAGTCCTTGGTGTGACGTGACCCTTTCATTTCGGAAATGATCTGGATTGTTTAATATATTTGGTTTAAGTGAGCGGAAACTTCAACTTGTTCTATCAGTCGCAACGAGTGAATCGGAGGGGTAGTAAGTTTTTGGATCTGTTATTCAAGGAGCGAATAACATGGTAAAATCTTGAAGGGGGTGGTCTGGAAGCATGACAGACCACTAGAGTTTTCGGATCCTGGGGAGCCAGTAGTGGGATCGTAGTAGCAGTTGGGTTTGTCCTTTTCTGAGTTTGGGAGTTTGGGATCAGGTATCACTGGAAGATAGTGTGTGGTATGAAATCCTCTTGGGTAGTGCTTCGCGGGCTGTTAGGTATTGATCTGTGAGGTGCTAAAGAACGATTTCAAGGGGGAAATCAAATTAAGTGGGGGAGAATTGTAACATCCGTAATTTCGGGTATGATAGTTTGCAATTTAATTTTTGAGGATTTAGGAGGGACTCGACGAGTCGAAGGTCTGACTCGCCGAGTCACGCCGAGTTGATTATGTAGATTTAATGAGCAGGCTCGACGAGTCGAAGGATAGACTCACCGAGTAGGTTATGGGCAGAGAAAACCTAAGTTTCCGGGGTTGGGGCCTATTTAAGGGAACTTATGACCTTAGGTGTGCCTCATACCTCCTATGAGAAGCCCTAAATTACCATTGGATCCATGAGATAGTTCTTATGATGAAGTCAAGTAATTTGGTGGGTCTTATGGAAGGAAAAGAGCATGATTCAAGCAAGAAACGAGATGGTGGTTGTGGATCTAGCATTTCTTCATGTGGAACTGTTGTAGAAGGTATAAACTTGCATCCTTTTCATCTATTTTGGTTAGATTTCATGATCTTGGTAGTTATAGGGTTTTACTGCATTTCTTTTGTGCCTATGAGATAACTGAGACATGATCTGAGGAGGGAAACCTCAGATCTGAACCTTGTGAGGTCCTTGAAGACTAGATGCCCCAACTTTAGTTGTCCACATGAGGGATGATGAGCTAAATCTTTAATAGAGGGCATGTAATGGCATTTTGAAGCAATAGCATCATGCATGAACGTAAAGATTGAAGCTTTACGTGATTATTGAGCCTTGAGATGATAGATCTATAGTTTAGAGTGATAGATCTGATTGAAATCGTCTGAATGAGAAAAGGGTTGGATAGACTCGTCGAGTCCATGAGACGACTCAACGAGTCGGTTAGGGTTTTTCTGGTCAAGCTGAATCGCGTACTAACTCGGCGAGTTGTGGGGTTAACTCGACGAGTGGATTTGAATCCTCGCGAAACTTCAGAGAAAGTGAGTGGACTCGACGAGTCAAAAGGATGCACTCACCGAATCGGGTCAGATCTAGACTGTAGACTCGAGTTTGACTACAGTTGACTTTAGGGTTGGGTCAACCATGTGTGATGGAAGCCTTGGAGGGGTAAAATGGCCTTTTACCCACTTCAAGAGTTAGACAGAGAAAAATAATACACTTGGATGTGTTTGAGTATGAGTAAGTATTGCTAAGGGATGTTTATCCTATGTGTTAGGTGACAGCTAGGTCGAGATTTCCGAGTGCGAGGCTATCAGTTGGTTGCTTTCAAGGTGAGTCTTCTCACTATACTTTACCTAGAGTGGTAATTATGTGTGACCGAAAGGTTTTATGTGTTATAATGAGTATGTGATGTATGCTGTTATATGATATGTATGTGCTATGATATGTTATGAGTAGTATGATGTGGACCGGAAGGTCAACGGTGTATGGGCTGGAAGGTCAAGATGATATGGACCAGAAGGTCTACCAGGATTATGGGACTAAAGTCCCCTGAGACACATTGACTGTAAGGTATCGTAGAGTTATAGCATTGAGTGGATAATTGTATGCACGTGATATTTTGGGAAAGTCACTAAGCATGTGTGCTTACCGTGTTATGTGTTATGCGTTTCAGGTTATTATCAGGATCGCGGGAAGGTGGCGGCTCGATTTTACACACAAAAGAAAAGAGTCATGAATGAGGATCCTGAATTTTGATAATTACTTTTGAAAACTATTTCGAAATACATAAGACCCACCAAATTACTTGATTTTACACACAAAAGAAAAGAGTCATGAATGCTTCCAACCTTCTTCAACAAGACCCGCTACACTACAAGCCTTTAAGATCGAAAGGAAAGTGACCTCATTTGGTGTGATGTTTTCTTGTTGCATAAGGGTAAAAAGGTCAAGATACTCTTTACCATAACCATGTATCGCTAGTCCTCCCATGGCACCACTCCATGTGTACACATTCTTTTCTTTCATCCCCCCAAAAACATTCATTGCCGTGTTAACAACCCCACACTTTGCGTACATATGGACTAGTGCACTACCAAGAGTTGTGTTGATTTGTAGTTTTTTATACTTTATATATCTATATGCCCGTTGTCCCGCATCTAAAGCACTTAACCGAGTGCATGCAGATAACACATTAACCTTCACACCTTTCATTTCCATTGCGTTAAACAGTTCAAGTCCGTTTAAAGGCTCCCCGAAACGCACGTACCCTGCTTTCATTGCGTTCCAGGCAATCACATCTCGGTCGAGCGTTATTTCAAACTGTTGGCGTGTGAATTTGATATCTCCTAACTTTGCACAGGCGACCACCATTGTTGTCTGAGTTACCAAATCTGGGTTGTTGATGCTAAAAAACATATCTTTTAAGTCCCTAAGAGACCCCATTTCAGCGTACAAATTAATCAACCCGCTTTGAACATGTGGGTCTTGATCCAAGGCGTATTTCAAAGCAGTCCCATGTACAGCAGCAGAATTGATCTAGAACGTAAACAAGTAATTATCAGGTTTATGATTCGATTTTACAATTCTTTTATAGAAATCGAAGCTTTTTTCAGGAGTTGAGCTCTCTTGGAGTAAACTTTGATTAGAGAGTTTAAAGCAAAGACGGAGGGATTTTCACATTGGTCCAATAGTTGAACAGAATAATCGATATTTTGTGGGTGTTTGAGGGCTATTGATGCAGCAAATTTAGATACAAGATTTGGGCCGTTGAGGAAACCATTGACTAGCAATTGTGAGTGAATTTACTTTTTTTTTTGTTTGTCATTAATTTCATAAAAGGAAAACTCTCGATATTATGTGCCAAAATAGCTTACCTAACATATACGAGAATTAATAAACAATTTCTTCTTATCAGAAAGTTGTTTAACGACATTACATGCCTTGGATATCTTCATACCAACCAACCTAATTAATGTAAGTCTCAAAAAAAACTCATGACACGTTGATTATTTATTGATCAATCATATCACTGTGCATTACCTATTTATACTTGGTGCCTTGTACATTATTTTTCACAGGTTAATCTACTTCATTAATCTTCGATCACCTCTCAGAATCTTTTGACTCATCTTTAGCAACTCAAAAAAAATCCTACAATGGCTTCCACCTCCTACCTTTACATTTTTGCAATTGCACTATTCTCAATTACAACAAATGAGATGTGTTTTGCTTCCCGCAATTTGCTGCAAGCAACCACATTCCCGACACTACCACAACCACAGATACCAACAATCCCGACAATGCCACAGCCACAGATACCAACAATCCCGACAATGCCACAACCACAAATGCCCACCATCCCCACACTGCCACTACCACAAATACCCAGCATCCCTAACATGCCCAAAGTTTCCTTGCCTCCATTGCCTTCTATGCCTACCATCCCTAACTTTCCAACAACTCTTCCCAATATTCCTTTCTTTGCTCCACCACCTTCCAAGAACTAGATTGTACAACAATATCAAAAGAAAAGAAAATTCCATTATAGAGCTCAGGCTATTTGATTGATCCGGAGATTATAATGTTTTTTATTTGATCGCATTCATGATATTTGTGGCTAGATTAAATTATTGTCGAGTGCTCTCATTCACATGTTTTTGTGTTTTGTGTAATTTGATATACTTTGTAATATATTTTTTCTATTAAGGTTGATGATTTCCATTACTTTATATCTCAAGTGTTTCCTCATAAATAAAATTAGGCAACATGTTTGATATATATTAACACTACATAACAAAAAATTATTAAAAATATAAGTTATTAAAAACAATTATTTCATTTTACGTTTACTGTAAAATTATGAAAATCTTATAATAAGCTGAAGTAGATAATATAAAACAAATATATTACAATCACATTAATCAATGGCCAGAGTGGCTGTCGGTTGTGGTTTTGCGTCAGATACCAGGAGCAGAGAGAGAGAGAGAGAGAGAGAGAGAGAGAGAGAGAGAGAGAGAGAGAGAGAGAGAGAGAGAGAGAGAGAGAGAGAGAGAGAGAGAGAGAGAGAGAGAGAGAGAGAGAGAGAGAGAGAGAGGGAGAGATTTAGGAGATATTTGAGTGTATTTGGAGAGAGATTGACTATACTGTGTCACGTATCTAGCCAGGCAATGCAGTGTCGCATCTCGATTTTTGCGAAAAATGATGGAGTGCTTTTAAAATACTAGCTTATATTACATTTTATAAAATATCAAAATGTTGTTGTGTACACGACTAATAAACAAGAAAGGTGTACTACCATAAGCATATCTAGGTGGTTCCCGTGGTAGGCGAGGAAAAATTTTGGGGATAGCCTTTTACTTTGATCTTGGATCCGCCACTGTGTATATGTACTAAGAGTTGAGACATTGGCAACCACCCATGTGTAGATAATGAAATAAGTATTTCAAGGTAAGTTCATATAAGTAATATTATACAAAAGCCCTAGATTTTACGCAATTCTTTTGTTACTAACCCCTAGGAAAAATATTTGAATTTTAATTATTAAATTTATAATCTAAAGATTGATATGCGAAACATTTTGTTACATATTTAAATGAAAAGCTAGAAGCATTTATCAAGGATTGCGTGATGTTGTTATTATGTTTCCCATGCCTACAAGTTTGAAAGACATCAAACTACTTTAGTAGGTATATACAAAGTGCTACTATTCATATTTGGATTATAACTTTTAGCCTTTATAATTTTGTTCTTTCAATTAATTTGTCATCTATTCGTTAAGTTGCTACTATCCATATTTGGATTATAACTTTTCAGCTCTAATTTTGATGTTTGTGATATGATTTCAGGAAGCAAATATGGCAACCAACAACAAGTCTTGTATTTTGCCAGTTATATCTTCCATCTTCTCAACTGTTCTTAAACATCAATTAAACACTATATCTTTAAAGCAGTTAATGTGGAAAAAAATAGTCTTAACTATACCTCTTTATGATGTTCGTTGATTTCTTAACATGTGCTTTTACTATATAAAACATTTACTTTTTTCATTCTTTTACAACCACTACCATATGATTGATTGGTTTGTCACTATCGCCAAAAGTGGATGGAAAAGCATGTTTATGGTATTGAAATTTCCCATGTTTTTTAGTATAGCGTGTTCATATAATTTCTAATTATGGGAACATTTAATTTGAAAGTATAATGCTAGTTTTTTTATTCGAGTTGAAAGTATGTTATTATTATAACATGATATGGCTTAATGTTAAATTTGGTGTAAACATTTTTATTATTTCTTTGCTAATTTGGAAGTTCATATGTGACATTTGGGTACGGATTAGTGATAGATTCAACACCTAATAGACCATTGCTAGTTATATTAGTAACAATCATTAAATATATAGAAAAATTGTTCTTTTATAGATAATCAACAACGGATAAGCGACGATAATTAGCGACAGATCTTTGATAAATGTACTTGATCGAAAGTCTTCCGCGATACCCCATCCCTCGTTGATCCGTTGCCGACCATTAGCGATCATTGATTCGTAACTGATGACCTTAGCGACGGATTTCCCGATGGAAATGTCCATCACCGATACCAACGTTTCTATTAGTGCACCACATATGAAAATCACATCAATCAATGGCTTCCACCTTCTGTCTCCGTGTAACTAAAACTAAATTTAATTAGTTCTAGATTTAATGTTATACTTTTAACTATTATCATGATTATTTAATCCAAATTTTACTTATCTAGTCAATTTCAAATTTCAATTATGATGATATGCGAAAATACTAACCATTGGTTGTACGTGAAAAAACGTATTATGATTTGATGTTATTATTAATTATTAATATTGTGCATTATTTTTAAACTAGTTATTACTGTTAAAAAGTTATGAAAGATCATCCATTAGTTATTTTAAAACCATTAATTATTATTATTAATAAATAATTCAAAAGTTACAATTCCATGTCTAGGTAGAAAATTTTATTTTCTTTGCACTTATGTGAAATCTTGTTACGTTTTATGGGTAATAAGATTTACATAATTAAAGGATGTTGTGTGAGAAGTAAAACTAGTGAACCATGTATGCAAGTTTTGTAAAGGGGAGTTCGTATACTATGTTCATATATGTACATGATTTGGGTCGTAACCTTGTAATAACAAGAGCTGAACATAATCCGGGTTAGTCCAATTCTAAACCGGTCCATAAATTGGGTCCAATCACTACTATCTTCATACCTATTTAGGTGGTGACATGTGTCATTCAATTTAACTTAAATTAGATTGAGATGTTAAATTTGTACACTTGTCACAATCTTAAATATGTATGAATAAAAGGTAAGAGGATTTTTAATTTCTCTGAACTAAATATAGTTGAGGCAATTGTAAAGGCTAGTTTTATTAAATTCCTTTTGTTTGATCTATGTTCATATATGTACATGATTTGGGTAGTAACCTTGTAATACCAGAGTTGAACATAATCTGGGTTAGTCAGATTCTGAACCGTCCATAAATCGAGTCCCATTAAAATATAGGCAAATGTGGATCGACATAAATATTGTTGAGGCAATTGTTAAGGCCAGTCTGGTACCGGTACCGTGGTCTAATTTTTTTTAATAATAAAAACAATTTTTTTAAATACCTTATAACACTTTTAAAAATTATAGAGCATTAAGTGGTAAAAATTTATAAAATGACTTTTTTTAAAGTAATTAACTAAATGTTTTATAGAACTTACAAAAAATGCAATGGAAACTAAAAACATTCCAAAAAAATGCATTGAAATGGCAAGAACTAAAATACTCATTAAACTTGCAAGAATTACAAAAACAAGCAATTAATTCTTGACAACAACTTTTGACTTCATTTTATGCCTCACAACATCAACACCATTCAAATTCTTAAAATCCGCAAAAACATTCGACAACTCCACATATACGGACAACTCCACATACGCACCTTCATTGTTAGCCTCTAATTCCTCCATCTTTCTAGACGCAAGTTTAGCCATTTCCACATTTTTATAAATCGTGTTAGGATTTAGCAGTGCACCCCATGCTTCAGCAATCGGGGCACATGACATACTCTGGATGAAGCGTAATGATTCATCCAAACGGCTCAATCGGCCGTATAAATCAACCATACATCCATAATGCTCTACTCTTTGGTCATAGATTTAGAATGCTTCCAACCTTCTTCAACAAGACCCACTACACTACAAGCCTCTAAGATTGAAAGGAAAGTGACCTCATTTGGTGTGATGTTTTCTTGTTGCATAAGGGTAAAAAGGTCAAGATACTCTTTACCATAACCATGCATGGCTAGTCCTCCCATGGCACCACTCCATGTGTACACATTCTTTTCTTTCATCACCCAAAAAAACATTCATTGCCGTCTTAATACCCCCACACTTTGCGTACATGTGGACTAGTGCACTACCAAGAGTTGTGTTGATTTGTAATTTTTTATACTTTATATATCTATATGCCGGTTGTCCCGCATCTAAAGCACTTAACCAAGTGCATGCAGATAATACATTAACCTTCAAACCTTTCATTTCCATTGCGTTAAACAGTTCGAGTCCGTTTAAAGGCTCCCCGAAACGCACGTACCCTGCTTTCATTGCGTTCCAGGCAATCACATCTCGGTCGAGCGTTATTTCAAACTGTTGGCGTGTGAATTTGATATCTCCTAACTTTGCACAGGCGACCACCATTGTTGTCTGAGTTACCAAATCTGGGTTGTTGATGCTAAAAAACATATCTTTTAAGTCCCTAAGAGACCCCATTTCAGCGTACAAATTAATCAACCCGCTTTGAACATGTGGGTCTTGATCCAAGGCGTATTTCAAAGCAGTCCCACGTACAGCAGCAGAATTGATCTAGAACGTAAACAAGTAATTATCAGGTTTATGATTCGATTTTACAATTCTTTTATAGAAATCGAAGCTTTTTTCAGGAGTTGAGCTCTCTTGGAGTAAACTTTGATTAGAGAGTTTAAAGCAAAGACGGAGGGATTTTCACATTGGTCCAATAGTTGAACAGAATAATCGATATTTTGTGGGTGTTTGAGGGCTATTGATGCAGCAAATTTAGATACAAGATCTGGGCCGTTGAGGAAACCATTGACTAGCAATTGTGAGTGAATTTACTTTTTTTTTTGTTTGTCATTAATTTCATAAAAGGAAAACTCTCGATATTATGTGGCAAAATAGCTTACCTAACATATACGAGAATTAATAAACAATTTCTTCTTATCAGAAAGTTGTTTAACGACATTACATGCCTTGGATATCTTCATACCAACCAACCTAATTAATATAAGTCTCAAAAAAAACTCATGACACGTTGATTATTTATTGATCAATCATATCACTGTGCATTACCTATATATACTTGGTGCCTTGTACATTATTTTTCACAGGTTAATCTACTTCATTAATCTTCGATCACCTCTCAGAATCTTTTGACTCATCTTTAGCAACTCAAAAAAAATCCTACAATGGCTTCCACCTCCTACCTTTACATTTTTGCAATTGCACTATTCTCAATTACAACAAATGACATGTGTTTTGCTTCCCGCAATTTGCTGCAAGCAACCACATTCCCAACACTATCACAACCACAGATACCAACAATCCCGACAATGCCACAACCACAAATGCCCACCATCCCCACACTGCCACTACCACAAATACCCAGCATCCCTAACATGCCCAAAGTTTCCTTGCCTCCATTGCCTTCTATGCCTACCATCCCTAACTTTCCAACAACTCTTCCCAATATTCCTTTCTTTGCTCCACCACCTTTCAAGAACTAGATTGTACAACAATATCAAAAGAAAAGAAAATTCCATTATAGAGCTCAGGCGATTTGATTGATCCGGAGATTATAATGTTTTTTATTTGATCGCATTCATGATATGTGTGGCTAGATTAAATTATTGTCGAGTGCTCTCATTCACATGTTTTTGTGTTTTGTGTAATTTGATATACTTTATAATATATTTTTTCTATTAAGGTTTATGATTTTCATTACTTTATATCTCAAGTGTTTCCTCGTATATAAAATTAGGCAACATGTTTGATATATATTATATATACAATTAATTTCCATTGCTCTTATCTACAGTAGCAGGTTTTGAGCCAAGCCAAACCATGTTTCCTTTGGCTGGCTGGTTTGAGCCTCGCTTATATCGGGCTCGTTGAAATGGTACATGTCTGCTGCCCTTGCCACTATACTGCTTGATATCTATACACATAGTACAACATCGTTTTTTCCATTGATTTCTCTTTCATCCGCCGCCTGTAATTCAATTCGATTCTTCGTCTTCAATTTTTTTATCTACACAAATACCGGCGAACCTGATAAAGGTTTCTTTTGCATTTTTTGAAATTGCACACCAAGATTTTTATCAGCTCCGAATCATCTTTCACGGAGGTTTTTCTCCCAATTTTTATTATCAATATGAATCCTGTTCCCCTTCACCGACGAAGTTGTTCCACCGTCTTCTACACCGGTACGTCTTTTCTATCTATACTCTATTTTCTCAATTTTGTGGCTATGCTTTCCGATTTCCGATCGTCGTTCTCTTTCGCAACAATCTGAATTATAAATTCGGTTATGGCCCCAGTTTTTTAGTTTATCCAATGTGCGCCATTGGTGGTTTGGCCGACGGCTTTACAGTTTCCATTCCCGACTCCTTCAATCCCAATCTCCACCGTGTATTAGTCTGTCTTAATTTGTGGTTAGAAGTCGTTGACTTCAGGTAAGGTCCATCTTCTACTATTGATTTTAGCCCTAGATCGATTGAAGCCTTAAATAAAATTTGTTCTCCTTCCACCTCTTCGATTGCAATCATCTGCTATCTCCGCAATTGACGATGCCATCAGAAGCTTCGCCGCCTCAGGCAATGACGCCGACCTCCTGTTGCAGGTGAATTTTTTTTCTCTCCTGAAAATAGATTCTCACAAATAGATCGATTGTATGTTTTTGGATCTGTTATTCAAGGAGCGAATAACACGGTAAAATCTTGAAGGGGGCGGTCTGGAAGCATGACAGACCACTAGAGTTTTCAGATCCTGGGGAGCCAGTAGTGGGATCGTAGTAGCAGTTGGGTCTGTCCTTTTCTGAGTTTGGGAGTTTGGGATCAGGTATCACTGGAAGATAGTGTGTGGTATGAAATCCTCTTGGGTAGTGCTTCGCGGGCTGTTAGGTATTGATCTGTGAGGTGCTAAAGAACGATTTCAAGAGGGAAATCAAATTAAGTGGGGGAGAATTGTAACATCCGTAATTTCGGGTATGATAGTTTGCAATTTAATTTTTGAGGATTTAGGAGGGACTCGACGAGTCGAAGGTCTGACTCGCCGAGTCACGCCGAGTTGATTATGTAGATTTAATGAGCAGGCTCGACGAGTCGAAGGATAGACTCACCGAGTAGGTTATGGGCAGAGAAAACCTAAGTTTCCGGGGTTGGGGCCTATTTAAGGGAACTTATGACCTTAGGTGTGCCTCATACCTCCGATGAGAAGCCCCAAATTGCCATTGGATCCATGAGATAGTTCTTATGATGAAATCAAGTAATTTGGTGGGTCTTATGGAAGGAAAAGAGCATGATTCAAGCAAGATACGAGATAGTGGTTGTGGATCTAGCATTTCTTCATGTGGAACTGTTGTAGAAGGTATAAACTTGCATCCTTTTCATCTATTTTGGTTAGATTTCATGATCTTGGTAGTTATAGGGTTTTACTGCATTTCTTTTGTGCCTATGAGATAATTAAGACATGATCTGAGGAGGGAAACCTCATATCTGAACCTTGTGAGGTCCTTGAAGACTAGATGCCCCAACTTTAGTTGTCCAAATGATGACTGATGAGCTAAATCTTTCATGGAGGGCATGTAATGGCATTTTGAAGCAATATCATCATGCATGAACGTAAAGATTGAAGCTTTACGTGATTATTGAGCCTTGAGATGATAGATCTATAGTTTAGAGTGATAGATCTGATTGAAATCGTCTGAATGAGAAAAGGGTTGGATAGACTCGTCGAGTCCATGAGACGACTCAACGAGTCGGCTAGGGTTTTCCTGGTCAAGCTGAATCGTGTACTAACTCGGCGGGTTGTGGGGTTATCTCGACGAGTGGATTTGAATCCTCGCGAAACTTCAGAGAAAGTGAGTGGACTCGACGAGTCACAAGGGTGCACTCGCCGAGTCGGGTCAGATCTAGACTGTAGACTCGAGTTTGACTACAGTTGACTTTAGGGTTGGGTCAACCATGTGTGATGGAAGCCATGGAGGCGTAAAATGGTCTTTTACCCACTTCACGAGTTAGACAGAGAAAAATAATAAACTTGGATGTATTTGAGTATGAGTAAGTATTGCTAAGGGATGTTTATCCTATGTGTTAGGTGAAAGCTAGGTCAAGATTTCCGAGTGCGAGGCTGTCAGTTGGTTGCTTTCAAGGTGAGTCTTCTCACTATACTTTACCTAGAGTGGTAATTATGTGTGACCGGAAGGTTTTATGTGCTATAATGAGTATGTGATGTATGTTGTTATATGATATGTATGTTCTATGATATGTCATGAGTAGTATGATGTGGACCGGAAGGTCAACGGTGTATGGGTTGGAAGGTCAAGATGATTTGGACCAGAAGGTCTACCAGGATTATGGGACTAAAGTCCCCTGAGACACATTGACTGGAAGGTCTCGTAGAGTTATAGTAATGAGTGGCTAATTGTATGCACGTGATATTTTGGGAAAGTCACTAAGCATGTGTGCTTACCGTGTTATGTGTTATGCCTTTCAGGTTATTACCAGGATCGCGGGAAGGTGACGACTCGATTTTACACACAAAAGAAAAGAGTCATGAATGAGGATCCTGAATTTTGATAATTACTTTTGAAAACTATTTCGAAATACGTTATGACATCGATACTCGAGATTTTTTGAATTATTATATGTGACGTCGGAAATTTAAAATTGAAAATTTTGTTTGAAAATTTATGGTGTTACATGAACAAGACAGGTGTGCTACCATAAGCATATCTAGGTGGTTCCCGAGGTAGGCAAGGGAAAATTTTAGGGATAGCTTTTTACTTTGATCTTGGATCCGGCACTGTGTATATGTACTAAGAGTTGAGACATTGGCAACCACCCATGTGTAGATAATGAAATAAGTATTTCAAGGTAAGTTCATATAAGTAATATTATACAAAAGCCCTATACTTTACGCAGTACTTTTGTTACTAACCCCTAGGAAAAATATTTGAATTTTAATTATTAAATTTATAATCTAAAGATTGATATGCGAAACATTTTGTTACATATTTAAATGAAAAGCTAGAAGCATTTATCAAGGATTGGGTGATGTTGTTATTATGTTTCCCATGCCTACAATTTTGAAAGACATCAAACTACTTTAGTAGTTATATACAAAGTGCTACTATTCATATTTGGATTATAACTTTTAGCCTTTATAATTTTGTTCTTTCAATTAATTTGTCATATATTCGTGAAGTTGCTACTATCCATATTTGGATTATAACTTTTTAGCTCTAATTTTGATGTTTGTGATATGATTTCAGGAAGCAAATATGGCAACCAACAACAAGTCTTGTATTTTGCCAGTTATATCTTCCATCTTCTCAAGTGTTCTTAAACATCAATTAAACACTATATCTTTAAAGCACTTAATGTGGAAAAAAATAGTATTAACTATACCTCTTTATGATGTTCGTTGCTTTCTTAGCATGTGCTTTTACTATATAAAACATTTACTTTTTTCATTCTTTTACAGCCACTACCATATGATTGATTGGTTTGTCACTATCGCCAAAAGTGGATGGAAAAGCATGTTTATGGTATTGAAAATTTCCATTTTTTTAGTATAGCATGTTCATATAATTTCTAATTATGGGAACATTTAATTTGAAAGTATGTTGCTAGTTTTTTTATTCGAGTTGAAAGTATGTTATTATTAATAAAATGATATGGCTTAATGTTTAATTTGGTGTAAACATTGTTATTATTTCTTTGCTAATTTGGAATTTTATATGTGACATTTGGGTACGGATTAGTGATAGATTCAACACCTAATAGACCATTGCTAATTATATTAGTAACAATCATTAAATATATAGAAAAATTGTTCCTTTATAGATAATCAACAACGGATAAGCGACGATAATTAGCGACAGATCTTTGACAAAATGTACTTGATCGAAAAGTCTTCCGCGAACCCCATCCCTCGTTGATCCGTTGCCGACCATTAGCGATCATTGATTCGTAACTGATGGCCTTAGCGACGGATTTCCCGATGGAAATGTCCATCACCGATACCAACGTTTCTATTAGTGCACCACATATGAAAATTACATCAATCAATGGCTTCCACCTTCTGTCTCCGTGTAACTAAAACTAAATTTAATTAATTCTAGATTTAATGTTATACTTTTAACTATTATCATGATTATTTAATCCAAATTTTACTTATCTAGTCAATTTCGAATTTCAATTATGATGATATTCTAAAATACTAACCATTGGTTGTACGTGAAAAAACGTATTATGATTTGATATTATTATTAATTATTAATATTGTGCATTATTTTTAAACTAGTTATTACTATTAAAAAGTTATGAAAGATCATCCATTAGTTATTTTAAAACCATTAATTATTATTATTAATAAATAATTCAAAAGTTACAATTCCATGTCTAGGTAGAAAATTTTATTTTCTTTGCACTTATGTGAAATCTTGTTACGTTTTATGGGTGATAAGATTTACATAACTAAAGGATGTTGTGTGAGAAGTAAAAATAGTGAACCATGTATGCAAGTTTGGTAAAGGGGAGTTCGTATACTATGTTCATATATGTACATGATTTGGGTCGTAACCTTGTAATAACAAGAGCTGAACATAATCCGGGTTAGTCCAATTCTAAACTGGTCCATAAATTGGGTCAAATCACTACTATCTTCATACCTATTTAGGTGGTGACATGTGTCATTCAATTTAACTTAAATTAGATTGAAATGTTAAATTTGTACACTTGTCACAATCATAAATATGTATGAATAAAAGGTAAGAGGATTTTTAATTTCTCTGAACTAAATATAGTTGAGGCAATTGTAAAGGCTAGTTTTATTAGATTCCTTTTGTTTGATCTATGTTCATATATGTACATGATTTGGGTAGTAACCTTGTAATACCAGAGTTGAACATAATCTGGGTTAGTCAGATTCTGAACCGTCCATAAATCGAGTCCCATTAAAATATAGGCAAATGTGGATCGAAATAAATATTGTTGAGGCAATTGTTAAGGCCAATCTGGTACCGGTTAAGTTTTATTAGATTCCTTTTTTCTGATCTAATGTGCTTGGTTTTTTTTTTTTTTAATAATAGAAACAATTTTTTTAAATACCTTATAACACTATTAATAATTATAGAGCATTAAGTGGTAAAAATTTATAAATTGACTTTTTTTAAAGTAATTAACTAAATGTTTTATAAAACTTACAAAAAATGCAATGGAAACTAAAAACATTCCAAAAAAATGCATTGAAATGGCAAGAACTAAAATACCCATTAAACTTGCAAGAATTACAAAAACAAGCAATTAATTCGTGACAACAGCTTTTGACTTCATTTTATGCCTCACAACATCAACACCATTCAAATTCTTAAAATCCGCAAAAACATTCAACAACTCCACATATACGGACAACTCCACATACGCACCTTCATTGTTAGCCTCTGATTCCTCCATCTTTCTAGACGCAAGTTTAGCCATTTCCACATTTTTATAAATCCTGTTAGGATTTAGCAGTGCACCCCATGCTTCAGCAATCGGTGCACATGACATACTCTGGATGAAGCGTAATGATTCATCCAAACGGCTCAATCGGCCGTATAAATCAACCATACATCCATAATGCTCTACTCTTTGGTCATAGATTTAGAATGCTTCCAACCTTCTTCAACAAGACCTGCTACACTACAAGCCTTTAAGATTGAAAGGAAAGTGGCCTCATTTGGTGTGATGTTTTCTTGTTGCATAAGGGTAAAAAGGTCAAGATACTCTTTACCATAACCATGCATGGCTAGTCCTCCCATGGCACCACTCCATGTGTACACATTCTTTTCTTTCATCACCCAAAAAAACATTCATTGCCGTCTTAATACCCCCACACTTTGCGTACGTGTGGACTAGTGCACTACCAAGAGTTGTGTTGATTTGTAATTTTTTATACTTTATATATCTATATGCCGGTTGTCCCGCATCTAAAGCACTTAACCGAGTGCATGCAGATAATACATTAACCTTCAAACCTTTCATTTCCATTGCGTTAAACAGTTCGAGTCCGTTTAAAGGCTCCCCGAAACGCACGTACCCTGCTTTCATTGCGTTCCAGGCAATCACATCTCGGTCGAGCGTTATTTCAAACTGTTGGCGTGTGAATTTGATATCTCCTAACTTTGCACAGGCGACCACCATTGTTGTCTGAGTTACCAAATCTGGGTTGTTGATGCTAAAAAACATATCTTTTAAGTCCCTAAGAGACCCCATTTCAGCGTACAAATTAATCAACCCGCTTTGAACATGTGGGTCTTGATCCAAGGCGTATTTCAAAGCAGTCCCATGTACAGCAGCAGAATTGATCTAGAACGTAAACAAGTAATTATCAGGTTTATGATTCGATTTTACAATTCTTTTATAGAAATCGAAGCTTTTTTCAGGAGTTGAACTCTCTTGGAGTAAACTTTGATTAGAGAGTTTAAAGCAAAGACGGAGGGATTTTCACATTGGTCCAATAATTGAACAGAATAATCGATATTTTGTGGGTGTTTGAGGGCTATTGATGCAGCAAATTTAGATACAAGATCTGGGCCGTTGAGGAAACCATTGACTAGCAATTGTGAGTGAATTTACTTTTTTTTTTTGTTTGTCATTAATTTCATAAAAGGAAAACTCTCGATATTATGTGGCAAAATAGCTTACCTAACATATACGAGAATTAATAAACAATTTCTTCTTATCAGAAAGTTGTTTAACGACATTACATGCCTTGGATATCTTCATACCAACCAACCTAATTAATGTAAGTCTCAAAAAAAACTCATGACACGTTGATTATTTATTGATCAATCATATCACTGTGCATTACCTATTTATACTTGGTGCCTTGTACATTATTTTTCACAGGTTAATCTACTTCATTAATCTTCGATCACCTCTCAGAATCTTTTGACTCATCTTTAGCAACTCAAAAAAAATCCTACAATGGCTTCCACCTCCTACCTTTACATTTTTGCAATTGCACTATTCTCAATTACAACAAATGAGATGTGTTTTGCTTCCCGCAATTTGCTGCAAGCAACCACATTCCCGACACTACCACAACCACAGATACCAACAATCCCGACAATGCCACAGCCACAGATACCAACAATCCCGACAATGCCACAACCACAAATGCCCACCATCCCCACACTGCCACTACCACAAATACCCAGCATCCCTAACATGCCCAAAGTTTCCTTGCCTCCATTGCCTTCTATGCCTACCATCCCTAACTTTCCAACAACTCTTCCCAATATTCCTTTCTTTGCTCCACCACCTTCCAAGAACTAGATTGTACAACAATATCAAAAGAAAAGAAAATTCCATTATAGAGCTCAGGCGATTTGATTGATCCGGAGATTATAATGTTTTTTATTTGATCGCATTCATGATATTTGTGGCTAGATTAAATTATTGTCGAGTGCTCTCATTCACATGTTTTTGTGTTTTGTGTAATTTGATATACTTTATAATATATTTTTTCTATTAAGGTTTATGATTTCCATTACTTTATATCTCAAGTGTTTCCTCGTATATAAAATTAGGCAACATGTTTGATATATATTATATATACAATTAATTTCGATTGCTCTTATCTACAGTAGCAGGTTTTGAGCCAAGCCAAACCATATTTCCTTTGGCTGGCTGGTTTGAGCCTCGCTTATATCGGGCTCTGGTCGTTGAAATGGTACATGTCTGCTGCCCTCGCCACTATACTGCTTGATATCTATACACGTAGTACAACATCGTTTTTTCCTTTGATTTCTCTTTCATCCGCCGCCTGTAATTCAATTCGATTCTCCGTCTTCAATTTTTTTATCTACACAAATACCGGCGAACACAATAAAGGTTTCTTTTGCATTTGTTGAAATTGCACACCAAGATTTTTATTTGCTCCGAATCATCTTTCACGGAGGGTTTTCTCCTAATTTTTATTATCGATATGAATCCTGTTCCCCTTCACCGACGAAGTTGTTCCACCGTCTTCTACACCAGTACATCTTTTCTATCTATACTCTATTTTCTCAATTTTGTGGCTGTTCTTTCCGATTTCCGATCGTCGTTCTCTTTCGCAACAATCTGAATTATAAATTCGGTTATGGCCCCAGTTTTTTAGTTTATCCAATGTGCGCCATTGGTGGTTTGGCCGACGGCTTTACAGTTTCCATTCCCGACTCCTTCAATCGCAATCTCCAACATGTATTAGTCTGTCTTAATCGGTGGTTAGAAGTCGTTGACTTTAGCTAAGGTCCATCTTCTACTATTGATTTTAGCTCTAGATCGATTGAAGCCTTAAATAAAATTTTTTCTCCTTCCACCTCTTCGATTGCAATCATCTGCTATCTCCGCAATTGACGATGCCATCAGAAGCTTCGCCGCCTCCGGCAACGACGCCGACCTCCAGTTGCAGGTGAGTTTTTTTCTATCCTGAAAATAGATTCTCATAAATAGATCGATTGTAAGTTTTTGGATCTGTTATTCAAGGAGCGAATAACATGGTAAAATCTTGAAGGGGGCGGTCTGGAAGCATGACAGACCATTAGAGTTTTCGGATCCTGGGGAGCCAGTAGTGGGATCGTAGTAGCAGTTGGGTTTGTCCTTTTCTGAGTTTGGGAGTTTGGGATCAGGTATCACTGGAAGATAGTGTGTGGTATGAAATCCTCTTGTGTAGTGCTTTGCAGGCTGTTAGGTATTGATATGTGAGGTGCTAAAGAACGATTTCAAGGGCGAAATCAAATTAAGTGGGGGAGAATTGTAACATCCGTAATTTCGGGTATGATAGTTTGCGATTTAATTTTTGAGGATTTAAGAGGGACTCGACGAGTCGAAGGTCTGACTCGCCGAGTCACGTCGAGTTGATTATGTAGATTTAATGAGCAGGCTCGACGAGTCGAAAGATAGACTCACCGAGTAGGTTATGGGCAGAGAAAACCTAAGTTTCTGGGGTTGGGGCCTGTTTAAGGGAACTTATGACCTTAGGTGTGCCTCATACCTCCTATGAGAAGCCCTAAATTGCCATTGGATCCATGAGATAGTTCTTATGATGAAATCAAGTAATTTGGTGGGTCTTATGGAAGGAAAAGAGCATGATTCAAGCAAGAAACGAGATGGTGGTTGTGGATCTAGCATTTCTTCATGTGGAACTGTTGTAAAAGGTATAAACTTGCATCCTTTTCATCTATTTTGGTTAGATTTCATGATCTTGGTAGTTATAGGGTTTTACTGCATTTCTTTTGTGCCTAAGAGATAATTGAGAAATGATCTGAGGAGGGAAACCTTAGATCAGAACCTTGTGAGGTCCTTGAAGACTAGATGCCCCAACTTTAGTTGTCCAAATGAGGGCTGATGAGCTAAATCTTTCATGGAGGGCATGTAATGGCATTTTGAAGCAATAACATCATGCATGAACGTAAAGATTGAAGCTTTACGTGATTATTGAGCCTTGAGATGATAGATCTGTAGTTTAGAGTGAAAGATTTGATTGAAATCGTCTGGATGAGAGAAGGGCTGGATAGACTCGTCGAGTCCATGAGACGACTCAACGAGTCGGCTAGGGTTTTCCTGGTCAAGCTGAATCGCGTACTAACTCGGCGAGTTGTGGGGTTAACTTGATGAGTGGATTTGAATCCTCGCGAAACTTCAGAGAAAGTGAGTGGACTCGACGAGTCACAAGGGTGCACTCGCCGAGTCGGGTCAGATCTAGACTGTAGACTCGAGTTTGACTACAGTTCACTTTAGGGTTGGGTCAACCATGTTTGATGGAAACCATGGAGGGGTAAAATGGTCTTTTACCCACTTCAAGAGATAGACAGAGAAAGATAATACACTTGGATGTGTTTGAGTATGAGTAAGTATTGCTAAGGGATGTTTATCCTATGTGTTAGGTGAAAGCTAGGTCGAGATTTCCGAGTGCGAGGCTGTCAGTTGGTTGCTTTCAAGGTGAGTCTTCTCACTATACTTTACCTAGAGTGGTAATTATGTGTGACCAGAAGGTTTTATGTTCTATAATGAGTATGTGCTGTATGCCGTTATATGATATGTATGGGCTATGATATGTTATGAGTAGTATGATGTGGACCGGAAGGTCAACGGTGTATGGGCTGGAAGGTAAAGATGATATGGACCAGAAGGTCTACCAGGATTATGGGACTAAAGTCCCCTGAGACACATTGACTGGAAGGTATCGTAGAGTTATAGCATTGAGTGGCTAATCGTATGCACGTGATATTTTGGGAAAGTCGCTAAGCATGTGTGCTTATCGTGTTATGTGTTATGCGTTTCAGGTTATTATAAGGATCGCGGGAAGGTGGCGTCTCGATTTTACACACAAAAGAAAAGAGTCATGAATGAGGATCCTGAATTTTGATAATTACTTTTGAAAACTATTTCGAAATACGTTATGACATCGATACTCGAGATTTTTTGAATTATTATATATACGTTGGAAATTTAAAATTGAAAATTTTATTTGAAAATTTATGGTGTTAAATGAACAAGACAGGTGTGCTACCATAAGCATATCAAGGTGGTTCCCGAGGTAGGCAAGGGAAAATTTTGGGGATAGCCTTTTACTTTGATCTTGGATCCGCCACTGTGTATATGTATTAAGAGTTGAGACATTGGCAACCACCCATTTGTAGATGATGAAATAAGTATTTCAAGGTAAGTTCATATAAGTAATATTATACAAAAGCCCTAGATTTTACGCAATTCTTTTGTTACTAACCCCTAGGAAAAATATTTGAATTTTGAATTATTAAATTTATAATCTAAAGAATGATATGCGATACATTTTGTTACATATTTAAATGAAAAGCTAGAAGCATTTATCAAGGATTGCGTGATGTTGTTATTATGTTTCCCATGCCTACAAGTTTGAAAGACATCAAACTACTTTAGTAGGTATATACAAAGTGCTACTATTCATATTTGGATTATAACTTTTAGTCTTTATAATTTTGTTCTTTCAATTAATTTTTCATATATTCGTGAAGTTGCTACTATCCATATTTGGATTATAACTTTTCAGCTCTAATTTTGATGTTTGTGATATGATTTCAGGAAGCAAATATGGCAACCAACAACAAGTCTTGTATTTTGCCAGTTATATCTTCCATCTTCTCAAGTGTTCTTAAACATCAATTAAACACTATATCTTTAAAGCACTTAATGTGGAAAAAAAAAGTCTTAACTATACCTCTGTATGATGTTCGTTGCTTTCTTTAACACGTGCTTTTACTATATAAAGCATTTCCTTTTTTCATTCTTTTACAGCCACTACCATATGATTGATTGGTTTGTCACTATCGCCAAAAGTGGATGGAAAAGCATGTTTTTGGTATTGAAATTTCCGATTTTTTTAGTATAGCATGTTCATATAATTTCTAATTATGGGAACATTTAATTTGAAAGAATGTTGCTAGTTTTTTTATTCGAGTTGAAAGTATGTTATTATTAATAAAATGATATGGCTTAATGTTTAATTTGGTGTAAACATTGTTATTATTTCTTTGCTAATTTGGAATTTCATATGTGACATTTGGGTACGGATTAGTGATAGATTCAACACCTAATAGACCATTGCTAATTATATTAGTAACAATCATTAAATATATAGAAAAATTGTTCTTTTATAGATAATCAACAACGGATAAGCGACGATAATTAGCGACAGATCTTTGACAAAATGTACTTGATCGAAAAGTCTTCCGCGATACCCCATCCCTCGTTGATCTGTTGCCGACCATTAGCGATCATTGATTCGTCACTGATGGCCTTAGCGACGGATTTCCCGATGGAAATGTCCATCACCGATACCAACGTTTCTATTAGTGCACCACATATGAAAATCACATCAATCAATGGCTTCCACCTTCTGTCTCCGTGTAACTAAAACTAAATTTAATTAGTTCTAGATTTAATGTTATACTTTTAACTATTATCATGATTATTTAATCCAAATTTTACTTATCTAGTCAATTTCAAATTTCAATTATGATGATATGCGAAAATACTAACCATTGGTTGTACGTGAAGAAACGTATTATGATTTGATGTTATTATTAATTATTATTATTGTGCATTATTTTTAAACTAGTTATTACTATTAAAAAGTTATGAAAGATCATCCATTAGTTATTTTAAAACCATTAATTATTATTATTATTAAATACGTCAAAAGTTACAATTCTATGTCTAGGTAGAAAATTATTTTCTTTGCACATATGTGAAATCTTGTTACGTTTTATGGGTGATAAGATTTACATAATTAAAGGATGTTGTGTCAGAAGTAAAACTAGTGAACCATGTATGCAAGTTTTGTAAAGGGGAGTTCGTATACTATGTTCATATATGTACATGATTTGGGTCGTAACCTTGTAATAACAAGAGCTGAACATAATCCGGGTTAGTCCAATTCTAAACCGGTCCATAAATTGGGTCCAATCACTACTATCTTCATACCTATTTAGGTGGTGACATGTGTCATTCAATTTAACTTAAATTAGATTGAAATGTTAAATTTGTACACTTGTCACAATCATAAATATGTATGAATAAAAGGTAAGAGGATTTTTAATTTCTCTGAACTAAATATAGTTGAGGCAATTGTAAAGGCTAGTTTTATTAGATTCCTTTTGTTTGATCTATGTTCATATATGTACATGATTTGGGTAGTAACCTTGTAATACTAGAGTTGAACATAATCTGGGTTAGTCAGATTCTGAACCGTCCATAAATCGAGTCCCATTAAAATATAGGCAAATGTGGATTGAAATAAATATTGTTGAGGCAATTGTTAAGGTCAGTCTGGTACTACCGGTACCGGTTAAGTTTTATTAGATTCCTTTTTTCTGATCTAATGTGCTTGGTCTTTTTTTTTTTTTTTAATAATAGAAACAATTTTTTTAAATACCTTATAACACTATTAATAATTATAGAGCATTAAGTGGTAAAAATTTATAAATTGACTTTTTTTAAAGTAATTAACTAAATGTTTTATAAAACTTACAAAAAATGCAATGGAAACTAAAAACATTCCAAAAAAATGCATTGAAATGGCAAGAACTAAAATACCCATTAAACTTGCAAGAATTACAAAAACAAGCAATTAATTCTTGACAACAGCTTTCGACTTCATTTTATGCCTCACAACATCAACACCATTCAAATTCTTAAAATCGGCAAAAACATTCGACAACTCCACATATACGGACAACTCCACATACGCACCTTCATTGTTAGCCTCTGATTCCTCCATCTTTCTAGACGCAAGTTTAGCCATTTCCACATTTTTATAAATCCTGTTAGGATTTAGCAGTGCACCCCATGCTTCAGCAATCGGTGCACATGACATACTCTGGATGAAGCGTAATGATTCATCCAAACGGCTCAATCGGCCGTATAAATCAACCATACATCCATAATGCTCTACTCTTTGGTCATAGATTTAGAATGCTTCCAACCTTCTTCAACAAGACCCGCTACACTACAAGCCTTTAAGATTGAAAGGAAAGTGACCTCATTTGGTGTGATGTTTTCTTGTTGCATAAGGGTAAAAAGGTCCAGATACTCTTTACCATAACCATGCATGGCTAGTCCTCCCATGGCACCACTCCATGTGTACACATTCTTTTCTTTCATCACCCAAAAAAACATTCATTGCCGTCTTAATACCCCCACACTTTGCGTACATGTGGACTAGTGCACTACCAAGAGTTGTGTTGATTTGTAATTTTTTATACTTTATATATCTATATGCCGGTTGTCCCGCATCTAAAGCACTTAACCGAGTGCATGCAGATAATACATTAACCTTCAAACCTTTCATTTCCATTGCGTTAAACAGTTCGAGTCCGTTTAAAGGCTCCCCGAAACGCACGTACCCTGCTTTCATTGCGTTCCAGGCAATCACATCTCGGTCGAGCGTTATTTCAAACTGTTGGCGTGTGAATTTGATATCTCCTAACTTTGCACAGGCGACCACCATTGTTGTCTGAGTTACCAAATCTGGGTTGTTGATGCTAAAAAACATATCTTTTAAGTCCCTAAGAGACCCCATTTCAGCGTACAAATTAATCAACCCGCTTTGAACATGTGGGTCTTGATCCAAGGCGTATTTCAAAGCAGTCCCATGTACAGCAGCAGAATTGATCTAGAACGTAAACAAGTAATTATCAGGTTTATGATTCGATTTTACAATTCTTTTATAGAAATCGAAGCTTTTTTCAGGAGTTGAGCTCTCTTGGAGTAAACTTTGATTGGAGAGTTTAAAGCAAAGACGGAGGGATTTTCACATTGGTCCAATAGTTGAACAGAATAATCGATATTTTGTGGGTGTTTGAGGGCTATTGATGCAGCAAATTTAGATACAAGATCTGGGCCGTTGAGGAAACCATTGACTAGCAATTGTGAGTGAATTTACTTTTTTTTTTGTTTGTCATTAATTTCATAAAAGGAAAACTCTCGATATTATGTGGCAAAATAGCTTACCTAACATATACGAGAATTAATAAACAATTTCTTCTTATCAGAAAGTTGTTTAACGACATTACATGCCTTGGATATCTTCATACCAACCAACCTAATTAATGTAAGTCTCAAAAAAAACTCATGACACGTTGATTATTTATTGATCAATCGTTATCACTGTGCATTACCTATATATACTTGGTGCCTTGTACATTATTTTTCACAGGTTAATCTACTTCATTAATCTTCGATCACCTCTCAGAATCTTTTGACTCATCTTTAGCAACTCAAAAAAAATCCTACAATGGCTTCCACCTCCTACCTTTACATTTTTGCAATTGCACTATTCTCAATTACAACAAATGAGATGTGTTTTGCTTCCCGCAATTTGCTGCAAGCAACCACATTCCCGACACTACCACAACCACAGATACCAACAATCCCGACAATGCCACAGCCACAGATACCAACAATCCCGACAATGCCACAACCACAAATGCCCACCATCCCCACACTGCCACTACCACAAATACCCAGCATCCCTAACATGCCCAAAGTTTCCTTGCCTCCATTGCCTTCTATGCCTACCATCCCTAACTTTCCAACAACTCTTCCCAATATTCCTTTCTTTGCTCCACCACCTTCCAAGAACTAGATTGTACAACAATATCAAAAGAAAAGAAAATTCCATTATAGAGCTCAGGCGATTTGATTGATCCGGAGATTATAATGTTTTTTATTTGATCGCATTCATGATATTTGTGGCTAGATTAAATTATTGTCGAGTGCTCTCATTCACATGTTTTTGTGTTTTGTGTAATTTGATATACTTTATAATATATTTTTTCTATTAAGGTTTATGATTTCCATTACTTTATATCTCAAGTGTTTCCTCGTATATAAAATTAGGCAATATGTTTGATATATATTATATATACAATTAATTTCGATTGCTCTTATCTACAGTAGCAGGTTTTGAGCCAAGCCAAACCATATTTCCTTTGGCTGGCTGGTTTGAGCCTCGCTTATATCGGGCTCTGGTCGTTGAAATGGTACATGTCTGCTGCCCTCGCCACTATACTGCTTGATATCTATACACGTAGTACAACATCGTTTTTTCCATTGATTTCTCTTTCATCTGCCGCCTGTAATTCAATTCGATTCTCCGTCTTCAATTTTTTTATCTACACAAATACGGGCGAACACGATAAAGGTTTCTTTTGCATTTGTTGAAATTGCACACCAAGATTTTTATTTGCTCCGAATCATCTTTCACGGAGGGTTTTCTCCTAATTTTTATTATCGATATGAATCCTGTTCCCCTTCACCGACGAAGTTGTTCCACCGTCTTCTACACCAGTACGTCTTTTCTATCTATACTCTATTTTCTCAATTTTGTGGCTGTTCTTTCCGATTTCCGATCGTCGTTCTCTTTCGCAACAATCTGAATTATAAATTCGGTTATGGCCCCAGTTTTTTACTTTATCCAATGTGCGCCATTGGTGGTTTGGCCGACGGCTTTACAGTTTCCATTCCCGACTCCTTCAATCGCAATCTCCACCGTGTATTAGTCTGTCTTAATCTGTGGTTAGAAGTCGTTGACTTTAGCTAAGGTCCATCTTCTGCTATTGATTTTAACCCTAGATCGATTGAAGCCTTGAATAAAATTGTTCTCCTTCCACCTCTTCGATTGCAATCATCTGCTATCTCCGCAATTGACAATGCCATCAGAAGCTTCACCGTCTCCGGCAACGACGCCGACCTCCTGTTGTAGGTGAGTTTTTTTTTCTCTCCTGAAAATAGATTCTCATAAATAGATCGATTGTAAGTTGTTGGACCTGTTATTCAAGAGCGAATAACATGGTAAAATCTTGAAGGGGGCGGTCTGTCATGCTTCCATACCACTAGAGTTTTCGGATCCTGGGGAGCTGGTAGTGGGATTGAAGTAGCAGTTGGGTCCGTTCTTTTCTGAGTTTGGGAGTTTGGGATCAGGTATCACTGGAAGATAGTGTGTGGTATGAAATCCTCTTGGGTAGTGCTTCACGGGCTGTTAGGTATTGATCTGTGAGGTGCTAAAGAACGATTTCAAGGGCGAAATCAAATTAAGTGGGGGAGAATTGTAACGTCCGTAATTTCGGGTATGATAGTTTGCGATTCAATTTTTGAGGATGTAGGAGGGCCTCGACGAGTCGAAGTTCTGACTCGCCGAGTCACATCGAGTTGATTATGTAGACTTAATGAGCAGGCTCGACGAGTCCAAGGACAGACTCACCGAGTAGGTTATGGGCAGAGAAAACCTAAGTTTCCGGAGTTGGGGCCTATTTAAGGGAACTTATGACCTTGGGTGTGCCTCATACCTCCTATGAGAAGCCCTAAATTGCCATTGGATCCATGAGATAGTTCTTATGATGAAATCAAGTAATTTGGTGGGTCTAATGGAAGGAAAAGAGCATGATTCAAGCAAGAAACGAGATGGTGGTTGTGGATCTAGCATTTCTTCATGTGGAACTGTTGTAGAAGGTATAAACTTGCATCCTTTTCATCTATTTTGGTTAGATTTCATGATCTTGGTAGTTATAGGGTTTTACTGCATTTCGTTTGTGCCTATGAGATAATTGAGACATGATCTGAGGAGGCAAACCTTATATCTGAACCTTGTGAGGTCCTTGAAGACTAGATGCCCCAACTTTAGTTGTCCAAATGAGGGCTGATGAGCTAAATCTTTCATGGAGGGCATGTAATGGCATTTTGAAGCAATAGCATCATGCATGAACGTAAAGATTGAAGCTTTACGTGATTATTGAGCCTTGAGATGATAGATCTATAGTTTAGAGTGATAGATCTGATTGAAATCGTCTGAATGAGAAAAGGGATGGATAGACTCATCGAGTCCATGAGACGACTCAACGAGTCGGTTAGGGTTTTCCTGGTCAAGCTGAATCACGTACTAACTCGGCGAGTTGTGGGGTTAACTCGACGAGTGGATTTGAATCCTCGCGAAACTTCAGAGAAAGTGAGTGGACTCGACGAGTCACAAGGGTGCACTCGCCGAGTCGGGTCAGATCTAGACTGTAGACTCGAGTTTGACTACAGTTGACTTTAGGGTTGGGTCAACCATGTGTGATGGAGGCCATGGTGGGGTAAAATGGTCTTTTACCCACTTCAAGAGTTAGACAGAGAAAGATAATACACTTGGATGTGTTTGAGTATGAGTAAGTATTGCTAACGGATGTTTATCCTATGTGTTAGGTGAAAGCTAGGTCGAGATTTCCGAGTGCGAGGCTGTCAGTTGGTTGCTTTCAAGTTAAGTCTTCTCACTATACTTTACCTAGAGTGGTAATTATGTGTGACCGGAAGGTTTTATGTGCTATAATGAGTATGTGATGTATGTTGTTATATGATATGTATGTGCTATGATATGTTATGAGTAGTATGATGTGGACCGAAAGGTCAACGGTGTATGGGCTGGAAGGTCAACATGATATGGACCAGAAGGTCTACCAGGATTATGGGACTAAAGTCCCCTAAGACACATTGACTGGAAGGTCTCGTAGAGTTATAGCATTGAGTGGCTAATTGTATGCACGTGAAATTTTGGGAAAGTCACTAAGCATGTGTGCTTACCGTGTTATGTGTTATGCGTTTCAGGTTATTATCAGGATTGCGGGAAGGTGGCGGCTCGATTTTACAGACAAAAGAAAAGAGTCATTAATGAGGATCCTGAATTTTGATAATTACTTTTGAAAACTATTTCGAAATACGTTATGACATCGATACTCGAGATTTTTTGAATTATTATATGTGACGTTGGAAATTTAAAATTTAAAATTTTGTTTGAAAATTTATGGTGTTACATGAACAAGACAGGTGTGCTACCATAAGCATATCTAGGTGGTTCCCGAGGTAGGCAAGGGAAAATTTTGGGGATAGCTTTTTACTTTGATCTTGGATCCGGCACTGTGTATATGTACTAAGAGTTGAGACATTGGCAACCACCCATGTGTAGATAATGAAATAAGTATTTCAAGGTAAGTTCATATAAGTAATATTATACAAAAGCCCTATATTTTACGCAGTACTTTTGTTACTAACCCCTAGGAAAAATATTTGAATTTTAATTATTAAATTTATAATCTAAAGATTGATATGCGAAACATTTTGTTACATATTTAAATGAAAAGCTAGAAGCATTTATCAAGGATTGCGTGATGTTGTTATTATGTTTCCCATGCCTACAAGTTTGAAAGACATCAAACTACTTTAGTAGGTATATACAAAGTGCTACTATTCATATTTGGATTATAACTTTTAGTCTTTATAATTTTGTTCTTTCAATTAATTTTTCATATATTCGTGAAGTTGCTACTATCCATATTTGGATTATAACTTTTCAGCTCTAATTTTGATGTTTGTGATATGATTTCAGGAAGCAAATATGGCAACCAACAACAAGTCTTGTATTTTGCCAGTTATATCTTCCATCTTCTCAAGTGTTCTTAAACATCAATTAAACACTATATCTTTAAAGCACTTAATGTGGAAAAAAAAAAGTCTTAACTATACCTCTGTATGATGTTCGTTGCTTTCTTTAACACGTGCTTTTACTATATAAAGCATTTCCTTTTTTCATTCTTTTACAGCCACTACCATATGATTGATTGGTTTGTCACTATCGCCAAAAGTGGATGGAAAAGCATGTTTTTGGTATTGAAATTTCCGATTTTTTTAGTATAGCATGTTCATATAATTTCTAATTATGGGAACATTTAATTTGAAAGAATGTTGCTAGTTTTTTTATTCGAGTTGAAAGTATGTTATTATTAATAAAATGATATGGCTTAATGTTTAATTTGGTGTAAACATTGTTATTATTTCTTTGCTAATTTGGAATTTCATATGTGACATTTGGGTACGGATTAGTGATAGATTCAACACCTAATAGACCATTGCTAATTATATTAGTAACAATCATTAAATATATAGAAAAATTGTTCTTTTATAGATAATCAACAACGGATAAGCGACGATAATTAGCGACAGATCTTTGACAAAATGTACTTGATCGAAAAGTCTTCCGCGATACCCCATCCCTCGTTGATCTGTTGCCGACCATTAGCGATCATTGATTCGTCACTGATGGCCTTAGCGACGGATTTCCCGATGGAAATGTCCATCACCGATACCAACGTTTCTATTAGTGCACCACATATGAAAATCACATCAATCAATGGCTTCCACCTTCTGTCTCCGTGTAACTAAAACTAAATTTAATTAGTTCTAGATTTAATGTTATACTTTTAACTATTATCATGATTATTTAATCCAAATTTTACTTATCTAGTCAATTTCAAATTTCAATTATGATGATATGCGAAAATACTAACCATTGGTTGTACGTGAAGAAACGTATTATGATTTGATGTTATTATTAATTATTATTATTGTGCATTATTTTTAAACTAGTTATTACTATTAAAAAGTTATGAAAGATCATCCATTAGTTATTTTAAAACCATTAATTATTATTATTATTAAATACGTCAAAAGTTACAATTCTATGTCTAGGTAGAAAATTATTTTCTTTGCACATATGTGAAATCTTGTTACGTTTTATGGGTGATAAGATTTACATAATTAAAGGATGTTGTGTCAGAAGTAAAACTAGTGAACCATGTATGCAAGTTTTGTAAAGGGGAGTTCGTATACTATGTTCATATATGTACATGATTTGGGTCGTAACCTTGTAATAACAAGAGCTGAACATAATCCGGGTTAGTCCAATTCTAAACCGGTCCATAAATTGGGTCCAATCACTACTATCTTCATACCTATTTAGGTGGTGACATGTGTCATTCAATTTAATTTAAATTAGATTGAAATGTTAAATTTGTACACTTGTCACAATCATAAATATGTATCAATAAAAGGTAAGAGGATTTTTAATTTCTCTGAACTAAATATAGTTGAGGCAATTGTAAAGGCTAGTTTTATTAGATTCCTTTTGTTTGATCTATGTTCATATATGTACATGATTTGGGTAGTAACCTTGTAATACTAGAGTTGAACATAATCTGGGTTAGTCAGATTCTGAACCGTCCATAAATCGAGTCCCATTAAAATATAGGCAAATGTGGATTGAAATAAATATTGTTGAGGCAATTGTTAAGGTCAGTCTGGTACTACCTGTACCGGTTAAGTTTTATTAGATTCCTTTTTTCTGATCTAATGTGCTTGGTCTTTTTTTTTTTTTAATAATAGAAACAATTTTTTTAAATACCTTATAACACTATTAATAATTATAGAGCATTAAGTGGTAAAAATTTATAAATTGACTTTTTTTAAAGTAATTAACTAAATGTTTTATAAAACTTACAAAAAATGCAATGGAAACTAAAAACATTCCAAAAAAATGCATTGAAATGGCAAGAACTAAAATACCCATTAAACTTGCAAGAATTACAAAAACAAGCAATTAATTCTTGACAACAGCTTTCGACTTCATTTTATGCCTCACAACATCAACACCATTCAAATTCTTAAAATCGGCAAAAACATTCGACAACTCCACATACGCACCTTCATTGTTAGCCTCTGATTCCTCCATCTTTCTAGACGCAAGTTTAGCCATTTCCACATTTTTATAAATCCTGTTAGGATTTAGCAGTGCACCCCATGCTTCAGCAATCGGTGCACATGACATACTCTGGATGAAGCCTAATGATTCATCCAAACGGCTCAATCGGCCGTATAAATCAACCATACATCCATAATGCTCTACTCTTTGGTCATAGATTTAGAATGCTTCCAACCTTCTTCAACAAGACCCGCTACACTACAAGCCTTTAAGATTGAAAGGAAAGTGACCTCATTTGGTGTGATGTTTTCTTGTTGCATAAGGGTAAAAAGGTCAAGATACTCTTTACCATAACCATGCATGGCTAGTCCTCCCATGGCACCACTCCATGTGTACACATTCTTTTCTTTCATCACCCAAAAAAACATTCATTGCCGTCTTAATACCCCCACACTTTGCGTACATGTGGACTAGTGCACTACCAAGAGTTGTGTTGATTTGTAATTTTTTATACTTTATATATCTATATGCCGGTTGTCCCGCATCTAAAGCACTTAACCGAGTGCATGCAGATAATACATTAACCTTCAAACCTTTCATTTCCATTGCGTTAAACAGTTCGAGTCCGTTTAAAGGCTCCCCGAAACGCACGTACCCTGCTTTCATTGCGTTCCAGGCAATCACATCTCGGTCGAGCGTTATTTCAAACTGTTGGCGTGTGAATTTGATATCTCCTAACTTTGCACAGGCGACCACCATTGTTGTCTGAGTTACCAAATCTGGGTTGTTGATGCTAAAAAACATATCTTTTAAGTCCCTAAGAGACCCCATTTCAGCGTACAAATTAATCAACCCGCTTTGAACATGTGGGTCTTGATCCAAGGCGTATTTCAAAGCAGTCCCATGTACAGCAGCAGAATTGATCTAGAACGTAAACAAGTAATTATCAGGTTTATGATTCGATTTTACAATTCTTTTATAGAAATCGAAGCTTTTTTCAGGAGTTGAGCTCTCTTGGAGTAAACTTTGATTGGAGAGTTTAAAGCAAAGACGGAGGGATTTTCACATTGGTCCAATAGTTGAACAGAATAATCGATATTTTGTGGGTGTTTGAGGGCTATTGATGCAGCAAATTTAGATACAAGATCTGGGCCGTTGAGGAAACCATTGACTAGCAATTGTGAGTGAATTTACTTTTTTTTTTGTTTGTCATTAATTTCATAAAAGGAAAACTCTCGATATTATGTGGCAAAATAGCTTACCTAACATATACGAGAATTAATAAACAATTTCTTCTTATCAGAAAGTTGTTTAACGACATTACATGCCTTGGATATCTTCATACCAACCAACCTAATTAATGTAAGTCTCAAAAAAAACTCATGACACGTTGATTATTTATTGATCAATCGTTATCACTGTGCATTACCTATATATACTTGGTGCCTTGTACATTATTTTTCACAGGTTAATCTACTTCATTAATCTTCGATCACCTCTCAGAATCTTTTGACTCATCTTTAGCAACTCAAAAAAAATCCTACAATGGCTTCCACCTCCTACCTTTACATTTTTGCAATTGCACTATTCTCAATTACAACAAATGAGATGTGTTTTGCTTCCCGCAATTTGCTGCAAGCAACCACATTCCCGACACTACCACAACCACAGATACCAACAATCCCGACAATGCCACAGCCACAGATACCAACAATCCCGACAATGCCACAACCACAAATGCCCACCATCCCCACACTGCCACTACCACAAATACCCAGCATCCCTAACATGCCCAAAGTTTCCTTGCCTCCATTGCCTTCTATGCCTACCATCCCTAACTTTCCAACAACTCTTCCCAATATTCCTTTCTTTGTTCCACCACCTTCCAAGAACTAGATTGTACAACAATATCAAAAGAAAAGAAAATTCCATTATAGAGCTCAGGCGATTTGATTGATCCGGAGATTATAATGTTTTTTATTTGATCGCATTCATGATATTTGTGGCTAGATTAAATTATTGTCGAGTGCTCTCATTCACATGTTTTTGTGTTTTGTGTAATTTGATATACTTTATAATATATTTTTTCTATTAAGGTTTATGATTTCCATTACTTTATATCTCAAGTGTTTCCTCGTATATAAAATTAGGCAATATGTTTGATATATATTATATATACAATTAATTTCGATTGCTCTTATCTACAGTAGCAGGTTTTGAGCCAAGCCAAACCATATTTCCTTTGGCTGGCTGGTTTGAGCCTCGCTTATATCGGGCTCTGGTCGTTGAAATGGTACATGTCTGCTGCCCTCGCCACTATACTGCTTGATATCTATACACGTAGTACAACATCGTTTTTTCCATTGATTTCTCTTTCATCTGCCGCCTGTAATTCAATTCGATTCTCCGTCTTCAATTTTTTTATCTACACAAATACGGGCGAACACGATAAAGGTTTCTTTTGCATTTGTTGAAATTGCACACCAAGATTTTTATCTGCTCCGAATCATCTTTCACGGAGGGTTTTCTCCTAATTTTTATTATCGATATGAATCCTGTTCCCCTTCACCGACGAAGTTGTTCCACCGTCTTCTACACCCGTACGTCTTTTCTATCTATACTCTATTTTCTCAATTTTGTGGCTGTTCTTTCCGATTTCCGATCGTCGTTCTCTTTCGCAACAATCTGAATTATAAATTCGGTTATGGCCCCAGATTTTAACTTTATCCAATGTGCGCCATTGGTGGTTTGGCCGACGGCTTTACAGTTTCCATTCCCGACTCCTTCAATCGCAATCTCCACCGTGTATTAGTCTGTCTTAATCTGTGGTTAGAAGTCGTTGACTTTAGCTAAGGTCCATCTTCTACTATTGATTTTAACCCTAGATCGATTGAAGCCTTAAATAAAATTTGTTCTCCTTCCACCTCTTCGATTGCAATCATCTGCTGTCTCCGCAATTGACAATGCCATCAGAAGCTTCACCGTCTCCGGCAACGATGCCGACCTCCTGTTGTAGGTGAGTTTTTTTTTCTCTCCTGAAAATAGATTCTCATAAATAGATCGATTGTAAGTTGTTGGACCTGTTATTCAAGGAGCGAATAACATGGTAAAATCTTGAAGGGGGCGGTCTGTCATGCTTCCAAACCACTAGAGTTTTCGGATCCTGGGGAGCTGGTAGTGGGATTGAAGTAGCAGTTGGGTCCGTCCTTTTCTGAGTTTGGGAGTTTGGGATCAGGTATCACTGGAAGATAGTGTGTGGTATGAAATCCTCTTGGGTAGTGCTTCGCGGGCTGTTAGGTATTGATCTGTGAGGTGCTAAAGAACGATTTCAAGGGCGAAATCAAATTAAGTGGGGGAGAATTGTAACGTCCGTAATTTCGGGTATGATAGTTTGCGATTCAATTTTTGAGGATGTAGGAGGGCCTCGACGAGTCGAAGTTCTGACTCGCCGAGTCACATCGAGTTGATTATGTAGATTTAATGAGCAGGCTCGACGAGTCCAAGGACAGACTCACCGAGTAGGTTATGGGCAGAGAAAACCTAAGTTTCCGGAGTTGGGGCCTATTTAAGGGAACTTATGACCTTGGGTGTGCCTCATACCTCCTATGAGAAGCCCTAAATTGCCATTGGATCCATGAGATAGTTCTTATGATGAAATCAAGTAATTTGGTGGGTCTAATGGAAGGAAAAGAGCATGATTCAAGCAAGAAACGAGATGGTGGTTGTGGATCTAGCATTTCTTCATGTGGAACTGTTGTAGAAGGTACATCCTTTTCATCTATTTTGGTTAGATTTCATGATCTTGGTAGTTATAGGGTTTTACTGCATTTCGTTTGTGCCTATGAGATAATTGAGACATGATCTGAGGAGGCAAACCTTATATCTGAACCTTGTGAGGTCCTTGAAGACTAGATGCCCCAACTTTAGTTGTCCAAATGAGGGCTGATGAGCTAAATCTTTCATGGAGGGCATGTAATGGCATTTTGAAGCAATAGCATCATGCATGAACGTAAAGATTGAAGCTTTACGTGATTATTGAGCCTTGAGATGATAGATCTATAGTTTAGAGTGATAGATCTGATTGAAATCGTCTGAATGAGAAAAGGGATGGATAGACTCATCGAGTCCATGAGACGACTCAACGAGTCGGTTAGGGTTTTCCTGGTCAAGCTGAATCACGTACTAACTCGGCGAGTTGTGGGGTTAACTCGACGAGTGGATTTGAATCCTCGCGAAACTTCAGAGAAAGTGAGTGGACTCGACGAGTCACAAGGGTGCACTCGCCGAGTCGGGTCAGATCTAGACTGTAGACTCGAGTTTGACTACAGTTGACTTTAGGGTTGGGTCAACCATGTGTGATGGAGGCCATGGTGGGGTAAAATGGTCTTTTACCCACTTCAAGAGTTAGACAGAGAAAGATAATACACTTGGATGTGTTTGAGTATGAGTAAGTATTGCTAACGGATGTTTATCCTATGTGTTAGGTGAAAGCTAGGTCGAGATTTCCGAGTGCGAGGCTGTCAGTTGGTTGCTTTCAAGGTAAGTCTTCTCACTATACTTTACCTAGAGTGGTAATTATGTGTGACCGGAAGGTTTTATGTGCTATAATGAGTATGCGATGTATGTTGTTATATGATATGTATGTGCTATGATATGTTATGAGTAGTATGATGTGGACCGAAAGGTCAACGGTGTATGGGCTGGAAGGTCAACATGATATGGACCAGAAGGTCTACCAGGATTATGGGACTAAAGTCCCCTAAGACACATTGACTGGAAGGTCTCGTAGAGTTATAGCATTGAGTGGCTAATTGTATGCACGTGATATTTTGGGAAAGTCACTAAGCATGTGTGCTTACCGTGTTATGTGTTATGCGTTTCAGGTTATTATCAGGATTGCGGGAAGGTGGCGGCTCGATTTTACACACAAAAGAAAAGAGTCATTAATGAGGATCCTGAATTTTGATAATTACTTTTGAAAACTATTTCGAAATACGTTATGACATCGATACTCGAGATTTTTTGAATTATTAATTGTGACGTTGGAAATTTAAAATTGAAAATTTTGTTTGAAAATTTATGGTGTTACATGAACAAGATAGGTGTGCTACCATAAGCATATCTAGGTGGTTCCCGAGGTAGGCAAGGGAAAATTTTGGGGATAGCTTTTTACTTTGATCTTGGATCCGGCACTGTGTATATGTACTAAGAGTTGAGACATTGGCAACCATCCATGTGTAGATAATGAAATAAGTATTTCAAGGTAAGTTCATATAAGTAATATTATACAAAAGCCCTATATTTTACGCAGTACTTTTGTTACTAACCCCTAGGAAAAATATTTGAATTTTAATTATTAAATTTATAATCTAAAGATTGATATGCGAAACATTTTGTTACATATTTAAATGAAAGGCTAGAAGCATTTATCAAGGATTGCGTGATGTTGTTATTATGTTTCCCAAAGTTTGAAAGACATCAAACTACTTTAGTAGGTATATACAAAGTGCTACTATTCATATTTGGATTATAACTTTTAGCCTTTATAATTTTGTTTTTTCAATTAATCTTTCATATATTCGTGAAGTTGCTACTATCCATATTTGGATTATAACTTTTCAGCTCTAATTTTGATGTTTGTGATATGATTTCAGGAAGCAAATATGGCAACCAACAACAAGTCTTGTATTTTGCCAGTTATATCTTCCATCTTCTCAAGTGTTCTTAAACATCAATTAAACACTATATCTTTAAAGCACTTAATGTGGAAAAAAAAGTCTTAACTATACCTCTTTATGATGTTCGTTGCTTTCTTTAACATGTGCTTTTACTATATAAAGCATTTCCTTTTTTCATTCTTTTACAGCCACTACCATATGATTGATTGGTTTGTCACTATCGCCAAAAGTGGATGGAAAAGCATGTTTTTGGTATTGAAATTTCCGATTTTTTTAGTATAGCATGTTCATATAATTTCTAATTATGGGAACATTTAATTTGAAAGAATGTTGCTAGTTTTTTTATTCGAGTTGAAAGTATGTTATTATTAATAAAATGATATGGCTTAATGTTTAATTTGGTGTAAACATTGTTATTATTTCTTTGCTAATTTGGAATTTCATATGTGACATTTGGGTACGGATTAGTGATAGATTCAACACCTAATAGACCATTGCTAATTATATAAGTAACAATCATTAAATTTATAGAAAAATTGTTCCTTTATAGATAATCAACAACGGATAAGCGACGATAATTAGTGACAGATCTTTGACAAAATGTACTTGATCGAAAAGTCTTCCGCGATACCCCATCCCTCGTTGATCCGTTGCCGACCATTAGCGATCATTGATTGGCCTTAGCGACGGATTTCCCGATGGAAATGTTCATCACCGATACCAACGTTTCTATTAGTGCACCACATATGAAAATCACATCAATCAAGGGCTTCCACCTTCTGTCTCCGTGTAACTAAAACTAAATTTAATTCTAGATTTAATGTTATACTTTTAACTATTATCATGATTATTTAATCCAAATTTTACTTATCTAGTCAATTCTAAACCGGTCCATAAATTGGGTTGTAACCTTGTAATAACAAGAGCTGAACATAATCTGGGTTAGTCCAATTCTAAACCGGTCCATAAATTGGGTCCAATCACTACTATCTTCATACCTATTTAGGTGGTGACATGTGTCATTCAATTTAACTTAAATTAGATTGAAATGTTAAATATGTACACTTGTCACAATCATAAATATGTATGAATAAAAGGTAAGAGGATTTTTAATTTCTCTGAACTAAATATAGTTGAGGCAATTGTAAAGGCTAGTTTTATTAGATTCCTTTTGTTTGATCTATGTTCATATATGTACATGATTTGGGTAGTAACCTTGTAATACCAGAGTTGAACATAATCTGGGTTAGTCAGATTCTAAACCGTCCATAAATCGAGTCCCATTAAAATATAGGCAAATGTGGATTGAAATAAATATTGTTGAGGCAATTGTTAAAGTCAGTCTGGTACTACCGGTACGGGTTAAGTTTTATTAGATTCCTTTTTTCTGCTCTAATGTGCTTGGTCTTTTTTTTTTTTTTAATAATAGAAACAATTTTTTTAAATACCTTATAACACTATTAATAATTATAGAGCATTAAGTGGTAAAAATTTATAAATTGACTTTTTTTAAAGTAATTAACTAAATGTTTTATAAAACTTACAAAAAATGCAATGGAAACTAAAAACATTCCAAAAAAATGCATTGAAATGGTAAGAACTAAAATACCCATTAAACTTGCAAGAATTACAAAAACAAGCAATTAATTCTTGACAACAGCTTTCGACTTCATTTTATGCCTCACAACATCAACACCATTCAAATTCTTAAAATCGGCAAAAACATTCGACAACTCCACATATACGGACAACTACACATACGCACCTTCATTGTTAGCCTCTGATTCCTCCATCTTTCTAGACGCAAGTTTAGCCATTTCCACATTTTTATAAATCCTGTTAGGATTTAGCAGTGCACCCCATGCTTCAGCAATCGGTGCACATGACATACTCTGGATGAAGCGTAATGATTCATCCAAACGGCTCAATCGGCCGTATAAATCAACCATACATCTATAATGCTCTACTCTTTGGTCATACATTTAGAATGCTTCCAACCGTCTTCAACAAGACACGCTACACTACAAGCCTTTAAGATTGAAAGGAAAGTGACCTCATTTGGTGTGATGTTTTCTTGTTGCATAAGGGTAAAAAGGTCCAGATACTCTTTACCATAACCATGCATGGCTAGTCCTCCCATGGCACCACTCCATGTGTACACATTCTTTTCTTTCATCACCCAAAAAAACATTCATTGCCGTCTTAATACCCCCACACTTTGCGTACATGTGGACTAGTGCACTACCAAGAGTTGTGTTGATTTGTAATTTTTTATACTTTATATATCTATATGCCGGTTGTCCCGCATCTAAAGCACTTAACCGAGTGCATGCAGATAATACATTAACCTTCAAACCTTTCATTTCCATTGCGTTAAACAGTTCGAGTCCGTTTAAAGGCTCCCCGAAACGCACGTACCCTGCTTTCATTGCGTTCCAGGCAATCACATCTCGGTCGAGCGTTATTTCAAACTGTTGGCGTGTGAATTTGATATCTCCTAACTTTGCACAGGCGACCACCATTGTTGTCTGAGTTACCAAATCTGGGTTGTTGATGCTAAAAAACATATCTTTTAAGTCCCTAAGAGACCCCATTTCAGCGTACAAATTAATCAACCCGCTTTGAACATGTGGGTCTTGATCCAAGGCGTATTTCAAAGCAGTCCCATGTACAGCAGCAGAATTGATCTAGAACGTAAACAAGTAATTATCAGGTTTATGATTCGATTTTACAATTCTTTTATAGAAATCGAAGCTTTTTTCAGGAGTTGAGCTCTCTTGGAGTAAACTTTGATTGGAGAGTTTAAAGCAAAGACGGAGGGATTTTCACATTGGTCCAATAGTTGAACAGAATAATCGATATTTTGTGGGTGTTTGAGGGCTATTGATGCAGCAAATTTAGATACAAGATCTGGGCCGTTGAGGAAACCATTGACTAGCAATTGTGAGTGAATTTACTTTTTTTTTTGTTTGTCATTAATTTCATAAAAGGAAAACTCTCGATATTATGTGGCAAAATAGCTTACCTAACATATACGAGAATTAAAAAACAATTTCTTCTTATCAGAAAGTTGTTTAACGACATTACATGCCTTGGATATCTTCATACCAACCAACCTAATTAATGTAAGTCTCAAAAAAAACTCATGACACGTTGATTATTTATTGATCAATCGTTATCACTGTGCATTACCTATATATACTTGCTCCCTTTTACATTATTTTTCACAAATTAATCAACTTCATTAATCTACGATCACCTCTCAGAATCTGTTGACTCATCTTTAGCAACTCAAAAAAAATCCTACAATGGCATCCACCTCCTACCTTTACATTTTTGCAATTGCACTATTCTCAATTACAACAAATGAGATGTGTTTTGCTTCCCGCAATTTGCTGCAAGCAACCACATTCCCGACACTACCACAACCACAGATACCAACAATCCCGACAATGCCACAGCCACAGATACCAACAATCCCGACAATGCCACAACCACAAATGCCCACCATCCCCACACTGCCACTACCACAAATACCCAGCATCCCTAACATGCCCAAAGTTTCCTTGCCTCCATTGCCTTCTATGCCTACCATCTCTAACTTTCCAACAACTCTTCCCAATATTCCTTTCTTCGCTCCACCACCTTCCAAGAACTAGATTGTACAACGATATCAAAAGAAAAGAAAATTCCATTATAGAGCTCAGGCGATTTGATTGATCCGGAGATTATAATGTTTTTTATTTGATCGCATTCATGATATTTGTGGCTAGATTAAATTATTGTCGAGTGCTCTCATTCACATGTTTTTGTGTTTTGTGTAATTTGATATACTTTGTAATATATTTTTTCTATTAAGGTTGATGATTTCCATTACTTTAATTATATCTCAAGTGTTTCCTCGTATGTAAAATTAGGCAACATGTTTGATATATATTAACATTACATAACAAAAATTATTAAAAATATACGTTATTAAAAACAATTATTTCATTTTACGTTTACTGTAAAATAATGAAAATCTTATAATAAGCTGAAGTATATATTTTAAAACAAATATATATGTTACAATCACATTAATCAATGGCTTCAATCCATGGTTTGAGTGAAAATAAAGTAAAATTTTATGTTTAGATTTAATGTTAACTTTTTAACTATTGTTATTATTAATTAGTAAAAGCTTATGTATTTGGTTATTTTTAAGTTTGATTATGAAGCTTTTTTAAGATATATACCATTATGTAGAGTTAATTAATGTAATTTTACTTATCATTTTATGTTAATACTATAGTTTTTAGACTAAATTACAAAAATAGTCCCTATGGTTTGTCAAATGTCACAAAGTCAGTCACTGTTAATTTTTTTTATGCAAATGGTCATTGTGGTTTGCAAAACTTGCATAGATAGCCATTTTACTAACTCCGTTTGTATTCAGGTAATGACATTTTCGTCTTTTCAAGTATAAAATGACTGAATTCGTGACATTTGGTAAACCACAATGACCATTTTGATAATATATTTTAAAATAATATAAATGATAGAAAATGAGTTTTTTTATACTCAAAAGTTTAGGACCATATGGGATTAGTATTATTCTTGTGTTTCACCTTGCATGTTTTTGACTTCCCGAAAAATAAGATTATTCAAACCATCCACAGTTCGTCATACTTTGGAAGTATGTATGAAAGAAGACTATCATGAACCTGACTGTAGATTGTTTAAAGTGTCTTAGACATTGCAAAAGTTTGTTGCAGAGTGCTCCTATAAGATTAGAGTATTGGACTAAATCCACGCTCACTTGAATCGCTTCATGGATTTTATCACGCGTGATTCGTGAGACGATAATATCCTAGATTCTTGAAACCGGGACGTGTGAATTGTATTATGTTATTCGGTCGCACATTGATAATATGCAAACGCACCAGTAACTTGGTGTTATAAAACATATTGTTGTGTGTGATTTGATGAGTAGGTACAAGCGAGCATTGAGTCCAAGTTTATCTGTTACTTTTACCCAAAGTAGGATAAAAGCGATATATGTGGGCAACTCGATGATTTAGTGATGACACCGTAAGCGCTTGGCCAAGCCGGGACTAAGTTGATGTGTTCAATTATAGTGTGTTGTCAGTCGTCATAAATCGGAAATCAGGAAACAACACATGAACAGAGAGTATGATTAAAATCCATGTCTCAGTTCATATGATATCTGGAATGGAGGAATATATCATCCTTCATCTAAAGGACATGTTTCTGATATGATCAGAGTTCGACAGCGGCTTTTGAAAGCTACGATTGCTGATCAGGTTTCGAAGTCATATGCAATATAGTTATTAGACTTGTCCACGTGAGAGGCTGTTGGATTAGGTGTCTAAGCCCATAAATATTTTGGTATGTACTTGACCCGATTGTGAGCATGGTCCTTTTGGGTTGCCTTCACCATAACAGCTGATAGGATGAAGTAAGGAGAAAAAGGATTAATTATGATTTATTAATATATTATATGAATAATATATTAAAAGAGAAATCATAGTGTTTAATTAATATTAGTCAAGAATTAATAATAATTAATTTTTTGGCTAAAAGATATTAATTAAATAAAGGGGACTGAATGTGTAATTATAAGACAGTTGCATAAATGGGCTAATGGACTCCATAGAAGTTGGAGTGGACGAAATCTATAGGGAAACTCATAAGAATTCGTCCAAGGCCTCTAAGGAGGGAGTTCATGGGCTGCTTAGGGCCTAAGCAGTCAAATTAGGGTTTCCTAGTTCAAAACCCTAATAGCCTACCTATATAAGGAACCCCTAAGGCCCCAAAAATGTGGTGAAGTATTCCCTAAGGGTTCTTGGAAGTTTTTGGTGCTCCTCCTCCTTCTCCTAGGTCATCTTCTTGCTCATGGTGTTTGTAAATCCATTAGAGGTGCAACATTTGAGGCACTAAGCTGTCAAAGGTCAAGATCAAAAGGAACTTAGTTTGTTATTGCTACATAACAATCAAGGTAAGATCTAAACTATATTCTTTTGTCAATTTCGATTATTCTATGCTAGAATTAGGGTTTATGAGCTTTGGATGATTATTGCATGTTCATTAGACAAACTAGATCCAAAGCTTTGGGGTTCGCATGTACACCATAGGATTGAGGTAGTGCTCAAAACCATCAGGTTTTAACCATACTCAAAAGAGGTGAACTAAGTAGAGTTTGTATGTGTCTTTGATGTTATCTAAGTTTTATTCTGACTATGCTCAATGTTATATGGATCCAAAGTAAAGGTGTGTTGGTTGGAGCCTATAACCAGTTATGGATATAGAAGGTGAGGGGAAGGGGAAAAGAGTACAAGGCTTATGAACAAGACAGGTGTACTACCATAAGCATATCTAGGTGGTTCTCGAGGTAGCAAAGGAAAATTTTTGGGTATAGCCTTTTACTTTAATCTTGGATCCGCCACTTTGTATGTGTACTAAGAGTTGAAACATTGGTAACCACCCATGTGTAGATAATGAAATAAGTATTTCAAGGTAAGTTCACATAAGTAATATTATACAAAAACCCTAGATTTTATGCAATTCTTTTTTTACTAACTCATAACTGGAAAAAATATTTGTATTTTAATTCTTAAATTTATAACCTAACAGATTGATATGCCAAACAATTCGGTTACATATTTAAATGAAAAGTTAATGCATTTTCCAAGGAGTGCGTGAAGTTGTTATTATGTTTCCCATGCCTACAAGTTTGAAAGATATCAAACTACTTTAGTAGGTATATTACATAGTGCTACTATTCATATTTGGATTATGACCTTTTAGCCTTTATAATTTAGTTCTTTCAATTAATTTCTCATATATTCATGAAGTTGCCATTATCCATATTTGGATTATAACTTTTCAGCTCTAATTTTGATGTTTGTGATATGATTTTAGGAAGCAAATATGGCAATCAACAACAAGTCTTGTATTTTTATATCTTCCATCTTCTCAAGTGTTTTTAAACATCAATTAAACACTAATATTTAAAGCATTTAATGTGGAAAAAATAGCCTTAACTATAACTCTTTATGATGTTCATTACCTTCTTAACATGTGCTTTTACTATATAAAACATTTACTTTTTTCGTTCTTTTACAGCCACTACCATATGATTGTTTGGTTTGTCACTAACGTCAAAAGTGGATGGAAAAGTATGTTTATGGTATTGAAATTTCCCAATGTTTTTTTTTTATTTTTTTAGTATAGCATTTTCATACAATTTATAATTATGGGAACATTTACTTAGGTCTTCACAACCACAACTTCTGATGACCATAAAGCATTCCACTACTCTTATTGAAATAATCAAAACGATAGTGCATGATTATCACAAATATATTATAAGGATAGAAACAAAAACTTTTACAAATTGTGTAAATTGTACGTTGCTATTAATTGTTGCTAGTTTTTTATTTAAGTTGAAAGTATGTTGCTAGTTTTTTATTTGATTTGAAAGTATGTTATTATTAATAAAATGATACGACATGATGTTTAATTTGGTGTAAACATGGTTTTAATTTCTTTGTTAATCCGGAATTTCATTTGTGACATTTGGGTACAGATTAATGGTAGATTCAACACCTAATAGACCATTGCTAATTACATTAGTAACAATGATTAAATATATAGAAATATTGTTCATTTACAAATAATCAACAACGGATAAGCGACGACAATTAGCGACGGATCTTTGACAAAATGTACTTAATCCAAAAGTCTTCCGTGATAGCCCAATCACTTGTTGATCCGTCGCTACCCATTAGCTACTAAGGTTTTTTCATCTGTATCCGTCATTGATTTATAACTAATGGCTTTAGCAACGGATTTCCCGACAGAAATGTTCGTCGCCAATACTTATGTTTCTAGTAGTGCAACACATATTAAAATCACATAGATCATGGCTTCCACCTTCATATTGGGTGTGAATAAAATTAAATTTAATTCTCAATTTTATGTTACATTTTTTTACTATTGTCATGATTATTTAATCCAAATTTTACTTATTTGGTCCATTTTAAATTTCAATTATGATAATATTCTAAAATACTAACCATTGTTTGTAAGTTGAAAAAATGTATTATGATTTTATGTTATTATTAATTATTATTATTGTGCACTAATTTTAAACTAGTTATTACTATTAAATAGTTATGAATGATCATCCATTAGTTATTTTAAAACCATTAACTATTATTATTAGTAAATAATTCAAAAGTTACAAATCTATGTCTAGGTAGAAAAATTTATTTTTCATTACACTTATGTGAAATCTTGTTACGTTTTATGGTTGACAAGATTTACATAATTAAAGGATGTTGTGTGAGAAGTAAAACTAGTGAACCATGTATGCAAGTTTTGTGAAGGGGAGTTCGTATACTATGTTCAGATATGTACATGATTTGGGTCGTAACCTTGTAATAACAAGAGTTGAACATAATCCGTGTTAATCCGATTCTAAACCGGTCCATAAATCGGGTCCCATCACTAGTATCTTCATACCTATTTAGGTGGTGACATATGTCATTCAATTTAATTTAGATTACATTAAGATGTTAAATTTGTACACTTGTCACAATCTTAAATAGGTAGAAATAAAAGGTAGGAGGATATTTAATTTCTCTCAAATAAATATAGTTGAGGCAATTGTAAAGGCCTGGTACCATTTCGGTTTTATTAGATTCCTTTTGTCGGATCTAATGTGCTTCAACTGATTTTTTTTTTTTATGATAAAAACAATTTTTTTAATACCTTATAATACTTTTAAAAATTATTGAGCATTAAGTGGTACAAATTTATAAAAAGATTTATTTTAAAGAAATAAACTAAATGTTTTATAAAACTTACAAAAAAATGCATGGAACCTTAAAAAATTACGAAAAAAATGCATTGAAATGGCAAGAACTAAAATACTAACCATTGTTTGTAAGTTAAAAATGTAGTATGGTTTTATGTTACTATTAATTATTATTATTGTGAATTATTTTTAAACTAATTATTACTATTAAAAAAATATGAAAGATCATCAATTAGTCATTTTAAAACCACTAACTATTATTATTGGTAAATAATTCAAAAGTTACAAATCTATGTCTAGATAGAAAATTTTATTTTTCTTTGCACTTATGTGAAATCTTGTTACGTCTCATGGGTGACAAGATTTACATAATTAAAGTATGTCGTGTCGGAAGTAAAACTAATGAACCATGTGTGCAAGTTATGTAGAGAAGTTCGTATACTATGTTCATATGTGTACATGATTTTGGGTCGTAACCTTATAATAACCAGAGTTGAACATAGTCCGGGTTAGTCCAATTCTGAACCGGTCCATAAATCGAGTCCCATCACTACTATCTTCATACCTATTTAGGTGGTAACATGTGTCATTCAATTTAATTTAAATTAGATTGAGATGTTAAATTTGTACAGTTGTCACAATTTTAAATAGGTAGGAATAATTGTAAAGGCTTGGTATTGTTTCTGTTTTATTAGATTCCTTTTGTTTGATCTAATGTGCTTGGTCTGATTTTTTTATAATAAAAACAATTTTTTTCAATACATTATAATAGTTTTAAAAATTATTGAGCATTAAGTGGTACAAATTTATAAATTGATTTTTTTTAAAAGAAATAAACTAAATGTTGTATAAAACTTACAAAAAAAAATGCATGGAAACTAAAAATTAGGAGAAAAAAAATGCATTGAAATGGCAAGAACTAAAATACCCATTAAAATTGCAAGAATTACAAAAACATGCAATGAATGCTTAAATACTTTTCAAAATGAAACCATTGTTAAAAAGTCAAAACAAAGTTAAATACCAGTTCAACATAGTTGAACATGTTTAACTTAACTATCGATAACGATAACAACATGGATCTTCACAACACCTTTTGACTTCATTTTATGCCTCACGCCATCAACACCATTGAAATTCTTGAAATCCGCAAAAACATTCACTACTCCATATATTGTTAGCATCTAATCACCATCTTTCTAGACGCAAGTTTAGCCATTACCACATTTTTATAAATCTTGTTGGCATTTAGCAGTGCACCCCATGCTTCAGCAATCGGTGCACATGTCATACTCTGGATGAAGCGTAATGATTCATCCAAACGGTTCAATCGGCCGTATAAATCAACCATACATCCATAATGCTCTACTCTTTGGTCATAGATTCAGAATGCTTCCAACCATCTTCAACAAGACCCGCTACACTACAAGCCTTTAAGATTGAAAGGAAAGTGTCCTCCTTTGGTGCGATGTTTTCTTGTTGCATAACGGAAAAAATATCAAGATACTCTTTACCATAACCATGCATCGCTAGTCCTCCCACGGCACCACTCCATGTGTAAACGTTCTTTTCTTTCATCACCCCAACAACATTCATTGCGTGTTAATAACCCCACACTTTGCGTACATATGGACTAGTGCACTACCAAGAGTTGTGTTGATTTGTAGTTTTTTATACTTTATATATCTATATGCCCGTTGTCCCGCATCTAAAGCACTTAACCGAGTGCATGCAGATAACACATTAACCTTCAAACCTTTCATTTCCATTGCGTTAAACAGTTCGAGTCCGTTTAAAGGCTCCCCGAAACGCACGTACCCTGCTTTCATTGCGTTCCAGGCAATCACATCTCGGTCGAGCATTATTTCAAACGGTTGGCGTGTGAATTTGATATCTCCTAACTTTGAACAGGCGACCACCATTGTTGTCTGAGTTACCAAATCTGGGTTGTGGATGCTAAAAAACATATCTTTTAAGTCCCTAAGAGATCCCATTTCAGCGTACAAATTACTCAACCCGCTTTGAACATGTGGGTATTGATCCAAGGCGTATTTCAAAGCAGTCCCATGTACAGCCAAAACAAAATTCTTATCCACTAACTGTGCAACAGAATTGATCTAGAACGTAAACAAGTAATTATCAGGTTTATGATTCGATTTTACAATTCTTCTATAGAAATCGAATCCTTTTTCAGGAGTTGAGCTCTTGGAGTAAACTCTGATTAGAGAATTTAAAGCAAAGACGGAGGGATTCTCACATTGGTCCAATAGTTGAACAGAATAATCGATATTTTGTGGGTGTTTGAGGGCCATTGATGCAGCAAATTTAGATACAAGATCTGGGCCGTTGAGGAAACCATTGACAAGAAATTGTGAGTGAATTTTTTTTTTTTTTTTTTCATTAATTTCTTAAAAGGAAAACTCTCGATATTATGTGGCAAAACAGCTTACCTACTATTGGAGGATTAATAAACAATTTCTTCTTATCAGAAAGTTGTTTAACAACATTACATGCCTTGGATATCTTCATACCAACCAACCTAATTAATGTAAGTCTCAACAAAACTCAAGACACGTTAATTATTTATTGATCATTCATTATCACTGTGCATTACCTATATATACTTGCTCCCTTGTACATTATTTTTCACAAATTAATCAACTTCATTAATCTTCGATCACCTCTCAGAATCTTTTGACTCATCTTTAGCAACTCAAAAAAAATCCTACAATGGCTTCCACCTCCTACCTTTACATTTTTGCAATTGCACTATTCTCAATTACAACAAATGAGATGTGTTTTGCTTCCCGCAATTTGCTGCAAGCAACCACATTCCCGACACTACCACAACCACAGATACCAACAATCCCGACAATGCCACAGCCACAGATACCAACAATCCCGACAATGCCACAACCACAAATGCCCACCATCCCCACACTGCCACTACCACAAATACCCAGCATCCCTAACATGCCCAAAGTTTCCTTGCCTCCATTGCCTTCTATGCCTACCATCCCTAACTTTCCAACAACTCTTCCCAATATTCCTTTCTTTGCTCCACCACCTTCCAAGAACTAGATTGTACAACAATATCAAAAGAAAAGAAAATTCCATTATAGAGCTCAGGCTATTTGATTGATCCGGAGATTATAATGTTTTTTATTTGATCGCATTCATGATATTTGTGGCTAGATTAAATTATTGTCGAGTGCTCTCATTCACATGTTTTTGTGTTTTGTGTAATTTGATATACTTTGTAATATATTTTTCCTATTAAGGTTGATGATTTCCATTACTTTATATCTCAAGTGTTTCCTCGTATGTAAAATTAGGCAACATGTTTGATATATATTAACGTTACATAACAAAAATTATTAAAAATATACGTTATTAAAAACAATTATTTATTTTACGTTTACTGTAAAATAATGAAAATCTTATAATAAGCTGAAGTATATATTTTAAAACAAATATATATGTTACAATCACATTAATCAATGGCTTCAATCCATGGTTTGAGTGAAAATAAAGTAAAATTTTATGTTTAGATTTAATGTTAACTTTTTAACTATTGTTATTATTAATTAGTAAAAGCTTATGTATTTGGTTATTTTTAAGTTTGATTATGAAGCTTTTTTAAGATATATACCATTATGTAGAGTTAATTAATGTAATTTTACTTATCATTTTATGTTAATACTATAGTTTTTAGACTAAATTACAAAAATAGTCCCTATGGTTTGTCAAATGTCACAAAGTCAGTCACTGTTAATTTTTTTATGCAAATGGTCATTGTGGTTTGCAAAACTTGCATAGATAGCCATTTTACTAACTCCGTTTGTATTCAGGTAATGACATTTTCGTCTTTTCAAGTATAAAATGACTGAATTCGTGACATTTGGTAAACCACAATGACCATTTTGATAATATATTTTAAAATAATATAAATGATAGAAAATGAGTTTTTTTATACTCAAAAGTTTAAGACCATATGGGATTAGTATTATTCTTGTGTTTCACCTTGCATGTTTTTGACTTCCCGAAAAATAAGATTATTCAAACCATCCACAGTTCATCATACTTTGGAAGTATGTATGAAAGAAGACTATCATGAACCTGACTGTAGATTGTTTAAAGTGTCTTAGACATTGCAAAAGTTTGTTGCAGAGTGCTCCTATAAGATTAGAGTATTGGACTAAATCCACGCTCACTTGGATCGCTTCATGGATTTTATCACGCGTGATTCGTGAGACGATAATATCCTAGATTCTTGAAACCGAGACGTGTGAATTGTATTATGTTATTCGGTCGCACATTGATAATATGCAAACGCACCAGTAACTTGGTGTTATAAAACATATTGTTGTGTGTGATTTGATGAGTAGGTACAAGCGAGCATTGAGTCCAAGTTTATCTGTTCCTTTTACCCAAAGTAGGATAAAAGCGATATATGTGGGCAACTCGATGATTTAGTGATGACACCCTAAGCGCTTGGCCAAGCCGGGACTAAGTTGATGTGTTCAATTATAGTGTGTTGTCAGTCGTCATAAATCGGAAATCAGGAAACAACACATGAACAGAGAGTATGATTAAAATCCATGTCTCAGTTCATATGATATCTGGAATGGAGGAATATATCATCCTTCATCTAAAGGACATGTTTCTGATATGATCAGAGTTCGACAGCGGCTTTTGAAAGCTACGATTGCTGATTAGGTTTCGAAGTCATATGCAATATAGTTATTAGACTTGTCCACGTGGGAGGCTGTTGGATTAGGTGTCTAAGCCCATAAATATTTTGGTATGTACTTGACCCGATTGTGAGCATGGTCCTTTTGGGTTGCCTTCACCATAACAGCTGATAGGATGAAGTAAGGAGAAAAAGGATTAATTATGATTTATTAATATATTATATGAATAATATATTAAAAGAGAAATCATAGTGTTTAATTAATATTAGTCAAGAATTAATAATAATTAATTTTTTGGCTAAAAGATATTAATTAAATAAAGGGGACTGAATGTGTAATTATAAGACAGTTGCATAAATGGGCTAATGGACTCCATAGAAGTTGGAGTGGACGAAATCTATAGGGAAACTCATAAGAATTCGTCCAAGGCCTCTAAGGAGGGAGTTCATGGGCTGCTTAGGGCCTAAGCAGTCAAATTAGGGTTTCCTAGTTCAAAACCCTAATAGCCTACCTATATAAGGAACCCCTAAGGCCCCAAAAATGTGGTGAAGTATTCCCTAAGGGTTCTTGGAAGTTTTTGGTGCTCCTCCTCCTTCTCCTAGGTTATCTTGTTGCTCATGGTGTTTGTGAATCCATTAGAGGTGCAACATTTGAGGCACTAAGCTGTCAAAGGTCAAGATCAAAAGGAATTTAGTTTGTTATTGCTACATAACAATCAAGGTAAGATCTAAACTATATTCTTTTGTCAATTTCGATTATTCTATGCTAGAATTAGGGTTTATGAGCTTTGGATGATTATTGCATGTTCATTAGACAAACTAGATCCAAAGCTTTGGGGTTCGCATGTACACCATAGGATTGAGGTAGTGCTCAAAACCATCAGGTTTTAACCATACTCAAAAGAGGTGAACTAAGTAGAGTTTGTATGTGTCTTTGATGTTATCTAAGTTTTGTTCTAACTATGCTCAATGTTATATGGATCCAAAGTAAAGGTGTGTTGTTTGGAGCCTATAACCAGTTATGGATATAGAAGGTGAGGGGAAGGGGAAAAGAGTACAAGGCTTATGAACAAGACAGGTGTACTACCATAAGCATATCTAGGTGGTTCTCGAGGTAGCCAAGGAAAATTTTTGGGTATAGCCTTTTACTTTAATCTTGGATCCGCCACTCTGTATGTGTACTAAGAGTTGAAACATTGGTAACCACCCATGTGTAGATAATGAAATAAGTATTTCAAGGTAAGTTCACATAAGTAATATTATACAAAAACCCTAGATTTTATGCAATTCTTTTTTTACTAACTCATAACTGGAAAAAATATTTGTATTTTAATTCTTAAATTTATAACCTAACAGATTGATATGCCAAACAATTCGGTTACATATTTAAATGAAAAGTTAATGCATTTTCCAAGGAGTGCGTGAAGTTGTTATTATGTTTCCCATGCCTACAAGTTTGAAAGATATCAAACTACTTTAGTAGGTATATTACATAGTGCTACTATTCATATTTGGATTATGACCTTTTAGCCTTTATAATTTAGTTCTTTCAATTAATTTCTCATATATTCATGAAGTTGCCATTATCCATATCTGGATTATAACTTTTCAACTCTAATTTGATGTTTGTGATATGATTTTAGGAAGCAAATATGGCAATCAACAACAAGTCTTGTATTTTTATATCTTCCATCTTCTCAAGTGTTTTTAAACATCAATTAAACACTAAATATTTAAAGCATTTAATGTGGAAAAAAATAGCCTTAACTATAACTCTTTATGATGTTCATTACCTTCTTAACATGTGCTTTTACTATATAAAACATTTACTTTTTTCGTTCTTTTACAGCCACTACCATATGATTGTTTGGTTTGTCACTAACGTCAAAAGTGGATGGAAAAGTATGTTTATGGTATTGAAATTTCCCAATGTTTTTTTTTTATTTTTTTGGTATAGCATTTTCATACAATTTATAATTATGGGAACATTTACTTAGGTCTTCACAACCACAACTTCTGATGACCATAAAGCATTCCACTACTCTTATTGAAATAATCAAAACGATAGTGCATGATTATCACAAATATATTATAAGGATAGAAACAAAAACTTTTACAAATTGTGTAAATTGTACGTTGCTATTAATTGTTGCTAGTTTTTTATTTAAGTTGAAAGTATGTTGCTAGTTTTTTATTTGATTTGAAAGTATGTTATTGTTAATAAAATGATACGACATGATGTTTAATTTGGTGTAAACATGGTTATTATTTCTTTGTTAATCCGGAATTTCATTTGTGACATTTAGGTACGGATTAATGGTAGATTCAACACCTAATAGACCATTGCTAATTACATTAGTAACAATGATTAAATATATAGAAATATTGTTCATTTACAAATAATCAACAACGGATAAGCGACGACAATTAGCGACGGATCTTTGACAAAATGTACTTAATCCAAAAGTCTTCCGTGATAGCCCAATCACTTGTTGATCCGTCGCTACCCATTAGCTACTAAGGTTTTTTCATCTGTATCCGTCATTGATTTATAACTAATGGCTTTAGCAACGGATTTCCCGACAGAAATGTTCGTCGCCAATACTTATGTTTCTAGTAGTGCAACACATTAAAATCACATCGATCATGGCTTCCACCTTCATATTGGGTGTGAATAAAATTAAATTTAATTCTCAATTTAATGTTACATTTTTTTACTATTGTCATGATTATTTAATCCAAATTTTACTTATTTGGTCCATTTTAAATTTCAATTATGATAATATTCTAAAATACTAACCATTGTTTGTAAGTTGAAAAAATGTATTATGATTTTATGTTATTATTAATTATTATTATTGTGCACTAATTTTAAACTAGTTATTACTATTAAATAGTTATGAATGATCATCCATTAGTTATTTTAAAACCATTAACTATTATTATTAGTAAATAATTCAAAAGTTACAAATCTATGTCTAGGTAGAAAATTTTATTTTTCATTACACTTATGTGAAATCTTGTTACGTTTTATGGTTGACAAGATTTACATAATTAAAGGATGTTGTGTGAGAAGTAAAACTAGTGAACCATGTATGCAAGTTTTGTGAAGGGGAGTTCGTATACTATGTTCAGATATGTACATGATTTGGGTCGTAACCTTGTAATAACAAGAGTTGAACATAATCCGTGTTAATCCAATTCTAAACCGGTCCATAAATCGGGTCCCATCACTAGTATCTTCATACCTATTTAGGTGGTGACATGTGTCATTCAATTTAATTTAGATTACATTAAGATGTTAAATTTGTACACTTGTCACAATCTTAAATAGGTAGAAATAAAAGGTAGAAGGATATTTAATTTCTCTCTAATAAATATAGTTGAGGCAATTGTAAAGGCCTGGTACCATTTCGGTTTTATTAGATTCCTTTTGTCGGATCTAATGTACTTCAACTGATTTTTTTTTTTTATGATAAAAACAATTTTTTTAATACCTTATAATACTTTTAAAAATTATTTAGCATTAAGTGGTACAAATTTATAAAAAGATTTTTTTTAAAGAAATAAACTAAATGTTTTATAAAACTTACAAAAAATTGCATGGAAACTTAAAAAAATTACGAAAAAAATGCATTGAAATGGCAAGAACTAAAATACTAACCATTGTTTGTAAGTTAAAAATGTAGTATGGTTTTATGTTACTATTAATTATTATTATTGTGAATTATCTTTAAACTAATTATTACTATTAAAAAAATATGAAAGATCATCAATTAGTCATTTTAAAACCATTAACTATTATTATTGGTAAATAATTCAAAAGTTACAAATCTATGTCTAGATAGAAAATTTTATTTTTCTTTGCACTTATGTGAAATCTTGTTACGTCTCATGGGTGACAAGATTTACATAATTAAAGTATGTCGTGTCGGAAGTAAAACTAATGAACCATGTGTGCAAGTTATGTAGAGAAGTTCGTATACTATGTTCATATGTGTACATGATTTTGGGTCGTAACCTTGTAATAACCAGAGTTGAACATAGTCCGGGTTAGTCCAATTCTGAACCGGTCCATAAATCGAGTCCCATCACTACTATCTTCATACCTATTTAGGTGGTAACATGTGTCATTCAATTTAATTTAAATTAGATTGAGATGTTAAATTTGTACAGTTGTCACAATTTTAAATAGGTAGAAATAAAAGGTAGGAGTATATTTAATTTCTCCAAAATAAATATAGTTGAGATAATTGTAAAGGCTTGGTATTGTTTCTGTTTTATTAGATTCCTTTTGTTTGATCTAATGTGCTTGGTTTGATTTTTTTATAATAAAAACAATTTTTTTCAATACATTATAATAGTTTTAAAAATTATTGAGTATTAAGTGGTACAAATTTATAAATTGATTTTTTTTAAAAGAAATAAACTAAATGTTGTATAAAACTTACAAAAAAAAATGCATGAAAACTAAAAAATTACGAGAAAAAAAATGCATTGAAATGGCAAGAACTAAAATACCCATTAAAATTGCAAGAATTACAAAAACATGCAATGAATGCTTAAATACTTTTCAAAATGAAACCATTGTTAAAAAGTCAAAACAAAGTTAAATACCAGTTCAACATAGTTGAACATGTTTAACTTAACTATCGATAACGATAACAACATGGATCTTCACAACACCTTTTGACTTCATTTTATGCCTCACGCCATCAACACCATTGAAATTCTTGAAATCCGCAAAAACATTCACTACTCCATATATTGTTAGCATCTAATTCCACCATCTTTCTAGACGCAAGTTTAGCCATTACCACATTTTTATAAATCTTGTTGGCATTTAGCAGTGCACCCCATGCTTTAGCAATCGGTGCACATGTCATACTCTGGATGAAGCGTAATGATTCATCCAAACGGTTCAATCGGCCGTATAAATCAACCATACATCCATAATGCTCTACTCTTTGGTCATAGATTCAGAATGCTTCCAACCATCTTCAACAAGACCCGCTACACTACAAGCCTTTAAGATTGAAAGGAAAGTGTCCTCCTTTGGTGCGATGTTTTCTTGTTGCATAACGGAAAAAATGTCAAGATACTCTTTACCATAACCATGCATCGCTAGTCCTCCCACGGCACCACTCCATGTGTAAACGTTCTTTTCTTTCATCACCCCAACAACATTCATTGCGTGTTAATAACCCCACACTTTGCGTACATATGGACTAGTGCACTACCAAGAGTTGTGTTGATTTGTAGTTTTTTATACTTTGTATATCTATATGCCCGTTGTCCCGCATCTAAAGCACTTAACCGAGTGCATGCAGATAACACATTAACCTTCAAACCTTTCATTTCCATTGCGTTAAACAGTTCGAGTCCGTTTAAAGGCTCCCCGAAACGCACGTACCCTGCTTTCATTGCGTTCCAGGCAATCACATCTCGGTCGAGCATTATTTCAAACGGTTGGCGTGTGAATTTGATATCTCCTAACTTTGAACAGGCGACCACCATTGTTGTCTGAGTTACCAAATCTGGGTTGTGGATGCTAAAAAACATATCTTTTAAGTCCCTAAGAGATCCCATTTCAGCGTACAAATTACTCAACCCGCTTTGAACATGTGGGTATTGATCCAAGGCGTATTTCAAAGCAGTCCCATGTACAGCCAAAACAAAATTCTTATCCACTAACTGTGCAGCAGAATTGATCTAGAACGTAAACAAGTAATTATCAGGTTTATGATTCGATTTTACAATTCTTCTATAGAAATCGAATCCTTTTTCAGGAGTTGAGCTCTTGGAGTAAACTCTGATTAGAGAGTTTAAAGCAAAGACGGAGGGATTCTCACATTGGTCCAATAGTTGAACAGAATAATCGATATTTTGTGGGTGTTTGAGGGCCATTGATGCAGCAAATTTAGATACAAGATCTGGGCCGTTGAGGAAACCATTGACAAGAAATTGTGAGTGAATTTTTTTTTTTTTTTTTTTCATTAATTTCTTAAAAGGAAAACTCTCGATATTATGTGGCAAAACAGCTTACCTACTATTGGAGGATTAATAAACAATTTCTTCTTATCAGAAAGTTGTTTAACAACATTACATGCCTTGGATATCTTCATACCAACCAACCTAATTAATGTAAGTCTCAACAAAACTCAAGACACGTTAATTATTTATTGATCATTCATTATCACTGTGCATTACCTATATATACTTGCTCCCTTGTACATTATTTTTCACAAATTAATCAACTTCATTAATCTTCGATCACCTCTCAGAATCTTTTGACTCATCTTTAGCAACTCAAAAAAAATCCTACAATGGCTTCCACCTCCTACCTTTACATTTTTGCAATTGCACTATTCTCAATTACAACAAATGAGATGTGTTTTGCTTCCCGCAATTTGCTGCAAGCAACCACATTCCCGACACTACCACAACCACAGATACCAACAATCCCGACAATGCCACAGCCACAGATACCAACAATCCCGACAATGCCACAACCACAAATGCCCACCATCCCCACACTGCCACTACCACAAATACCCAGCATCCCTAACATGCCCAAAGTTTCCTTGCCTCCATTGCCTTCTATGCCTACCATCCCTAACTTTCCAACAACTCTTCCCAATATTCCTTTCTTTGCTCCACCACCTTCCAAGAACTAGATTGTACAACAATATCAAAAGAAAAGAAAATTCCATTATAGAGCTCAGGCGATTTGATTGATCCGGAGATTATAATGTTTTTTATTTGATCGCATTCATGATATTTGTGGCTAGATTAAATTATTGTCGAGTGCTCTCATTCACATGTTTTTGTGTTTTGTGTAATTTGATATACTTTGTAATATATTTTTTCCTATTAAGGTTGATGATTTCCATTACTTTATATCTCAAGTGTTTCCTCGTATGTAAAATTAGGCAACATGTTTCATACATATTAACATTACATAACAAAAATTATTAAAAATATACGTTATGAAAAACAATTATTTCATTTTACGTTTACTGTAAAATAATGAAAATCTTATAATAAGGTGAAGTATATATTTTAAAACAAATATATATGTTACAATCACATTAATCAATGGCTTCAATCCATGGTTTGAGTGAAAATAAAGTAAAATTTTATGTTTAGATTTAATGTTAACTTTTTAACTCTTGTTATTATTAATTAGTAAAAGCTTATGTATTTGGTTATTTTTAAGTTTGATTATGAAGCTTTTTTAAGATATATACCATTATGTAGAGTTAATTAATGTAATTTTACTTATCATTTTATGTTAATACTATAGTTTTTAGACTAAATTACAAAAATAGTCCCTATGGTTTGTTAAATGTCACAAAGTCAGTCACTGTTAATTTTTTTATGCAAATGGTCATTGTGGTTTGCAAAACTTGCATAGATAGCCATTTTACTAACTCTGTTTGTATTCAGGTAATGACATTTTCGTCTTTTCAAGTATAAAATGACTGAATTCGTGACATTTGGTAAACCACAATGACCATTTTGATAATATATTTTAAAATAATATAAATGATAGAAAATGAGTTTTTTTATACTCAAAAGTTTAGGACCATATGGGATTAGTATTATTCTTGTGTTTCACCTTGCATGTTTTTGACTTCCCGAAAAATAAGATTATTCAAACCATCCACAGTTCGTCATACTTTGGAAGTATGTATGAAAGAAGACTATCATGAACCTGACTGTAGATTGTTTAAAGTGTCTTAGACATTGCAAAAGTTTGTTGCAGAGTGCTCCTATAAGATTAGAGTATTGGACTAAATCCACGCTCACTTGGATCGCTTCATGGATTTTATCACGCGTGATTCGTGAGACGATAATATCCTAGATTCTTGAAACCGAGACGTGTGAATTGTATTATGTTATTCGGTCGCACATTGATAATATGCAAACGCACCAGTAACTTGGTGTTATAAAACATATTGTTGTGTGTGATTTGATGAGTAGGTACAAGCGAGCATTGAGTCCAAGTTTATCTGTTCCTTTTACCCAAAGTAGGATAAAAGCGATATATGTGGGCAACTCGATGATTTAGTGATGACACCCTAAGCGCTTGGCCAAGCCGGGACTAAGTTGATGTGTTCAATTATAGTGTGTTGTCAGTCGTCATAAATCGGAAATCAGGAAACAACACATGAACAGAGAGTATGATTAAAATCCATGTCTCAGTTCATATGATATCTGGAATGGAGGAATATATCATCCTTCATCTAAAGGACATGTTTCTGATATGATCAGAGTTCGACAGCGGCTTTTGAAAGCTACGATTGCTGATTAGGTTTCGAAGTCATATGCAATATAGTTATTAGACTTGTCCACGTGGGAGGCTGTTGGATTAGGTGTCTAAGCCCATAAATATTTTGGTATGTACTTGACCCGATTGTGAGCATGGTCCTTTTGGGTTGCCTTCAACATAACAGCTGATAGGATGAAGTAAGGAGAAAAAGGATTAATTATAATTTATTAATATATTATATGAATAATATATTAAAAGAGAAATCATAGTGTTTAATTAATATTAGTTAAGAATTAATAATAATTAATTTTTTGGCTAAAAGATATTAATTAAATAAAGGGGACTGAATGTGTAATTATAAGACAGTTGCATAAATGGGCTAACGGACTCCATAGAAGTTGGAGTGGACGAAATCTATAGGGAAACTCATAAGAATTCGTCCAAGGCCTCTAAGGAGGGAGTTCATGGGCTGCTTAGGGCCTAAGCAGTCAAATTAGGGTTTCCTAGTTCAAAACCCTAATAGCCTACCTATATAAGGAACCCCTAAGGCCCCAAAAATGTGGTGAAGTATTCCCTAAGGGTTCTTGGAAGTTTTTGGTGCTCCTCCTCCTTCTCCTAGGTCATCTTGTTGCTCATGGTGTTTGTGAATCCATTAGAGGTGCAACATTTGAGGCACTAAGCTGTCAAAGGTCAAGATCAAAAGGAATTTAGTTTGTTATTGCTACATAACAATCAAGGTAAGATCTAAACTATATTCTTTTGTCATTTCGATTATTCTATGCTAGAATTAGGGTTTATGAGCTTTGGATGATTATTGCATGTTCATTAGACAAACTAGATCCAAAGCTTTGGGGTTCGCATGTACACCATAGGATTGAGGTAGTGCTCAAAACCATCAGGTTTTAACCATACTCAAAAGAGGTGAACTAAGTAGAGTTTGTATGTGTCTTTGATGTTATCTATGTTTTGTTCTGACTATGCTCAATGTTATATGGATCCAAAGTAAAGGTGTGTTGGTTGGAGCCTATAACCAGTTATGGATATAGAAGGTGAGGGGAAGGGGAAAAGAGTACAAGGCTTATGAACAAGACAGGTGTACTACCATAAGCATATCTAGGTGGTTCTCGAGGTAGCCAAGGAAAATTTTTGGGTATAGCCTTTTACTTTAATCTTGGATCCGCCACTCTGTATGTGTACTAAGAGTTGAAACATTGGTAACCACCCATGTGTAGATAATGAAATAAGTATTTCAAGGTAAGTTCACATAAGTAATATTATACAAAAACCCTAGATTTTATGCAATTCTTTTTTTACTAACTCATAACTGGAAAAAATATTTGTATTTTAATTCTTAAATTTATAACCTAACAGATTGATATGCCAAACAATTCGGTTACATATTTAAATGAAAAGTTAATGCATTTTCCAAGGAGTGCGTGAAGTTGTTATTATGTTTCCCATACCTACAAGTTTGAAAGATATCAAACTACTTTAGTAGGTATATTACATAGTGCTACTATTCATATTTGGATTATGACCTTTTAGCCTTTATAATTTAGTTCTTTCAATTAATTTCTCATATATTCATGAAGTTGCCATTATCCATATTTGGATTATAACTTTTCAGCTCTAATTTTGATGTTTGTGATATGATTTTAGGAAGCAAATATGGCAATCAACAACAAGTCTTGTATTTTTATATCTTCCATCTTCTCAAGTGTTTTTAAACATCAATTAAACACTAAATATTTAAAGCATTTAATGTGGAAAAAAATAGCCTTAACTATAACTCTTTTTGATGTTCATTACCTTCTTAACATGTGCTTTTACTATATAAAACATTTACTTTTTTCGTTCTTTTACAGCCACTACCATATGATTGTTTGGTTTGTCACTAACGTCAAAAGTGGATGGAAAAGTATGTTTATGGTATTAAAATTTCCCAATGTTTTTTTTTTTTATTTTTTTAGTATAGCATTTTCATACAATTTATAATTATGGGAACATTTACTTAGGTCTTCACAACCACAACTTCTGATGACCATAAAGCATTCTACTACTCTTATTGAAATAATCAAAACGATAGTGCATGATTATCACAAATATATTATAAGGATAGAAACAAAAACTTTTACAAATTGTGTAAATTGTACGTTGCTATTAATTGTTGCTAGTTTTTTATTTAAGTTGAAAGTATGTTGCTAGTTTTTTATTTGATTTGAAAGTATGTTATTATTAATAAAATGATACGACATGATGTTTAATTTGGTGTAAACATGGTTATTATTTCTTTGTTAATCCGGAATTTCATTTGTGACATTTGGGTACGGATTAATGGTAGATTCAACAACTAATAGACCATTGCTAATTACATTAGTAACAATGATTAAATATATAGAAATATTGTTCATTTACAAATAATCAACAACGGATAAGCGACGACAATTAGCGACGGATCTTTGACAAAATGTACTTAATCCAAAAGTCTTCCGTGATAGCCGAATCACTTGTTGATCCGTCGCTACCCATTAGCTACTAAGGTTTTTTCATCTGTATCCGTCATTGATTTATAACTAATGGCTTTAGCAACGGATTTCCCGACAGAAATGTTCGTCGCCAATACTTATGTTTCTAGTAGTGCAACACATATTAAAATCACATCGATCATGGCTTCCACCTTCATATTGGGTGTGAATAAAATTAAATTTAATTCTCAATTTAATGTTACATTTTTTACTATTGTCATGATTATTTAATCCAAATTTTACTTATTTGGTCCATTTTAAATTTCAATTATGATAATATTCTAAAATACTAACCATTGTTTGTAAGTTGAAAAAATGTATTATGATTTTATGTTATTATTAATTATTATTATTGTGCACTAATTTTAAACTAGTTATTACTATTAAATAGTTATGAATGATCATCCATTAGTTATTTTAAAACCATTAACTATTATTATTAGTAAATAATTCAAAAGTTACAAATCTATGTCTAGGTAGAAAAATTTATTTTTCATTACACTTATGTGAAATCTTGTTACGTTTTATGGTTGACAAGATTTACATAATTAAAGGATGTTGTGTGAGAAGTAAAACTAGTGAACCATGTATGCAAGTTTTGTGAAGGGGAGTTCGTATACTATGTTCAGATATGTACATGATTTGGGTCGTAACCTTGTAATAACAAGAGTTGAACATAATCCGTGTTAATCCGATTCTAAACCGGTCCATAAATCGGGTCCCATCACTAGTATCTTCATACCTATTTAGGTGGTGACATGTGTCATTCAATTTAATTTAGATTACATTAAGATGTTAAATTTGTACACTTGTGACAATCTTAAATAGGTAGAAATAAAAGGTAGGAGGATATTTAATTTCTCTCTAATAAATATAGTTGAGGCAATTGTAAAGGCCTGGTACCATTTCGGTTTTATTAGATTCCTTTTGTCGGATCTAATGTGCTTCAACTGATTTTTTTTTTTATGATAAAAACAATTTTTTTAATACCTTATAATACTTTTAAAAATTATTTAGCATTAAGTGGTACAAATTTATAAAAAGATTTTTTTTAAAGAAATAAACTAAATGTTTTATAAAACTTACAAAAAAATGCATGGAAACTTAAAAAAATTACGAAAAAAATGCATTGAAATGGCAAGAACTAAAATACTAACCATTGTTTGTAAGTTAAAAATGTAGTATGGTTTTATGTTACTATTAATTATTATTATTGTGAATTATCTTTAAACTAATTATTACTATTAAAAAAATATGAAAGATCATCAATTAGTCATTTTAAAACCATTAACTATTATTATTGGTAAATAATTCAAAAGTTACAAATCTATGTCTAGATAGAAAATTTTATTTTTCTTTGCACTTATGTGAAATCTTGTTACGTCTCATGGGTGACAAGATTTACATAATTAAAGTATGTCGTGTCGGAAGTAAAACTAATGAACCATGTGTGCAAGTTATGTAGAGAAGTTCGTATACTATGTTCATATGTGTACATGATTTTGGGTCGTAACCTTGTAATAACCAGAGTTGAACATAGTCCGGGTTAGTCCAATTCTGAACCGGTCCATAAATCGAGTCCCATCACTACTATCTTCATACCTATTTAGGTGGTAACATGTGTCATTCAATTTAATTTAAATTAGATTGAGATGTTAAATTTGTACAGTTGTCACAATTTTAAATAGGTAGAAATAAAAGGTAGGAGTATATTTAATTTCTCCAAAATAAATATAGTTGAGATAATTGTAAAGGCTTGGTATTGTTTCTGTTTTATTAGATTCCTTTTGTTTGATCTAATGTGCTTGGTTTGATTTTTTTATAATAAAAACAATTTTTTTCAATACATTATAATAGTTTTAAAAATTATTGAGTATTAAGTGGTACAAATTTATAAATTGATTTTTTTTAAAAGAAATAAACTAAATGTTGTATAAAACTTACAAAAAAAAATGCATGAAAACTAAAAAATTACGAGAAAAAAAATGCATTGAAATGGCAAGAACTAAAATACCCATTAAAATTGCAAGAATTACAAAAACATGCAATGAATGCTTAAATACTTTTCAAAATGAAACCATTGTTAAAAAGTCAAAACAAAGTTAAATACCAGTTCAACATAGTTGAACATGTTTAACTTAACTATCGATAACGATAACAACATGGATCTTCACAACACCTTTTGACTTCATTTTATGCCTCACGCCATCAACACCATTGAAATTCTTGAAATCCGCAAAAACATTCACTACTCCATATATTGTTAGCATCTAATTCCACCATCTTTCTAGACGCAAGTTTAGCCATTACCACATTTTTATAAATCTTGTTGGCATTTAGCAGTGCACCCCATGCTTTAGCAATCGGTGCACATGTCATACTCTGGATGAAGCGTAATGATTCATCCAAACGGTTCAATCGGCCGTATAAATCAACCATACATCCATAATGCTCTACTCTTTGGTCATAGATTCAGAATGCTTCCAACCATCTTCAACAAGACCCGCTACACTACAAGCCTTTAAGATTGAAAGGAAAGTGTCCTCCTTTGGTGCGATGTTTTCTTGTTGCATAACGGAAAAAATGTCAAGATACTCTTTACCATAACCATGCATCGCTAGTCCTCCCACGGCACCACTCCATGTGTAAACGTTCTTTTCTTTCATCACCCCAACAACATTCATTGCGTGTTAATAACCCCACACTTTGCGTACATATGGACTAGTGCACTACCAAGAGTTGTGTTGATTTGTAGTTTTTTATACTTTGTATATCTATATGCCCGTTGTCCCGCATCTAAAGCACTTAACCGAGTGCATGCAGATAACACATTAACCTTCAAACCTTTCATTTCCATTGCGTTAAACAGTTCGAGTCCGTTTAAAGGCTCCCCGAAACGCACGTACCCTGCTTTCATTGCGTTCCAGGCAATCACATCTCGGTCGAGCATTATTTCAAACGGTTGGCGTGTGAATTTGATATCTCCTAACTTTGAACAGGCGACCACCATTGTTGTCTGAGTTACCAAATCTGGGTTGTGGATGCTAAAAAACATATCTTTTAAGTCCCTAAGAGATCCCATTTCAGCGTACAAATTACTCAACCCGCTTTGAACATGTGGGTATTGATCCAAGGCGTATTTCAAAGCAGTCCCATGTACAGCCAAAACAAAATTCTTATCCACTAACTGTGCAGCAGAATTGATCTAGAACGTAAACAAGTAATTATCAGGTTTATGATTCGATTTTACAATTCTTCTATAGAAATCGAATCCTTTTTCAGGAGTTGAGCTCTTGGAGTAAACTCTGATTAGAGAGTTTAAAGCAAAGACGGAGGGATTCTCACATTGGTCCAATAGTTGAACAGAATAATCGATATTTTGTGGGTGTTTGAGGGCCATTGATGCAGCAAATTTAGATACAAGATCTGGGCCGTTGAGGAAACCATTGACAAGAAATTGTGAGTGAATTTTTTTTTTTTTTTTTTTCATTAATTTCTTAAAAGGAAAACTCTCGATATTATGTGGCAAAACAGCTTACCTACTATTGGAGGATTAATAAACAATTTCTTCTTATCAGAAAGTTGTTTAACAACATTACATGCCTTGGATATCTTCATACCAACCAACCTAATTAATGTAAGTCTCAACAAAACTCAAGACACGTTAATTATTTATTGATCATTCATTATCACTGTGCATTACCTATATATACTTGCTCCCTTGTACATTATTTTTCACAAATTAATCAACTTCATTAATCTTCGATCACCTCTCAGAATCTTTTGACTCATCTTTAGCAACTCAAAAAAAATCCTACAATGGCTTCCACCTCCTACCTTTACATTTTTGCAATTGCACTATTCTCAATTACAACAAATGAGATGTGTTTTGCTTCCCGCAATTTGCTGCAAGCAACCACATTCCCGACACTACCACAACCACAGATACCAACAATCCCGACAATGCCACAGCCACAGATACCAACAATCCCGACAATGCCACAACCACAAATGCCCACCATCCCCACACTGCCACTACCACAAATACCCAGCATCCCTAACATGCCCAAAGTTTCCTTGCCTCCATTGCCTTCTATGCCTACCATCCCTAACTTTCCAACAACTCTTCCCAATATTCCTTTCTTTGCTCCACCACCTTCCAAGAACTAGATTGTACAACAATATCAAAAGAAAAGAAAATTCCATTATAGAGCTCAGGCTATTTGATTGATCCGGAGATTATAATGTTTTTTATTTGATCGCATTCATGATATTTGTGGCTAGATTAAATTATTGTCGAGTGCTCTCATTCACATGTTTTTGTGTTTTGTGTAATTTGATATACTTTGTAATATATTTTTCCTATTAAGGTTGATGATTTCCATTACTTTATATCTCAAGTGTTTCCTCGTATGTAAAATTAGGCAACATGTTTCATACATATTAACATTACATAACAAAAATTATTAAAAATATACGTTATGAAAAACAATTATTTCATTTTACGTTTACTGTAAAATAATGAAAATCTTATAATAAGCTGAAGTAGATATTATAAAACAAATATATTACAATCACATTAATCAATGGCCAGAGTGGCTGTCGGTTGTGGTTTTGCGTCAGATACTAGGAGCAGAGCGAGTGAGAGAGACAGAGAGAGAGATTTAGGAGATATTTGAGTGTATTTGGAGAGAGATTGACTATAGTGTGTCACGTATCTGGCCAGGCAATGCAGTGTCGCATCTCGATTTTTGCGAAAAATGATGGAGTGCTTTTAAAATACTAGCTTATATTACATTTTATAAAATATCAAAATGTTGTTGTGTACACGACTTATAAACAAGAAAGGTGTACTACCATAAGCATATCTAGGTGGTTCCTGTGGTAGGCGAGGAAAAATTTTGGGGATACCCTTTTACTTTGATCATGGATCCGCCATTATGTACTAAGAGTTGAAACTTTGGTAACCACCCATGTGTAGATAATGAAATAAGTATTTCATGTTAAGTTCATATAAGTAATATTATACAAAACCATAGATTTTATGCAATTCTTTTGTTACTAATCCCTATCTAGAAAAATAATTGTATTTTAATTCTTAAATTTATAACCTAAGAGATTGATATGCCAAACATTCAGTTACATATTTAAATGAAAAGTTGGAAGAATTTTTCAAGGAGTGCACGAAGTTGTTATTATGTTTCCCATGCCTACAAGTTTGAAAGATATCAAACTACTTTAGTAGGTATATACATAGTGCTACTATTCATATTTGGATTATAACTTTTCAGCCTTTATAATTTGTTCCTTCAATTAATTTGTCATATATTCATGAAGTTGCTACATCCATATTTGGATTATAACTTTTCAGCTCTAATTTTGATGCTTATTGTAATATCCTAAGATTTGGCAGGTATTCCCGAACCCTCTTCTATCTTTTCCTTGTCATTTATAGTCCTTGGGGTTGGAAGTGAAGAGCCAAGATAAGTTAAGGACCAAGTTTTCAAACTTGGGCCAAAAAGGGAGTACGTTGCGCGTACATAAGAGTACGCTAAGCGTATTAAGGCCCGCCTTAGTACGTTGGGTGTACACTTGTGTACGTTGGGCGTACTAATGTCTGGGTGAAAGCCTAATATTTAGGGTTTGGGGGCTATATAAGAAACATAATGAGCACCAATACCCCTCTTATCTCAACCTCCATAGATCAACGCGTCTTTCCCAAAACCCTAGCCTTCCCTTTTGTGTCTTTAAGCTCATTTGTGTGTTCTTGAGTGCTTTAAGATGGAATCTTTGCATCAAAGAGTTGAAAGAAGAGACCAAGCTTGTAGATCTGAAGTTAACTCGTGCTCAAGAAGCTCCAGAAGGTACAAAGTTCCAAACTTTATGCTTATATAATTAGATCTCTCCACTTGCTTTAACAGACCCATTTCTTGTCCCAAAAACCTCAAGTTTGTGCATGTTGTGTTTTGGACAAAAAGGGTCGTCCTTCTGGGCTCTTGAGGGGACCTTGAATGATAAAAATAAGGTCCCATCAGCTAAATGTGTCCCATGCTTGGAAAATAAGGTCTTAAAGGATTAAGACCAAGCATTAATGTAACGACCCAAAAATCACGATTAAAAATTTCTTTTGAAATATTACTAAAATCATATTTATAAAAACATATCACCGGTCATAACATAAATTCAAAGTATTAATTCAAAACATAATCTTATTATCAGAGTGAAACATCCCAGGCTGACTAAATATGGTGTGTGTCATGCGATCATCCTGAGCACTTCCCTCCGCTACCGGAAGTACCTGAAACCAAAACTGAAACTGTAAGCACAAAGCTTAGTAAGTTCCCCCAAACTACCACATACCATATAGTAACATATAAAGCACATACTGGACATTGCCCACTGCATCGAATCGAAATTCGGACTAACCGGGGCCTTGCCCCCTACATCGGATCGAAGTCCGGAGACTGTATCGAACCGAAGCCCAAACTAACAGAGGCCTTGCCCCCTGCAGCGGACCAAAGTCCGGCTAACAACATCGGACCGAAGTCCGGACTAACTGGGGCCTTGCCCCCTGCGTTGGACCGAAGTCCGGCTAACTGCATCGGACCGAAGTCCGGACTAACTGGGGCCTTGCCCCCTGCATCGGACCAAAGTCCGGAAACTGCATCGGACCGAAGTCCGGACTAACCGGCTGAACATGGCATAGTATAATCATAACTACTAGCATAAACACATATATTGCATATTGCATCAGACCGAAGTCTGGAACACATAACACAAAAACATGCTTGAATCACAAAGACATCAAGCACACTGAACTACTACATCGGACCGAAGTCTAGAAACTACCACTAACTAGACGGGTCGGCATTGTGTCCATTGAAATTCTTGAAAAAGTCTTATCCCAACTAACCTAATCATTACCATCTTCCAGTGCACCACTTTTACCTAACCTGAAAATCTCATCGACACTCACAAAGCACCTACTGCTGATACACAAGGGGTTTACCCCTTTTACCCTGCATCAACACTAACCTTTCCAAGGCAACTTTCCACAAGCAACAAACCTTTCCAAGACCATTCAATCCCCAACTGAGCTGCAATTCCAGCCACTCCCAGTGTCGGCCATCGAACCCTTACTCACGAAATAATTCCACCTGTGATGCTTCAGAGTTGAAATCTCCACTCCGTGCGAGAATTCAAACAATCCAATCGAGAAATCGATCCCTCTCTGCTAAGGTCAAAACTCAACTAGAACTATGAAACCGCTTTTAGATTACCTGATTCCGCAGTGAGCAACTTAGCATCACCCGCCCACTTGAACGACATGGTCGCTTCCAAAAGCATACCCAACCTTTTCATGACCATGAAGACCAGCCCCTGTAGGGTTCTAAACTCGAAAAAGAAACAAATACCTTACATCATGATCACATTGACTCCGTTTGAAACTTGCTTTCATGGGGTAGTCTGATTCCCTGATAGTCCACCTATACTGAGATGATATGATCCTTTTGTGAGAGACTTTACATTTCCCAATCAACCAACTATTCTACCTGCACTTGCAACCCAACTCAAAAACCGATACCGACCATAACACTGAAACTGCCTGAATGTAACACCCAAAATCAAAAAGTCCAAGAAAGGAAAGAAAACCCTAAGTCAAATTGGTCAACTCTTCGAGTCCAGGGAGGAACTCGACGAGTCCGAGCGAGATCCGGATCGAGGAGTAAGTGACCGACTCGGCAAGTCGGAGAATGGACTCAGCGAGTCTATTCTGAGCGAGAAAAACCCTAATTCGGGGGTTTTCACCCTATTTATGGAACATTACACCCTTTCCCCAGCCTTATTACTCCTCTTTGAGATCCAGAAGCCCTAGAATCGTGAGTGAGAGCCATTGGAAACAAATTGGGGCATTGTTAAGTGTTTTGTGAAGAAATCTTGAAGGTCAAGAAGCTTGGACCAAGGAGGTTCGTGGAGATTCAGATTCCTTTTCAGTAGGAGGATGTTTTGGAGGTAATGAATCGTTATCCTTGGCTTTCCCCTTTCTACATCCATCTTTCATGGAGTTTTAGGGTTTCTTTGAGAGTATGTGATGAGATTTTGGTGCACAAGTTAGATTTGGAGTTGAAACTCCAGATCTGAGCTCTATTTGGATCATAGGTACAGAAAGCCCTGTTAGTTGCTATGCAAAAGCCATCCCCCATGAGTTAAGTTCCTTTCTAGCTTGGTTTTTGGCATTAGGGGACAAGAAGCACGTAAAGGTAGCAACTTTATGTTGCTAATGGACTATAGAAACCCAGATCTTTGGTTTGGAGCAAAGGAGTAGCTCTGTAACTCGAGATTATGGGGAAGCTGTAACACCCCAAAATACGAGCTAAAAATTTCATTTTTAAAACGTGTGCTTAGCCAAAACATTAGGAATAAAACGTTCAACCATCATTCATTTCACAAAAGATATTGCATGTCTGGAAAACATTGTTATAAAAACAGAAACGTGTCAGAGTACAAATCCCCAGGTGATATCATAATGCGGAATATAAGCATGTGTGTGATGTATCGCTACCGTGCCAGCTCCTTCCCCTTCGAAGAAGAGGTACCTGAAATCAAAACTGAAAACCGTAAGCACGAAGCTTAGTGAGTTCCCCCATCATACCACATACCATACAATCACATGTCATACATATTTCCAGGCATTTCTGGGGTGCCCTACCTACCCGGTACGACCATTTTGGGGTGCCGACCTACCCATGTTAAGTCATTCTGGGGTGCTGACTACCCATGTCGAGCTATTCTGGGGTGCTGACTACCCTTCGGTCCTAACAACCGAACCTCGGGGATTATTTCACCCCTACTTCTACTATCATATATATCATAACACAAACATAATATCAGACATATCTGAGATGCCTGAACTACCCTTCGGTCCTAACAACCGAACTCGGGGACTAGTCCCCTCCTACTACCTCTATCACATATATCGTAACAAGCCAGCATGCAAACATATCATCATATACTGTCAGACGTATCTGGGGTGTCTGACTACCCTTCGGTCCTAACAACCGAACTCTACTACTATCACATACAACATATCATGCTAGCATATAACATATCAGGTAGTAGCAAACCTAGATGATATCACAAAGACAATCATTTATCATACATCTCCTTCTGGTGGGCCAGCATTGTGGCCTTAGACCCACCGCTACTGGAAGGTAACTCACCTCGTAGTAGCTGTTGATCCGTGTGGGAATTGTCTGTCTGCTCCTGCTGCTCCGGAAATCCTCTGGCTGCAATTCCCACCAAACACTTAGTCAAATATTGCTAACCGCCTTCAGGGTAAATTGTCCATTTACCCTTAACAAGTCATGAGTCAAGTCACAGTCAACTGCCAGTTGACCAGACTCATCGAGTTGGCTTGCCAACTCGCCGAGTCCCTTTCTCTATACCCAAGGCCAAAAGTCCTTCATCCTACTCGCCGAGTTTTATGAACAACTCGCCGAGTTCACCTTCATCCGAAGAACACTCTAAGCTATGACTCGTCGAGTTGTATGAACAACTCGTTGAGTTGTTCTTAAGACAAGAAGATTCCCATGAACTCGCCGAGTCATGGAATTGACTCGCCGAGTGACTTCATGAGTGAATCTAGCTTCCGACCCACTGAGTCACACCCAATGACTCATTACTCCCAACCCGCCAATGCGAAAAAGCGGAAACTCGGGGACTCGCGACTCGACTCGCCGAGTCCGAGGGACGACTCGCCGAGTCGGCCACATGCAATTACTATACACTCGATTTTTCTTGAATCCAGCTCATGGCATACACAGATCTGGGTTTCTAGGGCATGGATTACACGTAAAGTTTCCAAATTAACGTGTAGATATTCACCAATGAAGGTTTTAGGGCTCAAAGTGCACCAATAGGGGTAGATCTAGGGCTTTCATGCAATATGACTCCATAAAGGCAGTAGATCCAAGCTCCAGGGACTAAATCATGCCTAGATCTAGAGGCTAACAACGTATTACAACCCACAATGCACAAACAAGCTTGGGGAATGGCTCAAGAAGGACTTTCATGAAGCTAATAGAGACTACAAGCTTGAAAACAGAGGGGAAACAAGCTATACCTCAAGGAAAACGCTGAGATGGCACAAAGATGCCTGGCCTCCTTCTCCTCTTCTTGATCTACTCTTCTTTCTCCTCAAAATCTTCAAGAACACACCAAAACACTTCAATCTCACAAGGAATAAGGGTATAAACGATGTTGGGAGCTCTGAGGGTGAAGGGGGCGAGCTTAGGGGCGGATAAGAGGGTTTAAATAGGGTGCAAACCATTGAAATTTAGGGTTTCAACAGACAGCGGTGACTCGCCGAGTCCAGAATATGGACTCGCTGAGTCGCCAAATTAAACGTGCCCCCGGACCCCGTCCCTACTCAGCGAGTCGGACCTACAACTCGCCGAGTCTAAGGCTAAAAATGACAAATACTTAGATAAATTTTACGTACTAGGAACCAGGTGCTACAAATCTCCCCCACTTATTCTAGACTTTGTCCTCGAAGTCTGCCACTCGTTCCTGAAACAGCTCGGGGTAATGCTTCATCATTTCTTCCACCGGCTCCCAAGTCCATTCCGAACCCTTGCGGTGTTGCCATTGCACTTTCACTAGCTCCCCTCTTGTTCCTTAGATCCTTCGACTTCCGGTCGAGGATTGCGACTGGGCGCTCAATGTAATTCAGGCTGTCATCAACCTGTATATCCTCTAATGGCACCACCGCTGAATCATCCACGAGACACTTCCGCAGCTGGGAGACATGGAAGGTGTTGTAGATCTGGCTGAGCTCGGCTGGCAGATCCAGCCTATATGCCACCTGGCCCACCCGGGCTACAACCCTGAACGGTCCGATGAATCTCGGACCCAACTTGCCCCGCTTCCTGAATCGAATGACGCCTTTCCAAGGAGACACCTTCAGGAGAACCATATCCCCGACCTGGAACTCCAGGTCTGATCGACGCTTGTCGGCGTAACTTTTCTGCCGACTCTGCGCAGTCTGAAGCCTGCTCCGAACCTGCTGGATTCTCTCAGTCGTCTTGAGCACCACCTCAATGCTCCCCATGACCCTCTGGCCAACTTCACCCCAGCATATCGGGGTCCTGCACCTCCGACCGTACAACATCTTGAATGGGGTATGGTCAATACTCGCGTGGTAGCTATTTTTGTACGAGAACTCAGCCAAGAGAAGATAGGTATCCCAGCTACCACCAAAATCTAACACGCATGCCCGCAACATATCCTCCAAAGTCTGGATGGTCCGCTCACTCTGACCATCCGTCTGCGGGTGAAAGGCGGTGCTAAAATGCAGACGAGTGCCAAACTCATCATGAAACCTCTTCCAAAACCTGGAAGTGAACCGCACATCTCGACCTGATATCACTGACATTGGCACCCCGTGCCGCGCCACTATAGATATCAGCCAACTTTTCGACCGAGATACTCTCCGAAATCGAAATAAAATGGGCACTCTTGGTCAACCGATCCACGATGACCCAAATCGAATCTACTCCTCGCACCGTTCGTGGAAGCTTTGTGATAAAATCCATCGTAATATCCTCCCATTTCCACAACGGGATGTCCAACGGCTGCATCTTGCCATGAGGTCTCTGATGCTCGGCCTTGACCTTCCTGTAGGTCAAACACCGCTCGACGTACCACGCCACATCCCGCTTCATGCAGGGCCACCAATAGTCTAGGCGAAGATCCCGATACATCTTCGTCGCCCCTGGATGAATAGAGAATCGGGATTTGTGGGCCTCCTCCATCAAGATCTGGCGCACTCCTCCATGATACGGCACCCACACCCTACGGTGTAATGTCAATAACCCCCGACTATCATAATCGAAGGAGGTGACTTGACCCACTATTCGCTCACTCTTCCGATGCCCCTCCTTCATAGCCTCCTATTGAGCCTCCTGAATCTTCTCCAACAGGGGAGTCACCACAGTCATCCTCATGCAAACATCCTTGATCGGCGCCGCCTTGCGGCTAAGCGCATCAGCCACCACATTGGCCTTCCCCAGGTGGTAAAGGATCTCGCAATCATAATCCTTCACCACGTCCAACCACCGACGCTTCCTCATGTTCAGATTCGGCTGATCCATGATGTACCTTAAACTTTTGGGGTCCGTGTAAATGGTACATCGAACCCCATAGAGGTAATGCCGCCATATCTTGAGGGCGAAGACCACCGCCCCCAACTCTAAATCATGCGTCGAGTAGTTCGCCTCGTGAGGCGTCAGCTGCCTCGAGGCATAAGCAATGACATGCCCCCTCTACATCAACATTGCGCCTAAGCCTGAGATCGACGCATCTCAATATACCAAAAAATCCTCCACGCCCTCGGGCAGGGCTAAGATCAGCGCCTCGCACAATCTCTGCCTCAAAGTCTTGAACGATGCCTGCTGCTCAGGCCCCCATCAAAATACCACGGCTTTCCTACTCAACCGTGTCAGGGGTACGACTATCTTGGAGAAATCCTGAATGACCTCTGATAGTAGCCTGCTAATCCTAGGAATCTCCGAATCTCAGATGGAGACTTCGGAACCTCCCACCTCATCACAACCTCCACCTTGGCCGGGTCTACTGAAATCCCGTTCTGGTTGACGAGGTGCCTAAGGAACTGCACCTCGCGCAACCAAAACTCACATTTGGAGAACTTGGCGTACAAGCTCTCCCTCCTCAGGGTCTCCAAAACCTCTCTCAGATGCTCCTCATGCTCTTCCTGAGTCTTGGAATAAACCAAGATGTCATCAATGAAAACTATCACAGACCGATCCAGCATCGGCCTGCACACACGGTTCATGAGGTCCATGAACGTGGCAGGAGCATTGGTGAGCCCAAACGGCATCACCACGAAGTTATAATGGCCATAACGCGTCCGAAACGCGGTCTTCTGTATATCCTCCTCTCTAACCCTCATCTGATGATAGCCTGAACGCAAATCGATCTTGGAGAACCAGGATGCTCCCTGCAACTAATCAAAGAGGTCCTCAATCCTCGGGAGTGGGTAACGGTTCTTCACCGTCACCTTATTCAGCTCCCGGTAATCTATGCACATCCGATGCGACCCGTCCTTCTTCTTCACAAATAGGATCGGGGCTCCCCATGCTGAACTGCTCGGACGAATAAATCCCTTGTCTAGCAGCTCCTGCAGCTGCGTAGACAACTCCTGCATCTCGGGAGGAGCCAACTGATAGGGTGCCTTGGCTATCAGAGCCGCACCAAGAACTAGGTCGATCCTGAACTCTACCTGACGCTTCGGAGGTATCCCAGGAAGCTCCTCTGGGAAAACATCTGCGAAATCTCGCACCACCGGAACCTCGCTCACGGTCGCATTACCCGCCTCTCGGGTATCCATCACATACGCGGCATATCCTGCGCATCCCTGCTGAAGGTAGCGTCTAGCCCTCGCTGCTGAACATACTGCGGGTCCACGCTGTGGCCTCTCGCCATGAATCACTAACTCTCCCCCACCTGGGGTCCTGACTCGCACTAGCTGCTGCGCGCAATCTATCACCGTCCCATTAGGGCTCAACCAATCCATGCCTATAATCTCCTTGTTCCCCCGCAAAGGAATGGGAACTAAATCCACCAAATAGCGCTCCTCAAATAACCTCAAAACACAATCCCTGAACACTGCTGATGCTCGCACCGATCGATCATCGGCAATCTCCACCTCTAAAGGGCAATCCAACATGCCCGAGGACTTAGTAAACCTCTTGCTAAGCGCAAGGGAAACAAATGATCGGGTGGCACCCGAGTCGAACAACACCTGAACTGGAATACCGTTCACATGGAACGATCCTAATGCATATACACAGAGCACAAATCAATAACATAACATCATAAAATAAGGTAGAGGGAAAGAATCATACCCGTCACCACATCGGGTGCGATGCGTGCCTCTTCTATAGTCAGTTGAAACGTCTGGCTCCTCACCACTGGAGCCTCTGCCTTGCCCTGCTGGCCATCTGTAATCCGCAGGGTAGCTGGAGCTGGCGCCTTAACCGGTGCTGGTGATGTCAACTGGGGGCAATAGGCCTTCTTGTAGCCCCTTTGGTTGCAGTGGAAACACAACAACTCAGACGTCTATATCACAGGTGCAGGGGCGGTACAATCCCTACTGAAATACCCCGACTTGCCGCACTTATAGCAGCCCGATGATCCCAGTTTACATGCCCCCTCATGAGGCCTGCCGTATTTCCGGCAGCGGCTCGGTCCTGACTGGCCTTTTAGCCTACCATCTGATCCCTTGGGCTTCTTCCCTGAAGCCCCTCCTCTGTCTTCCTCTTCCGGACGTGCTCCAGATCTATCTCTCTCTCCCTTTCCCTGGCAATCATAGAGTCCAAGGTAGGGCAAGCTGAAAAACTGACATGCTCTTGAATATCAGCTCGGAGCATGTCATGGTAGCGGGTCCTCCTCATGTCCTCATCACCCGCATACTGGGGCACTAATAATGCCCTCTCCCGGAACTTGGCGGTGATCTCCGCCACAGTCTCCGTCGTCTGCCTCATATCCAAAAACTCCCTGGCCAGCTACTGAAGCTCGACAGTCGGCGCAAACTCTGTCATGAACCTGGTCGCAAAGTCCGACCATGTCATAGCCTCGACAGCCGAGGCTCCCAACGAGTCGCTCACGGACTCCCACCAATCCCTCGCTCGATCTCGTAACAGCCTACCGCAAACCTCACCTTCGACCTAGGGATGTCAAAAACCCCCGTAGGACCGCGCTCCCGTGGGACTCGGATCCCGTACGGGACTAAATTAAAAAAAAAAAAAAAAAAAAAAAAAAAAAAAAAACGGGAGCGGGGGCAAAAATTAAACCCCGCTTATTTTCGGGACCGGGGTCGGGAGTTGGTATTTCCGTCCCGTACTCCCGCGGGGCCCCGGTTGTACATTTATGTAAAAAATATATATTTAATATAAAATACATATACAAAGTAGATTTTCTAATTTTAAGTGTAGGTTAGGTTTCACTTTCCCGTTTCCAATTAATAAATATCGAAGAGGTAGTAAATTGATCATATATTTTTGGATATGTAAGTATTTTATATTTGTAATATTGGATTTGTCATATTTTATATTTTTAAGATTGATGGAATTGTCGTTTTGTAATGTTGAATTCGTAATGTTGGATTTTTAATTTTTTAGTTTCTAAAAGATTATGTTTTAAACTTTTAAAGTTATTAAAAATAAGCTTTTTAGCCTAACACAAAGTAGTCGTTTAGCAAAAAAAAATGAATTTTAAGCGGGGGAACCGGGGGAACGGGGGCGGGACCGGGGGTGATGGAGGTAACCGGGGGCGGGACCGGGGGCTATGTGAACGAGGGAGCCGGGGGCGGGACCGGGAGCGGGGACAACAATTGATTTCAGGGGCGGGAGCGGGGGCAGCTATTCCCGCTACCGTTTGGTCCTGTTGACATCCTTACTTCGACCCCTCAGGGCAGAAGCTAATTGAAACATCCCAAAGAAATGACCCAAAATTTTTTTTTTTAATGATTACTAAAAACACCATAATAAAATCTTAAGGTAAACTCGTACGTCAATATCTCACAACAATAATAAAGTGTTATAAGTGAACTGAATCAAAATGTATTAGTCACATCTATGAAAAACAAAACAACTCCCAGGACAAATGATATTGTGGTGTGTGTGTGCGATGCCATCAACTCGAGCTCTTCCCTTTGCTTGCGGAAGTACCTGAAACCAAAACTGAAACTGTAAGCACGAAGCTTAGTGAGCTCCCCCAAACTACCACATACCAAATAATACATATAATCACATACTGGGCCTTGCCCACTGCATCGGACCAAAGTCCGGAAATTACATCGGACCAAAGTCCGGAACTATCCATGGCCTTGCCCTCTGCATCGGATCGGGATCCGGAACTACTGAGGCCTTGCCTCCTGCATCGGACCAAAGTCCGGAACTACTGCATCGGACCGAAGTACGGAACTGACTGTATCGGACAGAAGTCCGGAACATACTGTAAATAGCATCACATAAGCATATCAACTAATCATGAGTACATACATAGCATACTACATCGGGATGTAACCCGGAACACATAACACCAAATACTGTCCGAGCCACGAAGGCATCAGACATACTAAAATCTGCATCGAACCGAAGTCCGGATACTACTGCTAGCTAAACGGGCCGGCATTGTGGTCTTAGACCCGTTCCTACTGAAGGGAAAACTCACCTCGTGATCTGGCTGCTGAGTGTGTGGCTCCGGGAACTATCTGTTGCTGCTCCGGTATCTCCCCGGCTACAAATCCACAATTACACTCAATCAAATTATTAATAACTGTATTGGGGTAAATAACTCCTTTACCCCTGGCTAAAGTCAACTCTCCTGGTCAAAGTCAACTTTACAGTTGACCTGACTCGCCGAGTTGGGCCGCCAACTCGTCGAGTCCCTACTCTCATTTCTCACCCTACTTGCTGCTACTCGTCGAGTATGGCATCAACTCGACGAGTTCCCTGTCGAATCTAAAACTTCAGGCAATCTGCATCAGACTCGTCGAGCCGTATGAACAACTCGACGAGTTGTTCTTCGAGCTAAGAAGATTGTCTTGGACTCGCCGAGTTGTATGAACAACTCGCCGAGTCCCTCCATTTACTGAGTCTAACCACAACTCACTGAGTCCACTCCAACACTCACTGGTCTCACTCATCATCACTCAAAAAGGGAAAAAAATCAGGGACTCGCGGCTCGATTCGCCGAGTCGTTCTTCCGACTCGCCGAGTCGCTTGCTTGCAGCAACTCAAAACTTGATTCCGCTTGAATCCGGTGCATAAAACTTATAGATCTGGACTCCCTTAACTCGATTAGAACGTAAAGATTCTATCTTTACGTGCCCATATACATTCATGAAGATAAAATAGCTCAAAAAGCATAATAAAGGCTAGATCTAGGGTTTCCATGCAAAGTATCTTCATAAAGGCAATAGATCTGGGCTCTGAAACTTCTCAATGAATAGATCTAAGGATATCTCGACTTATTAGGGCATTCATACAATCATAAGGCTTGGGAAAAGCATCAACTAGATCTAGAAGAGTTCTAATGGAGGTTTAAAGCATAAAACAAGAGGGAAATCCGAAGAATACCTCAAATAACTCTGATTTGCCCTTGGATCTTTGCATTACTCCTCTTCTCCTTGCTCCTTTCTTCTTCTCCTTCTTCAAGCCTTCACAAATCACACAAGAACACTTAGATCAGTCAAGGATGGATTATGGTTTTCTCACAGCGTTCTGAGGGTGAAGGAGGCAAGAATGGGGGCTATAAGGTGGATTAAATAGTGAGCAACCCGAAGATTTAGGGTTTCAACCTGACAGGCCGACTTGTCGAGTCCAGAATATGGACTCGCCGAGTCGCCGATCTATACGCTGATCAACAACGCGACCCTACTCGACGAGTCGGGACATAGTCTCGCCGAGTTCCTCGATTAACTTCAAAAATAAATACTAAAAACCACATACCAGGGACGAGTCGTTACACTAATCGTATGTGCAGACTCAATGTCTGCAATCCATCGCCTGGCAGCTATGGGGTCCTTTGCCCCGTGAAAATCCGACGCACCACTGCCCCTGAAGTCCTTGAAGGAAAGTGTGAGGGATCCTGACTGGCCAGATGCCATGTCACTCCTGAATGCCCGGAGGCGGTCCTCCATCATCTCCAATATCCCTTCCTTGATCGATCCGAAGATAATGGGGGTCGACTCAAGGATGCCTCTAGTGATCTCTGACGTGATGAACTCGCGTAGCCCCTCATCTACTGGCTCGTAACCTGGTCCCGAACCCGATCCCTCTCCTGTACTGCCAACTGCTAGCCTTGGGCGTAGTACCACCATTCTGAAATACAAAAGAAATAACAACTATTAGTGATACTGATACCTCTGGAAGGATCACACCTACTACAAGTTCCCTGGTCTTATCTTGGCCTCCCTCGGCTCGGGTACGGATCCTCTGCTTTCAGTAGTACGGGCGCATACTACCTTCCACATCTATCTGTACCTTCTCCAAAGACTGCCTTGACTCTACCAGGTCCCTTCCACTACCGCTGATCACTGCTACTCTTATCCTAGGCTTTCCCTAGGAAACCTCTGACTCCACCTAACCCAGTCCCCAGCTGCTGAAAGCCTCTTGGTGATGCCAATTAACTATTACCTGAATACAATCACATGTGACGAGGCTCGGATAATCCTTCGAGTAAGGGACTCATCTCTACAACGGTTAGGACTCAAACAAGAGCTACGCAATAGAGTCAAATCCAACACTCTGAGATTATTCAAGCCTGACCACATGTGACTTTAACGTATTCACCTAACACCTAACTCCCATCACTTCAAAGCCCACATAGCACAAAGCAAACAACATTTGGACACAAAGAAAACAATCTCAAGCAACTCTATCCTCATAGAGAAAAACTGAACTAGCATACAATGATAAACTCGTACTATCAGGAATAACCTAAACAGGCTACCCTACTACTGTCTACTCAATTCTAGCATGCAACTTTTTCATATACTGAAGCACATAAAGCAGGCACATAAGGCATCACTCCTAGATCCTTAGTCCTATTCTAGCATGTTGTTCTACAGAAACTGATAAACATATATAAACTTGTATGGGTACATTGTGTTGGACTAGTGTCTAAGTCCATAACTATTTTGGTATGTACTTGACCTGATGGTGCATGGTCCTTTTGGGTTGCCTTCACCAAAGCAACTTGATTGGAGAAATAAATAGAGAGAGAGAGAGATTATTATGATTTATTAATATGTTATAGGAATAATATATTAAAGGAGAAATCATATTTGTTTAATTAATATTGGTCAATAATTAATTAGGAATTAATTTTGTGATCAAGTGTAATTAATTAAACTAGAGGGGCTGAATTGTAATTATGTGATAGTTACAAAATAAGGTAAGGATTATCCTAAGTATAGGATGGACAAATTTAAGGTGATAATGCCTTAGAATTCGACTATGATAAGGATTCAAGGATTATCTTATGGGTTGCTTGGTAAGCAAGCAACTAGATAAGGATAGTGATTGAAACCCTATCTGTACACCTATATAAACCCCCCTTGGCTCATGAATTCGTGTAAGACCTTCCCAAGGCTTCTTAGGGATGAATTCAATACCTCCTCTCTCTCCTCATATCTTCTCCATTTGCTCTTGGTGTTTGTAAGCCATTAGAGGAGTGATACTTGTGACTCTAAGCCTTCCAAAGTCAATACAAGGAGATTTGGGATTGTTATAGCTACATAACAATCAAGGTAACATTATAAACCTATTCTTATGTTAATATGATCACTTGAATGCTAGAATTAGGGTTTATAGTCTTGGATAACTTGCATGTACAATAGAGAAACCTAAATCCTAGCATTAGGGTTTGTATGAGCACATAGGATGTTCTTAGGACCAAAACCCATCAGTGGTATCAGAGCTTAGACTGGTTTCAATTGTATTGATGCATTACATGTTCAAAAAATTTGTTTTTTGGTTTTTTGGAGGCTGGACTCGCCGAGTCCATAGCTGAACTCGTCGAGTCCATGCAGACTCGACGACTCCAAGCCTGACTCGACGAGTCAACTCGTCAGATGGAGGGTATCTTGGATTTTCTTGCTGTTTTTGCTTATGGATAGTTACCTTATCATGTTATATCAATATTAATCTGATTATATGATATATTTGACCATAATTTTGATCTAATTGAAAATATTTATCAATTAATAAGATAATTGTTTCCTTATGTGATAATTGATTAATTATTTTGAGTAAATTGATAAATTGTTATGCAAGAAATCATTAAATAAATCAAATATGGATAATTATGTGATTAAATGTTAATTTGAATTATTTGTTATTTGATCCTTGTTGTTATGAAAAGTTTCATATTTTCCCCTTTAGGTTTTATAGTTTAAATTTGAACCCAAAAGTTTTGTTGTTTTGAAATTTAAATAGTTGAAACCCTAATGTTTTGAAAAAGGTTTCAAAACTTGCCCTCAAGTTTTGGAATTTAAATATTGATTAATAGTTTAATTGTGATGTATATTTAAATTCTAAACCCTAATGTTTTGAAATGTTTCAAAACTTGCCCTCAAGTTTTGGAATTTAAAAGTTGATTAAAATTTTAATTAGGAATGTTAAATTCTAAAACTCTAGTAATGTTTTGAAAAGTTCAATTCACACCCTTATGGTTTTATTAATTAATTAAGGTGTATAATTAAAAGAGGTTTAATAAATCCATAAAATTTTAGGTTAACCATTCAATTGAATTAAAAGTGTAATTGTTAAAGTTAACCACATAGTATTTTAAAAGTGTAAAATACACCCTATACTATATATAACATTAAAAGTCTAACATTATATATATGTATGAGTAAAAGTCAGTCTTACCGTTAGTAGGCCTCATTCACGAAGTTGGTCTATAAGCGGTGTTTAAGGAAATTGCCTATAATATGGCGATTGAATGGGTATCCACTCTTACCCACCGCACTCTTGACTAGTGGAGGGTCGTTAGCCGAACGGGTAGGATAGGACGAAACCTTTCATTATAAGTATAATGAAATACAAAAGTAACTAAATGTTTTTACAAATTCCCAATCTTAGTTACTTAGGTAAAGTGAATTGATGCAATTCCATGAAACTACACTTTGTGCCCTTGCGAAGACGTTAGTGGAGCGTGTGTGGTTTACCGGCACACTAAATGGTTCTAAGCAAAGGTAGCAAAGGGTGACTCAATGTTTGTCATAGTTCGGTGGAGCGTGTGTGGTTTACTGGCACATCGAATAGATGACTATAACATGTGAGGGCACCATGTAAGTTTGCGTGGTTATTCACACCTGCTTTGTGATCCTCGGCATCCCAGTCACAAACAAGAGGGGTATATCAAGATTTAAACATGCCATTGAAATGGTCAATGAATCTCAAAGGATCTAGGAGTTTTCATAGATTTAAAACTTAAATTTCTTTTTCGTTTTTCATGGTGGAAATTAGTGAATCATCATTCACTTACCTTCAAATATTCTGCAACTAGATTACGGCATCCCTTTTCTAGGTTGTAGCGTATTGTGTTGGGTCCTAGCCTTAGTATCTCATTTGGGTGATTTACTAAAGACTCAATCGATCAACTAACTTGAATTTGTTTTCTCCCGTTTTGTATATGTCAAAGTTCGACAACCATGGTCTTCCCAAATCCCGTGGAACAAGCATTCCACATGAAGATGGTATTCCACGATTCGATCGAGGAACAAGAAATCATGCTTCACTTCCTCCACCTCCTCCAATTGTTCTCCCTAACCCACAAGATCGAAGAATTGAAAGGTTCAATATCACTAAGGCCCTATTGGAAATGAAACATGAAGATGGTAAATTCGTGTGTGCCCACATTCTAGGAATGAAATCACACATCGATAGGTTAATTATGTTGGGTGTGTCATTTCCCGATGAGTTGGCTGTGAACTGGGTTCTTCAATCACTCCCTGAATCATATAATGAGTTCAAAAGAAAGTATTATATGATGGATCATGACGACAACCTCATTGACCTAACTTACATGCTCATTGCTGCTGAATTAGAAATGATTTGGCGAAGCAATGGAGCGTATTTGTTGGAAAAGTCAACCGACCATGCTTCCGAGGACGTTTTAGGAGAACCGACCTGCGTTTGCTGCCAAGAGAAAGGGCGTTGGATAGAAGTCTGCCCCAAGAGCCTGAAAATTACAAAGATGGGAGAGTCAAAGAGTATGACTGCGCTTCAGGTAAAATCCACTATCTAACTTCGTTAAGTTCCTATTCATTGATTCAAAATACATGATGTGATAAGATTGCATTTGAATGTTTTTGTAGGATCGGTGAAAAGAAAGGAATCTTGGTGAAAGAGCAAGATGAATCTAATCACAAGAAATGGATCTTGATCGCATGGACTTGAAGATTAGATTTTGAGCTTAGATAGTTATGATAGAGTTGTTAGAAATTTTCCTTTTACATAGTTTTAAATGGATTTTGCATTGTAAGGACAAATGTTTTCCACTGCTTTTATAAATAAAATAAATTTTGGTTTGACTTATTTATTTATTCGTTTACTTCCTTGCAATGAAATCGTTATGAAAATTGATGTTTACATATTTCTACAACAAATGGATATGATTCTTGTTTATGTTGTTTATGGAAATGTCAAGAATTTACCAAATAGGGAGAGTTTCTCATTCCCCATATTTCAATTGGACAGAAATTTGGAATCACGTAACTTGGTTGCATGATGAATGAGAAATTTCATATTTGGAAATTAGACTAATTCGTTGACAAAGTGTCAAGTGAAAGGACTAGGAGATCGAGCACACAAAGTTGTGTGTTGATCAAGTCCACCATAAGAGTAACAAAGATATTCGTCATGATTTACTAAAGGTTTAGTAAATATGATTATACTTATAAGATTAAGTGTAATTTGGAATTGATTAAAAAGGTTTAAATCAATAGCAAAACGAATAAGAAGAATCAAGTAGGCAGAAAGATAAAAGTTTCTCCATTCTAAGAAGAAGGGAGAGTACCTTTTATGCTTTATGATAGGTCTTTATGATTAAGCTCACTCCCCCAATCTACCACATATCATACAATAACATATAAATCACATATTGAGCCTTGCCCACTGCATCGGACCGAGGCCCGGACTAACTGGGGCCTTGCCCCCTGCATCGGACCGAAGTCCGGAAACTGACTGGAACCTTGTCCCCTGCATCGGACTGAAGTCCGGACTAACTGGGGCCTTGCCCCTGCATCGGACCGAAGTCCAGAAACTGATTGGGACCTTGTCCCATGTATCAGACTGAAGTCCGAACTAACTGGGGCCTTTCCCCCTGCATCGGACCAAAGTCTGAAAACTGACTGGGTCCTTGTCCCCTGCATCGGACCGGAGTCCGAACTAACTGCGTCGGACCGAAGTCCGGGACTAACTGAACAAAGCATAACATAAACATATCAACTAGCATGAACACACATATACTGCATACTGCATTGGGTCGTATCCCGGAACACATAACACATAAATCCTGTCTGAGCCACGAAGGTGTCAAACATACTAACTACTGCATCGGACCGAAGTACAGAAACTACTGCTATCTAAACGGGCCGGCATTGTGGCCTTAGACCCGTTTCTACTGGAAGGAAACTCACCTCGTGATACTGACTACTGAACTCCTGAATGATAAATCCCCGACTGCTGCTCTGGCTGCTTCCCAACTATCATGGGAAATAAAATACTAAATCAGAATATGGATTCTCCTATGGGTAAAGGGATCATTTTACCCCTGCTATTGCATGGTCACAACATGGCCCAAAAACCCTCAATTCCTTCTAAACCCATCCATGGCCCCCACTAAAGGTCCACTAATGGCCCAATTTGCTCCATTGGGCCTAAAGCCCTTTATTGGACCTTACTCAAGTCCAATGCTAAATCCTTGGTCCTTAGATACTGAATTTTGATGGCCCAATAAGGCCCAAGGACCCTAAGTCTCAACTCACCCCATACCGAGGCCCAAAATGCAATAAGCCCAACTGACTGCGTTACACGGGGCGTACTCTAATGTACACTTAGCGTATTGGCCTGCTAGAGAGTACGCGGGGCGTACCTGCAATTACGCTCAGCATACTCATTCTGTTAAGACACTTTCCATTAAGAACTTAATACTCCGACTCAAGATCCATAAACTTAGATCTAGGTCTTATTCCATGCCCTAATCCATAAAGTTGCTTGCTTTATGGCTTCCATGACTTACATAAGTCCCAACTCCAATACCCATGTTCTAATTCCATGAAAGAAGGTATTAACTCATGCATGAACTCATTTGGACTTCCAAGATATCAACTTTCTGATCTATGGGAGTCATTTAGCACCAATGGTGGCAACCCTTGACCTGCAATTCGAATTCAAGCTATAAAGCTTTCACCTTTGGACCAAAAACTACCATAACTACCCATACTAGATCTAAGCATCCATAGATAAAGTTATGAGCTTTTTACCTTCCAAGTGTTCCAGAGGATGGTGTTGCCTCAGATATATAAGCCCTGGCCTCCAAGGTTCTTCCTTGCTAATCTTCCTCTTCTCTTTTCCAAGCTAAGACCACCAAGATAAGCCTTCCAAGATCAGGATCTCACAATATGAAGGTAGGTTCGCTCTAGGGTTCATTATGAGGTTGGGGAGGTTGATATGGGGGCTAGGGTTGGAGCTATAATCTCCTTTATATACAGCTTCTCCAAGAATTAGGGTTTTTAAGTTGTTAGCGTACGTTGGGCGTAACTCCCGTACGCCTATAAGTGTAACACCCCAAAATTACCGGTTAAAATTTTCATTTTTAATTTAGGTTAAAACGTAAAACATCATTACAAAACATTCATGATAATAATCCATGTCTGAAAACCGGTGACATCATAATAAGAATTTAGAGTACATCCTAGAAAATCCATAGTGCGGAAAAACAAAAGCGTATGTGTGATATGCTGCTACCGCGCCGGCTCTTTTCCCTTAGCTGAAGAGGTACCTGAAACCAAAATTGAAAACCATAAGCACGAAGCTTAGTGAGCTCCCCCATAATACCTCATACCATGCAAGCATATAACATACAACATTCAACTAGGAGTTACGGGCCTCGCCCACACTCATGAAGATACGGGCCCTGCCCACACTTCGCTAGCCGGAAAATACGGGCCTCGCCCACACACTAATACCTGGGAGATACGGGCCTAGCCTACACTCCACTCTTGGAGAGATACGGGCCTTGCCCACACTCAGCTGCTATCCCATAATATACATGTATCACACAGACAACAAGTATAGACAACTCTATCATATTGGCATATATCATAATCAACTCAACCAAGAGATAAGGGCTCGACCGACACTCTAATACTAACATCTCGTCTATACGGGCCGGCCTTGGTGCCTTAGACCCGTTCCTACTGGTAGGAAAACTCACCACAGAGTAGCTGTTGGTCTGTGTGGGAATAGTCTGTCTGCTGCTGCTGCTGCTCCGGAAATATTCCGGCTGTAATTCCCACCAAACACTTAGTCAAAAACTGCTAACTGTCCTTTGGGTAAAGTGACCCTTTTACCGCTGATCATGCCCTAAGTCAAAGTTAGAGTCAACTTCCAATTGACCCGACTCGCCGAGTTGGCTCTCCAACTCGTCGAGTCCATATCCAAACGACTGACCTGGATTCTGTTTCTACTCGTCGAGTTAGGCGTTGACTCGACGAGTTCTCCATCCAAACTGATGTTCAAGTCCTTCATCCTACTCGCCGAGTTGTATGAACAACTCGGTGAGTTCATCTTCATCCGATGAACACTTATGCTGCGACTCGCCGAGTTGTATGAACAACTCGTCGAGTCTGATCTTGATCTAAGGAGATTGCCTTGAACTCACGGAGTCTGGGCATCGACTTGCCGAGTTCCATTATGGGTGAGTTTTGGCTTCCAACTCACTGATTCCACCCTGGACTCACCACACAACTCGACACAGCTAAAAGGGGACTATCTCGGAGACTCGTGACCAGACTCGCCTAGTCATATAAGCAACTCGCCGAGTCTGCTTCATGCAAGAGCCATAAACGCGATTTTGCTCGAATCCAGTCCATGCCACTCGTAGATCTGGGCTCCTAGAGCATGAATAACACGTAAAGTTTCCAACTTTACGTGTAAATATCCATCTATAAGGGTTTTATGGTTCAAAATGCACCAAAAGAGTATATCTAAGGTTTTCATGCAACATGGGTCCATAAAGGTAGTAGATCTGAGCTCCTGGAGCTCAACCATGCCTAGATCTAGAGGTTACTCAGCTTATTACGAACCCCCACACATACACAAGCTTGGAAATGGTTCAAGAAAGACTTCAATGGAGCTATAAGAGTCTATGAGCATGAAAGCAAGGGGAAAATCGAGTCATACCTTAGGGAACACACTGAGAAAGCTCAAAGATGCTTGACCTCCTCTTCTTCTTCTTGATCTACTATTTTTCCCACTCCAAAACTTCAAGAGAGCACCCAAATGCTTCAACTCACAAGGAAAACAACTCTTGAACAAGGTATAGATCTCTAAGGGTGAATGGGGACGAGATTTTGGCAGAATGAGAGTTTAAATAGGGTGCAAACCCTTGAAACTTAGGGTTTCATCCAACAGCGGTGACTCGTCGAGTCCAGGATATGGACTCGCCGAGTCTCCAACTTATAACGTGTCCCGGGTCCCGGCTCTACACGACGAGTCGGACCTATGACTCGCCGAGTCCAAGGCTTAAAATGGAAAATACTCAAATAAGATTTACATACCAGGAACCAGGTGCTACAAATCTCCCCCACTTATTTTAGACTTCGTCCTCGAAGTCTGTTGCTCGATACTGAAACAGCTCGGGGTAATGCTCCATCATCTCTTCCACCGGCTCCCAAGTCCACTCCAAACCCTTGTGGTGCTGCCATTGCACCTTCACTAGTTCCACCCTCTTGTTCCTCAAATCCTTCGACTTCCTGTCGAGGATTGCGACTGGGCGCTCAATGTAATTCAGGTTGTCATCAACCTGAATATCCTCCAACAGCACCACTACTGAATCATCCACTAAGCACTTCCGCAACTGAGAGACATGGAAACTGTTGTGGATCTGGTTGAGCTCGACTAGTAGATCCAGCCTATACACCACCTTGCCCATCCGGGCTACAACCCTGAATGGTCCAATAAATCTCGGGCCCAACTTGCCCCGCTTCCTGAATCAAATGACGCCTTTCCAAGGCGACACCTTCAGGAGAACCATATCCCCGACTTAGAATTCCAAGTCGGATCGACGCTTGTCGGCGTAACTTTTCTACCGACTCTGAGCAGTCTGAAGCCTGCTCCGAACCTACTGGATCCTCTCTGTCGTCTTGAGCACCACCTCGGTGCTTCCCATGACCGTTGGCCAACCTCACCCCAGCATATCGGGGTCCTACACCTCCGTCCGTACAACATCTCGAATGGGGGTCGGTCAATACTCGTGTGGTAGCTGTTATTGTATGAGAACTCGGCTAAGGGAAGATAGGTATCCCAGCTACCACCAAAATCTAGCACACATGCCCGCAACATATCCTCCAAGGTCTGGTTGGTCCGCTCGCTCTGACCATCCATCTGCAGGTGAAAGGCAGTGCTAAAATGCAACCGAGTGCCCAACTCGTCATGAAATATCTTCCAAAACCTGGAAGTAAAACGAACGTCTCAGTCTGATATCACTGACACTGGCACCCCGTGCCGCACTACTATCTCCCTGATGTAGATATCGGCCAACTTTTCGGCCGAGATTCTCTCCTGGATCGGAATAAAATGGGCGCTCTTGGTCAATCGGTCCATGATGACCCAAATCGAATTTACTCCACGCGCAGTCCTGAGAAGCTTTGTGATAAAATCCATCATGATGTCTTCCTATTTCCACAACGGGATGTCCAACGGCTGCATCTTCCCATGCGGTCTCTGATGTTCGGCCTTGACCTTCCTGCAGGTCAAGCACCGCTCGACGTACCATGTCACATCCCGCTTCATGCAGGGCCACCAATAATCTGGACGAAGATCCCTATACATCTTCGTCGCCCCGGGATGAATAGAGAATTGGTACATGTGCGCCTCCTCCATCAAGATCTGGTGCACACCCCCGTGATACGGCACCCACACCCTATAGTGTAGTGTCAATAGTCCTCGGCTATCATAATCGAAGGAGGAAACCTGACCCACCACACGCTCACTCTTCCGATCTTCCTCCTTGATAGCCTACTATTGAGCCTCCCGAATCTGCTCCAACAGGAGAGTCAGTACGGTCATCCTCATGCAAATATCCCTGATCGGCGCTGCCTTGCGGCTAAGCGCATCGACCACCACGTTGGCCTTCCCCGGGTGGTAAAGGATCTCACAATCATAATCCTTCACCACATCCAACCACCGACGCTACCTCATGTTCAGATTTGGCTGATCCATGAGGTACCTCAACCTCTTGTGGTCCATGTAGATAGTACATTGAACCCCGTAGAGGTAATGCCGCCAAATCTTGAGGGCAAAAACTACCGCCCCCAACTCCAAATCATGTGTCGGGTAGTTCGCCTCGTGAGGCTTGAGCTGCCTCGAAGCGTAGGTGATGACATGCCCTCTCTGCATCAATACCGCACCCAACCCTGAAATAGACGCGTCGCAATAAACCACAAAATCCTCTACGCCCTCTGGCAGGGCTAAGATCGGCGCCTCGCACAATCTCTATCTCAGTGTTTCAAACGCAGCCTGCTGCTCGGGTCCCCACCGAAATACCACGGCTTTCTTCGTCAACCGTGCCAGGGGTACGGCTATCTTGGAGAAATCCTAAATGAACCTCCGATAATAGCCTGCCAAACCTAGGAAACTCCAAATCTCAGATGGAGACTTCGGAACCTCCCATCTCATCACGGCCTCGACCTTGGCCGGATCGACCAGAATCCCGCTCTGGTTGACAAGGTGTCCGAGAAATTGCACCTCGCACAACCAAAACTCACACTTGGAGAACTTGGCATACAAGCTCTCCCTCCTCAGGGTCCCCAATACCTCTCTCAGATGCTCCTCGTGCTCTACCTACGTCTTGGAATAAACCAAGATGTCATCGATAAAGACTATCACAGACCGATCCAGCATCGGTCTGCATACGCGGTTCATGAGGTCCATGAACGCGGCAGGAGCATTGGTGAGCCCAAACGGCATCACTACGAACTCATAATGGCCATAGCGCGTCCAAAACGCGGTCTTCTGCGTATCCTCCTCCCTGACCCTCATCTGATGATAACCCGAACGCAAATCAATCTTGGAGAACCAAGATGCTCCCTGAAGCTGGTCAAAGAGATCATAAACGGTTCTTCACCGTTACCTTGTTCAACTCCCGATAATCTATACACATCCGGTACGACCCGTCCTTCTTCTTCACAAACAGAATCGGGGCTCCTCATGGTGAACAACTCGGTCTAATGAATCCCTTGTCTAGCAGCTCCTGCAGCTATGTAGACAACTCTTGCATCTCAGGAGGAGCCAGCCGATATGTTGCCTTGGCTATCGGAGCCGCACCTGGAACGAGGTCAATCCTAAACTCCACATGTCGCTCCGGAGGTATCCCAGGAAGCTCCTCTGGGAAAACATCTGTGAAATCTCGCACCACCGGAACCTCGCTCACGGTCGCATTACCTGCATCCCGGGTATCCATCACATACGCGACATATCATGTGCATCCCTGCTGAAGGTAGCGTCTAGCCCTCGCTGCTGAACATACTGCGGGTCCGCGTTGTGGCCTCTTGCCATGAATCACTAACTCTCCCCCACCTGGGGTCCTGACTCGCACTAGCTACTGCGCGCAATCTATCACCGCCCCATTAGGGCTCAACCAGTCCATGCCTATGATCACCTTGTTCCCACACAACGGAATGGGAACCAAATCTACCAAGTAGCGCTCCTCGAACAAACGCAATACGCAGTCCCGAAATACCATCGATGCTCGCACCGATCGATCATCAGCAATTTCTACTTCCAAAGGGCAATCCAACATGCCCGAAGACTCAGGAAACCTCTTGCTAAGCGCAAGGGACACAAACGATCGGGATGCACCCGAGTCGAACAACACCTGAACTGGGATACAGTTCACATGGAATGATCCTAACACATATACATATACCGAGGTACATATCAATATCATAACATCATATAAATAAAATAGAGGGAAAGAATCATACCCGTCACCACATCGGGTGCGGCGCGTGCCTCCTCGGTAGTCAGCTGAAATGCCCGGCTCCTCACCACTGGAGCCTCTGCCTTGCTCTGCCGAACATCCGTGATCCACAGGGTCGCTGGAGCTGGCGCCTTCACTGATGCTGCAACTGTCAACTAGGGGCAATTGGCCTTCTTGTGGCCCCTCTGGTTGCAGTGGAAACACAGCAACTCAGATGTCTGTATAGCCGAAACAGGAGTAGTACAATCCCTGCTAAAGTGCCCTGTCTTGCCGCACTTGTAGCAGCCTGCTGATCCCATCCGACATGCTCCCTCATGTGTCCTGCCGCATTTCCCGCAGCGGCCCGGTCCCCCTTGGCCTTTCGGCCTCCCATCTGATCCCTTGGGCTTCTTCCCCGAAGCCCCAACTGCCTGCCCCGCCTCTGCTTTCCTTTTCCGGATGTGCTCTAAATCGATCTCCCTTTCCCTAGCCCTGGCAATCATGGAGTCCAGGGTAGGGCAAGCTGAAAAGCTAACATGCTCCCGGATGTCAGCCCGTAGCATGTCATAATAACGGGTCCTCCTCATATCCTCATCACCTGCATACTGGGTCACCAACAAAGCCCTCTCCCGGAACTTGGCGGTGATCTCTGCCACAGTCTCCGTCGTCTGCCTCATATCCAAGAACTCCCTGGCCAGCTGCTGAAGCTCGACGGCTGGTGCGAACTCCGCCCTGAACCTGGTCGCAAAGTCCGACCAGGTCATAGCCTCGACAGCCGAGGCTCCCAATGAGTCCCCCACGGACTGCAACCAATCCCTAGCTCGATCTCGTAAACACCCCACTACGAACCTCACCTTCGACCCCTCAGGGCAGAAGCTAATCATCTGTGCAGACTCAATGTCGGCAATCTATCGTCTAGCCGCTATGGGGTCTTTCGCCCCGTGAAAATCCGGCGCACCACTGCCCCTGAAGTCCTTGAAGGATAATGTGCGAGATCCTGACTGGTTAGATGCCATATTACTCCTGAATGCCCGGAGGCGATCCTCCATCATCTCCAATATCCTCTCCTTGATCGACCTGAAGATAATGGGGGTCGACTCAAGGATACCTCTGGTGATCTCATACGTGATGAACTCGCGCAGCCTCTCATCTACTGACTCGGAACCTGATCCCAAACCCGACCCCTCTCCTGAACTGCCAACTGCTGCCTCGGGCATAGTACCACCATTCTGAAATACAAAGAAATAACAATTGTTAGCGATATTGATACCCCTGGAGGGATCCTACTCACTACAAGTTCCCTGGTCTTATCTTGGCCTTCCTTGGTTCGGGTACGGATCCTCTGCTTTCAGTAGTATGGGCCTGTACTACCTTCCACATCTATCCTTACCTTCTTTAAGGACTGGCTCAACTCCACCAGGTCCCTTCCACTACTGCTGATCACTACTACTCTTTATCCTAGGCTTACCCTAGGAAACCCCTGACTCCACCCAACCCAGTCCTCAGCTGCTGAAGGCCTCTTGGTGATGCCAATTAACTATTACCTGAACACAATCACATGCGATGAGGCTCGGATAATCCTTCGAGTAAGGGACTCATCTCTACAACGGTTAGGACTCAAACAAGAGCTACGCAATAGAGTCAAATCCAACACTCTGAGATTATACAACCCTAATCACATGTGACTTTAACGTATTCACCTAACACCTAACTCCCATCACTTCAAAGCCCACATAGCACAAAGCAAACAACATTTGGACACAAAGAAAACAATCTCAAGCAACTCTATCCTCATAGAGAAAAACTGAACTAGCATACAATGATAAACTCGTACTATCAGGAATAACCTAAACAGGCTACCCTACTGCTGTCTACTCAATTCTAGCATGCAACTTTTTCATATACTGAAGCACATAAAGCAGGCACATAAGGCATCACTCCTAGATCCTTAGTCCTATTCTAGCATGCTATTCTACAAAAGCTGATAAACATAACATAAACTTGTATGGGTATTTTGGGGAATACTTACTTGAGCTCAACCGGTCGTGCACATTACGCACTTCGTTCTTTCTCAAACTCTTTTCTCATTTTTTTTTAAACATCTTCTTTTAGAAAATCTTTTAATCCCTCAATTTGAGTTCAGAGACCCCCGAAAGTGTGTCCGAATCCCTCAAACCAGGGCGCTGATACCAACTTGTAACACCCCAAAATTACTGGTTAAAAATTTCATTTTTAATTTAGGTTAAAACGTAAAACATCATTACAAAACATTCATGATAATAATCCATGTCTGAAAACCGGTGACATCATAATAAGAATTCAGGGTACATCCCAGTAAATCCATAGTGCGGAAAAACAAAAGTGTTTGTGTGATATGTTGCTACTGTGCCGGCTCTTTTCCCTTAGCTGAAGAGGTACCTGAAACCAAAACTGAAAACCGTAAGCACGAAGCTTAGTGAGCTCCCCCATAATACCTCATACCATGCAAGCATATAACATACAACATTCAACTAGGAGTTACGGGCCTCGCCCACACTCATGAAGATACGGGCCCTGCCCACACTTTGCTAGCCGGAAGATACGGGCCTCGCCCACACACTAATACCTGGGAGATACGGGCCTAGCCTACACTCCACTCTTGGAGAGATACGGGCCTTGCCCACACTTAGTCGCTATCCCATAATATACAAGTATCACACAGACAACAAGTATAGACAACTCTATCATACTGGTATATATCATAATCAACTCAACCAAGAGATACGGGCTCGGCCCTCACTCTAATACTAACATCTCGTCTATACGGGCCGGCCTTGGTGCCTTTGACCCGTTCCTACTGGTAGGAAAACTCACCTTAGAGTAGCTGTTGGTCTGTGTGGGAATAGTCTGTCTGCTGCTGCTGCTGCTCCGGAAATATTCCGGCTGTAATTCCCACCAAACACTTAGTCAAAAACTGCTAACTGTCCTTTGGGTAAAGTGACCCTTTTACCCCTGATCATGCCCTAAGTCAAAGTTAGAGTCAACTTCCAATTGACCCGAATCGCCGAGTTGGCTCTCCAACTCGTCGAGTCCATATCCAAACGACTGACCTGGATTCTGTTTCTACTCGTCGAGTTAGGCGTTGACTCGACGAGTTCTCCATCCAAACTGATGTTCAAGTCCTTCATCCTACTCGCCGAGTTGTATGAACAACTCGGTGAGTTCATCTTCATCCGATGAACACTTATGCTGCGACTCGCCGAGTTGTATGAACAACTCGTCGAGTCTGATCTTGATCTAAGGAGATTGCCTTGAACTCACGGAGTCTGGGCATCGACTTGCCGAGTTCCATTATGGGTGAGTTTTGGCTTCCAACTCACTGAGTCCACCCTGGACTCACCACACAACTCGACACAGCTAAAAGGGGACAATCTCGGAGACTCGCGACCAGACTCGCCGAGTCAGATGAGCGACTCACCGAGTCTGCTTCATGCAAGAGCCATAAACGCGATTTTGCTCGAATCCAGTCCATGCCATTCATAGATCTGGGCTCCTAGAGCATGAATAACACGTAAAGTTTCCAACTTTACGTGTAAATATCCATCTATGAGCGTTTTATGGTTCAAAATGCACCAAAAGAGTAGATCTAAGGTTTTCATGCAACATGGGTCCATAAAGGCAGTAGATCTTTGCTCCTGGATCTCAACCATGCCTAGATCTAGAGGTTACTCAGCTTATTACGAACCCCCACACATACACAAGCTTGGAAATGGTTCAAGAAAGACTTCAATGGAGCTATAAGGGTCTATGAGCATGAAAGCAAGGGAAAAATCGAGTTATACCTTAGGGAACACACTGAGAAAGCTCAAAGATGCTTGACCTCCTCTTCTTCTTCTTGATCTACTCTTTTTCCCACTCCAAAACTTCAAGAGAGCACCCAAATGCTTCAACTCACAAGGAAAACAACTCTTGAACAAGGTATAGAGCTCTGAGGGTGAATGGGGACGAGAGTGGGGCAGAATGAGAGTTTAAATAGGGTGCAAACTCTTGAAACTTAGGGTTTCATCCAACAGCGGTGACTTGCCGAGTCTCCAACTTATAACGTGTCCCGGGTCCTGGCTCTACTCGGCGAGTCGGACCTATGACTCGCCGAGTCCAAGGCTAAAAATGGAAAATACTCAAATAAGATTTACATACCAGGAACTAGGTGCTACAATAAGACCCGCAATCTTTTGCCCCTTTACGCTGAGCGTACACTAGCCTTACGCTGGGCGTACTCAGCTAAACACGTGCATCCCTGCATGTATGGTCTTTTATGCAAACTTTTCTCAATAAGGGCCGTTCTTGCCAAATCTTCAAAGTGTCATAACTTCTTCATTCTAGGTCCGATTCTAGAGAACTTCATATCCACGGAAAGGTGACGAGAAACCCTATGTTTCTAATCAACACAACCCGGCCTGAAAACTTCTCAAATAATAACTCCAAATTTAATAAAGGACTAAAACACCCCTGGCCTTTGCCTCTGAAATTCTATAAACGAATATTTTAGAACAGGGCGTTACATGTATATTGAAAAATGTTCGTTTATCGGCGATCAAAACATATCGAAGATTTTTGTGATATCCCGAATACATTTCAAAGTGTATAAACTATATTTGCATCAAAATGAATTATATAGGTTAAACTAGGCCTAGTACATATGTATTTAAATGTAATCATGCTTAATCCTAAAGCAATAATTGACCTAAATATGCCAATTATCTCACCCCATCATCAAGACTCTAAGATATGTGTGTCTGATACTTTGGTTTGAATATTGCTTAAAATATTATATATTTTTTACTTATTTTGTGTTGGTTTTGACCATACTCAAAAGAGGTGAACTAAGTAGAGTTTGTATGTTTCTTCGATGTTATCTAATTTTTATTTTGACTATGCTTAATGTTATATTGATCCAAAGTAAAGGTGTGCTGGTTGGATTCTATAACCAATGATGGGGATAGAAGGTGACAGGTAGGGGGGAAAAGTGTACACGGCTTATAAACAAGAATGGTGTACTACCATAAGCATATCTACGGTGGTTCCCGTGGTAGGTGAGGAAAAATTTTGGGGATACCCTTTTACTTTGATCATGGATCCGCCATTATGTACTAAGAGTTGAAACTTTGGTAACCACCCATGTGTAGATAATGAAATAAGTATTTCATGTTAAGTTCATATAAGTAATATTATACAAAACCATAGATTTTATGCAATTCTTTTGTTTCTAATCCCTATCTAGAAAAATAATTGTATTTTAATTCTTAAATTTATAACCTAATAGATTGATATGCCAAACATGTAGTTACATATTTAAATGAAAAGTTGGAAGCATTTTTCAAGGAGTGCACGAAGTTGTTATTATGTTTCCCATGCCTACAAGTTTGAAAGATATCAAACTACTTTAGTAGGTATATACATAGTGCTACTATTCATATTTGGATTATAACATTTCAGCCTTTATAATTTGTTCCTTCAATTAATTTGTCATATATTCACAAAGTTGCTACTATCCATATTTGGATTATAATTTTTGCAGCTCTAATTTTGATGTTTATTGTAACATCCTGAGATTTGGCAGGTATTCCCGAACCCTCTTCTATCTTTTCCTTGTCATTTATAGTCCTTGGGGTTGGAAGTGAAGAGCCAAGATAAGTTAAGGACCAAGTTTTCAAACTTGGGCCAAAAAGGGAGTACGTTGCGCGTACATAAGAGTACGCTAAGCGTATTAAGGCCCGCCTTAGTACGTTGGGTGTACACTTGTGTACGTTGGGCGTACTAATGTCTGGGTGAAAGCCTAATACTTAGGGTTTGGGGCCTATATAAGCAACATAATGAGCACCAATACCCCTCTTATCTCAACCTCCATAGATCAACGCATCTTACCCAAAACCCTAGCCTTCCCTTTTGTGTGTTTAATCTCATTTGTGTGTTCTTGGGTGCTTTAAGATGGAATCTTTGCATCAAAGAGTTGAAAGAAGAGACCAAGCTTGTAGATCTGAAGTTAACTCGTGCTCAAGTAGCTCCAAAAGGTACAAAGTTCCAAACTATATGCTTATATAATTAGATCTCTCCATTTCCTTTAACAAACCCATTTCTTGTCCCAAAACCCACAAGTCTGTGCATGTTGTGTTTTAGACGAAAAGGGTTGTCCTTCTGGGCTCTTGAGGGGACCTTGAATGATAAAAATGAGGTCCCATCAGTTGAATGTGTCCCATGCTTGGAAAATAAGGTCTTAATGGATTAAGACCAAGCATTAATGTAACGACCCAAAAATCACGACTAAAAATTTCTTTTGAAATAATACTAAAATCATATTTATAAAGACATATCACTGGTCATAACATAAATTCAGAGTATTAATTCAAGACATAATCTTATTATCAGAGTGAAACATCCCAGGCTGACTAAATATGGTGTGTGCCATTCGATCATCCCGAACTCTTCCCTCCGCTATCGGAAGTACCTAAAACCAAAACTGAAACTGTAAGCACAAAGCTTAGTGAGCTCCCCCAAACTACCACATACCATACATTAAAATATAAAGAAATATTGGGCATTGCCCACTGCATCGGACCAAAATCCGGACTAACCGGGGCTTTGCCCCTCCATCGGACCGAAGTCCGAAGACAGCATCGGATCGAAGCCCGGACTAACCGGGGCCTTGCCCCCTACATCGGACCGAAGTTTGGACTAACTGGGGCCTTGCCCCCTGCATCGGACCAAAGTTCGGCTAACTGCATCGCACTGAATTCCGGACTAACTGGGGCCTTGCCCCCTGTATCGGACCAAAGTCCGGAAACTGCATCGAACCTAAGTCCGAACTAACTAGCTTAACATGGCATCGCATAATCATAACTACTAGCATAAACACATATACCGCATACTACATCGGACCGAAGTCCAGAACACATTACCAAAAAACATGCTTGAATCACAAAGACATCAAGCACACTGAACTACTGCATCGGACCGAAGTTCGAAAACTACTGCTAACTAGACGGGTCGGCATTGTGGTCGTAGACCCGTTCCTACTGGAAGGAAAACTCACCTGCACTGCTGAAGTTCTTGTTGATACCCTTCTGACTGCTATCTGACAACTCCCGAACTGCTACTCAAATAATTCCCCGATCTACTAATACCAAATATAACACTTAGTCCCAAACTGCCCTCCAACAGTCAAACTAAGTCAACTCTGGTCAAAGCCAAAGTCCTGGTCAAAGTCAACCCTCCAGGCTAACTCTACTCGCTGAGTCAGACCGTTGACTCATCGAGTCGTTGCTCTCTGAAAATTCTTAGAACACAAATCAACTCGCCGAGTCACCCCAAGACTCGTTGAGTCTAACGATCTCCAAGTCCTGTTGTGCTCAACTCACAGAGTCATCTCCCGACTCACTGCTTCGAGGCTTAACTAGAAAAGGTTTGAGGTTCTGTGACCAGACTCGCCGAGTCCAAGAACAGACTCATCGAGTCCAAGGAAATCTTCAACAGACTCGCTGAGTTGTTCTTCCAACTCGCCGATTCCATGCTCATGTTCATACAACTCGCAGAGTACACCCATGTGACTCGCCGAGTATCTTCAGTTCTTAATCCATACAGTGTATTTTTGAGCCATGCAGGGGCTCAAATCCATAGATCCATTAATCTAGACCCTAACCCCCATGTAAAGTGGCAAACTTTACGTGTAACCAAGGAGTTATAGGCTGAGAACACACTAGGGCTAGGGTTTGTAACAAAGAGGTTTCACCAACAACTTATTGGCCTAAACTTTATGACTTTATGGATTATTACCAACCTAGATCTGAGGTAGCAACCTCAGATCTACTCCAAACTCGAAATAGATCTCATACATACTCAAAATGCCCAAATCTCAAACATAAGATCGATCTAGATGCATAAAAGCCCAAGCAACAGACTATTACCTCAAATGAAAGCTCCAACTGAAGTAAATCCTGGATCTACACCACTCCTTGGCAGCAAAGCTCTTGATCTTCAAGCCCCTCTCCAAGATTATCTCCTCTAAGGCTCTATTCTCTCAAATAATGAAGGCTCACTCAATTCTAGGGTTTCTGGAACTCAAAAAGGGAGTAAAGAGGTTGAGGGTGGGTTATAATGTGCTTTATATAGCGCACAACCTCTGGGATTAGGGTTTTTCTTGCCCAGACCAGACTCACCGAGTCCACTCGCTGACTCACCGAGTCGGTCACTTACTCAATGACCCGGATCCCGCTCCAACTCGTCGAGTTCCTCCCTGGACTCAACGAGTTGACTCTTGACTTAGAGCTTAACCTTTCTTTTCTTGGTCTTCCTGATTCTGGGTGTTACAACTCTCCCCCACTTAAACTAGACTTCGTCCTCGAAGTCCACTACGGCCAACTATTTCACAAACCACTTACTGCTTACCACTAGCTATGAACTTAACTTATCCGATTGAAATTCTTGAAAATGTCTTGTCCCAACTAACCTGATCATTACCATCTTCCAGTGCACCACTTTTACCTAACCTAAAAATCTCATCGGCACTCACAGGACACCTATTGCTGATGCATAACGGGTTTACCCCTTTTACCCTGCATCAACACTAACCTTTCCAAGGCAACTTTCCACAAGCAACAAACCTTTCCAAGACCATTCAATCCCCTGCTGAGATGCAATTCCGGCCACTCCCAGTGCCAGCCATCGAACCGTTACTCACGAAATAATTCCACCTGTGATGCTCCAGTACTGAAATCTCCACACCGTGCGAGAATTCAAACAATCCAATCGATAAACCGATCCCTCTCTGCTAAGGTTAAAACTCAACTAGAACTATGAAACCGCTCTAAGATTACCTGATTCCGCGGTGAGCAACTTAGCATCACCCGCCCACTTGAACGACATGGCTGCCTCCAAAAGCATACCCAAACTTTTGATGACCATGAAGACCAGCCCCAGTAGGGTTCTAAACTCGAAAAAGAAACAAATACCTTACATCATGATCACATTGACTCCGTCTGAAACCTGCTTTCATGGGGTAACCTGATTCCCTGATAGTCGACCTATACTGAAATTATATGATCCTACTGTGAGAGACTTTCCATTTCCCAATCAACCAACTATTATGCCTGCACTTGCAACCCAACTCAAAAACTGATACCGGCCATAACACTGAAACTGCCTAAAACACTGAACTGCCTAAAACATTGAACTGCCATACGGCTACTTCCCAAAATATCTCGAGACCTTCCTGGTCTCCAATCATTCGTCGGTTATTTGCAACACCGAGTTCCAACTCAATTGTGGAGCCCAAGGACTCCTTACTTAGTCGCTCTCACGACTTCTGAGCTAAATCTTTTTCTGGAACTAGTTTCCACTAGTTATCCTGTCGTTGTGGCTCTAACAACCTCCCGATCCAACCGATCAGGTCCATACATCGAATCCTAACATCATCAAATCCAAGACCAAAAGTATTGGTTCTAAAACTAACGGTAGCCCTTAACATACACGAACCTAAGCGGTCCACTGCTTCCATGATCTCATAATTGTGGAGACGATCCAGCTGTCGAATCGCTGGCTCAACCATAATTAAACCACTTGGGAAATCCGAAATCCAACTCATGGATTTCCATATCCTCATTGTTGTAACCGAACTAGTGGGTAATACTACTCCTCCCGCGTCCAAACAACGTGCTCATGCTATCTACCAATCCTAATGAATGCTACGGCTACACCCGCAGACTTACAAATCTCTAATACTACCTGGCTGCTAGTGAATGCTACGGCTACCCCCCGCAGACTTACAACACTCTACTAATATCTGGCTACTAGTGAATGCTACGGCTACCCCCGCAGACTTACAACACTCTACTACTATCTGGCTACTAGTGAATGCTACGGCTACCCCCGCAGACTTACATCACTCTACTACTATCTGGCTACTAGTGAATGCTACGTCTACCCCCGTAGACTTACAACACTCTACTACTATCTGGCTACTAGTGAATGTTACGGCTACCCCCACAGACTTACAACACTCTACTACTATCTGGCTACTAGTGAATGCTACTGCTACCCCCGCAGACTTACATCACTTTACTACCATCTATCTACTTTAATAACTACTATACTGAGGACATCCTGACTACCCCTAGTCCTGCTAACAATTCCTCACCCTGATTTCCCAAAACCAGTCCTCAATCATCAAATGTTGCATCAACCTCGACATCTTATATCCTTGATACACTTAGCATTCCGACGAGGAATTCTTCAGCTTGGTTCCCAAACCAACCATCTACTAATCCAAATACATGAAACCATTTTTGGGAAGTTTCCAAACTCCCAACTCCTAAACCCACTCAACCCTTCAGCTGCTTTTCCTTACGTTTCAAAGATTACCAACCCTTTCTAAATTTAGCATGCTACCAATTCTAAATACTTGAAGGGTTCTCCCCCACTTTGATCCGGCTAGCTCCTTACTGCTCACTTATTGAAAAGGATTCCCCATCCTTCCAATCGTCAAAAGGGCGATCTGCTTACCGCCAACGCTTACCTCTGTTGGTGCTCCAACTAACATTTACTAGATCTGAACCATTCTTGCTAACTAGACGAGTACCCTTCAATCCTTAACTGTATTTGCTTTAGTGACTGCATCCTGAGAACCTGCGTTTAAGGTGAACATCTCCAACTACTATCCTATCATCCTCTGGTTACTCCACTGGGAACTCAAGCTTACCACTGCTGAAAATATAACTAACCTATACACAACTAACACCTTCCCGAAAATAGTGGGACACCACCGAGTCTCACTCACACTTTGCTACAATTACTGCATCCGAAGTGACCTGCTTACGGGGAACGTCCTCAACTATCATTCTAGACTCCAAGGTATGCAGATGGAATATAACTCAATCCCAAATAGGTAATATAATATTCCAATATAAGTACTTACTAAATCAGTGTAGTAACATAACAACAACATCATAAATCATAATTGACAAGAAGGTAAAAGATACATACCCCCAACATCCAATGTTGCTTGAATCCTTGTTGAAATCAACCGGAATACTCTACTCCAAGCCGTGGGCGCCCTTGCTTGACCCAAATGTCTGCTGGTGGTTCTTAAAGTCCTAGGGGTAGGAGCTGTCACCTGCCCTGCTGAACACAAACTCGGACAGTGGGCCTTCTTGTGGCCCCTCCTACTGCAATGGAAACATATTGGGTCAAGTCCCTGGGTGATGGTAGCAGTACAATCTCTGCTAAAATGACCAGTCTGGCCGCACTTGAAACAACCAGGATCACCACCTCTACTACTCCTACACGCACCCCCGTGCGTCCTGCTACACTTACCGCATCGGCTGCGACCCTGGAAATCTCTCGATCTCGAACTCGGCCCTTTGGTTCTTTTACCCGAACCTGTGGGCCACTGAACCTCATCTGGTTTCCTCTTCCTTTCTGACACCCGATCAATCTCTCGCTCCTGCGTTACTTTGTCATCCCCATCAATCGTCTGAATAACCGCTGTCTGATCCTAGAGCTTCTCGGTCAGCCTATTAATGACCCTCTCAACGATGTCGGGTAGCTCCTCACGAACGACTTGTGAAACCTCCGCAACAACCCAATCATGCAGAGAACTCTCCTGGGGACAGGGTGCCCCACTCACTCCCGACCCCTGATGGCAAGAGCTAAAACTGGGATCCCCCTCCCTGATGGATCCCTGGGATCCATAAGAATCGAGCTCTAGACGAGCCCCAAACTGCCCTGAAATTATCCCAGCCCTAAGGGCCTCAAGATGACTGTTCAAAAGCTCCACGATGGCCTCCCTAACCGAACCGAATATCATAGGATTCTGATCAATGATGTTGCACATAATCTCTGCGGAAATGACATCTCTCATCTGATCATCAAGCTGTCCGGATCTAGAGCTTGAGCCAGATCCCTCCCTGGCACCTGAACTACCAACTGGTATCTCGCGCAACGTCACCATGCTGAAAACATATCACATTAATGGTCAAAGTACTCATCGCTACTTAGGGATCTCACACATACTCTACAAATTCCCTGGTTTCGTCTTGGCCCCTCTTGAATCGAGTATGGATCCTCTGCTTTCAGTAGTACGGGCCCATACTACCTTCCACATCTATCCGTACTTTCCTCAAGAGTTACCTCAACTCCACCAAGTCCCTTTCCTCTACTACTAATCTTTGCTACTCTCATTCTAGGCATGCCTAGGGAACCTCTGACTCCACCTAACCAATCCTCAGCTGCTGACGGTCTCCTCGTAATGCCAATTAACCGTCACCTGAATACCATCACATGCAACGAGGCTCGGATAATCCTTCGAGTAAGGGACTCATCCATACAGCGGTTAAGACTCAGACGAGAGCTACGCAATAGGGTCAAATCTAATACTCTGAGATTATTCAACCCTGATTACATGTGACTTAACGTATTCACCTAACAGCTAACTCCCATCACTCGGAATCCCACAAAGCACAGAGCAAGCAGCATTCAGACAAAGAAAATTCTAACCATAACATAGTTAAGCAATCATATTCACATAACAAGAATCTGTACTAGCATACAATGCTAAGCTCATACTATCATGCATAACCTAAACAGGCTATCCTACTACTATCTACTCAATACTAGCATGCAATTCTCATAAAGCTGAAACACATATAACATGCACATAAGGCATCCTCCTAGATCCTTAGTCCTATTCTAGCATGTTGTTTTACTGAAACTGAAACTGATAATCATAACATAAACTTGTATGGGTAATTTGGGAGTACTTACTTGAGCTCGGCTGACTGCATGCACCACACCCCTTTCTCTTTTTCGAAATTCTTTTATTGCTCAAAGTTGTTTCTACTTTTTCTAAAACCCTTTTCTTTTATAAAAAAATCAATTTTTACAAAAACTTGATTTCCTTTTGAAAATTCCTATACCATTTCCTTAGTTTGAGTTCAGACACACCCAAGAGTGTGCCCGAATCCCTCAAACCAAGGCTCTGATACCAACTTCTAACGACCCAAAAATCACGACTAAAAATTTCTTTTGAAATATTACTAAAATCATACTTATAAAAACATATCACCGGTCATAACATAAATTCAGAGTATTAATTCAAAACATAATCTTATTATCAGAGTGAAACATCCCAGGCTGACTAAATATGGTGTGTGCCATGCGATCATCCCGAGCTCTTCCCTCCGCTACCGGAAGTACCTGAAACCAAAACTAAAATTATAAGCACAAAGCTTAGTGAGCTCCCCCAAACTACCACATACCATACATTAACATATAAAGCACATACTGGGTATTTCCCACTGCATTGGACCAAAATCCGGACTAACTGGGGCCTTGCCCCCTACATCGGACCGAACTCCGGAGACTGCATCGGACCAAAGCCCGGACTAACTGGGGCCTTGCCCCCTGCATCGGACTGAAGTTTGGCTAACTGTATTGGACCGAATTCCGGACTAACTGGGGCCTTGCCCCTTGCATCGGACCGAAGTCCGGCTAACTGCATCGGACCAAAGTCCGGACTAACTGAGGCCTTGCCCCCTCCATCGGACCGAAGTTTGGAAACTGCATCGGATCGAAGTCCAGACTAACTGGCTGAGCATGGCATAGCATAATCATAACTACTAGCATAAACACATATACTGCATACTCCATCGGACCGAAGTCCGGAACACATAACACAAAAACATGTTTGAATCACAAAGACATCAAGCACATTGAACTACTACATCGGACCAAAGTCCGGAAACTACTTCTAACTAGATGGGTCGGCATTGTGGCCGTAGACCCGTTCCTACTGGAAGGAAAACTCACCTGCATTGCTGAAGTTCTTGTTGATACCCTTCTGACTGCTATCTGACAACTCCCAAACTGCTACTCAAATAATTCCCCGATCTACTATTACCAAATATAACACTTAGTCCCAAACTGCCCTCCAACAGTCAAACTAAGTCAACTCTGGTCAAAGCCAAAGTCCTGGTCAAAGTCAACCCTCCAGGCTGACTCTACTCGCTGAGTCAGACCGTTGACTCATCGAGTCGTTGCACTCTGAAAATTCTTAGAACACGAATCAACTCGCCGAGTCACCCCAAGACTCGCTGAGTCTAACGATCTCCGAGTCCTATCCTGCTCAACTCACAGAGTCATCTCCCGACTCACTGCTTCGAGGCTTAACCAGAAAAGATTTGAGGTTCTGCGACCAGACTCGCCAAGTCCAAGGAAATCTTCAACAGACTCACCGAGTTGTTCTTCCAACTCGCCGAGTCCATGCTCATGTTCATACAACGCGCCGAGTACGCCCATGTGACTCGCCGAGTCTCTTCATTTCTTAATCCATATAGTGTTTTTTCGAGCCACAGGGGATCAAATCCATAGATCCATTCCACTAGAGCCTAACCCCCACGTAAAGTGGCAAACTTTACGTGTAACCAAGGAGTTATAGGCTTAGAACACTATAGGGCTAGGGTTTGTAACAAAAGGGCTTCACCAACAACTTATTTGCCTAAAAATTATGACTTTATGGATTATTACCAACCTAGATCTGAGGTAGCAACCTCAAATCTACTCCAAACTCGAAATAGATCTCATATATACTCAAAATGCCCAAATCTCAAACATAATATAGATCTAGGTGCACAAAAGCCCAAGCAAAAGACTATTACCTCAAATGAAAGCTCCAACTAAAGTAAATCTCGAATCTACACCACTTCTTTGCAGCAAAGTCCTTGATCTTCAAGCCCGCTCCGAGATTCTCTCCTCCAAGGCTATATTCTCTCAAATAATGAAGGCTTACTCAATTCTAGGGTTTCTAGAACTCAAAAGGGGAGTAGAGAGGCTGAGGGTGGGTTATAATGTGCTTTATATAGGGCACAACCTTTGGGATTAGGGTTTTTCTTGCCCAGACCAGACTCGCCGAGTCGGTCACTTACTCAATGACCCGGATCCCGCTCCGACTCGTCGAGTTCCTCCCTGGACTCGACGAGTTGACTCTTGACTTAGAGCTTAACCTTTCTTTTCTTGGTCTTCCTGATTCTGGGTGTTACAACTAAGAACCTTATGGACGTCCAAAGAGATAAAGTTCACGACTTTATGGATCCCAGGCATGTTAAGTCTCTAGATCTGAAGTTGGGGCTTAAGTGCTTAAGCTATTAAGCACTTAATAAGGTTTTGGCAAATCTTCCAGTACACCCAACGTAAATCCAGTACGCCCAGCATACTGGGTCAACCACCCCGATGGTGGTCAACGTTTGGATGAGTACGCCCCGCGTACGTCCTCTGTTTGGGTTTTGTCAAATGGGCTTCATATTTGGGTTGTTTGTGGTCTAATGGATTTGGGCCTTGCTGGACTCTGGAAATGATATATTTTGGGCCAGGTAGTGATAGTGGATCATGGGGTTAGGCCCAATTAGGAGGTTAGGCCTAATTTGTTAAATTGGGTCAATAATGGGCTTTTATATGGACTTTCAAGTCAAGGATTGGGTATTTGGGACTTGGCCCAATAACGTGAGTGAACTTAATGAATGGTGTGGACATTTAGTCAAGAAGGTTATTTTGGGTATTAATTTTGGTGTTTATTGTGTAATAGTTTGGGATTCCTAGTGAGACATCAGTCAGAGATTTGCAGTATTTCAGCACTACTAGCAAGGTGAGTTATCCTCACTTTATCAATAGGGTCTAAGACACCAAGGTCGGCCCTTATTGATTGTATCTAGTTATGGCATGATATGTTTATTGGTTTGCATCCTAGTAGTTAGGATGAGTTTATGTTAAGCTTAGTGACCTGGTTAGGTCAATGTCCTTGTTATAGGGCAGTATTATGCAATATGCTAGTATGATCTGTTAGACTGGCATCCTGATAGACGGGATGGTATTATGTGTTATGTGGTATGGTCTGTTTTGATCAATTGTTGTCTATAGGCTGTTATGTGATTATTTGTTATATATATGCACATGTTTGTTTGGCGATTGAGGCTTATCTGGTTTGTGCAAAGGACAATAGACCTAGGCATTCCAACATGTTGGTTGTGGGTCGTGAGTATTCCATCCCGAGGATGATTGGACTCATAGTATGTGGGCATTCCAACTAGTTGGTTGTATGCCTGGAGTATTCCAACCCGATAGTTGACTGGACCCATAGTATGTTGTTTATGGTTGTATGTATATTATCGTGGGTATGGGTATTTTGGGGGTAGCTCACTAAGCTTTCGGGATTACAGTTTCAGTTTGTTGTTTCAAGTACTTCTGGTGATCGTAAGAAGGTGAAGGTGTGATCGTACTGCACTTCCTGTTGTTATGACTTTATGATTTGATATTGGGATACTCTGATGATTATTATTTTGAAAACAAACTGTGTAATGTTGAATGGTTATAAGTGTTTTGAAAAAGTTTAAAATTAGCTTAAATTTTATGGATGTTACATTTGTGATATGATTTCAGCAAGCAAATATAGCAACCAACAACAATTCTTGTATTTTGCTAGTTATCTCTTCCATCTTCTCAAGTGTTTTTAAACATCAATTAAACATTATATCTTTAAAGCACTTAATGTGGAAAAAAAATATCCTTAACTATACCTCTTTATGATGTTCCTTGCTTTCTTAACATGTGCTTTTACTATATTAAACATTTACTTTTTCATTCTTTTACGGCCACTGCCATATGATTGTTTGGTTTGTCACTAATGTCAAAAGTGGATGGAAAAGCATGTTTATGGTATTGAAATTTCCAATTTTTTTATTTTTTTAATATAGCATTTTCAATTTCTAATTATAGGAACATTTACTTAGGTCTTCACAACCTCAACTTCTGATGACCATAAAGCATTGCACTACTCCCTTTTGAGATAATCAAAACGATAGTGCATGATTATTTCAAATATATTATAAGGATAGAAACAAAAACTTTTACAAATTGTGTGAGTTGTATGTTGCTATTAATTGTTGCTAGTTTTTTATTTAAGTTGAAGTATGTTTGATCAGTACAGAACTGATATAGATGAAAATTGGTTAGATTTTATTAGAAATAAAAGATAGTGGCCCGATTCGAGAGGGGTAGGGTCTCTGATTACAAGAACAAAGAAATCAAAAGATAATTCTGAATGACAATTATGGCAAACTAGCCATTTATTTATACTGGAAATTATGAAATCAAAGGCATGATTCTACACCCTAATTTCATGGATAATCATTAATTAAATTGATTGCCTAAAATCATCCAGTGATTTGACCAAGAGGATTTAGCCAGTTTCCAAAAACAGAATACAGTTGTCCCATTTTTTTAGCTGTGACTTGATCTTTCCTTCTTGAGTACACTTTCAATGGAGGATCTTTATCATTACTTCCCTCCTGGTAAAACGTCTTGTCCTCAAGATGGAATGTAGGAAATTGCTCAGCCACTAGATCATAGGTTTCCCATGTAGCCTCTTCTACAAGTCGATTAGACCATGAAATCAACAATTCGAGAACAGGTTGGCCAGCTTCATAGACCCATCGATGAGTGATGACCGAGTTAGGTTGTAAATCAATTTCCCAGTCGTTGGTGATGGGTAACGGGGTAACTAGTATTGAAGAAAAAGAACCATGGGTAGGTTTAAGCATCGAAATGTGAAATACCGAGTGGATTCTAGCTGTAGGTGGTAATTCCAATTCATAAGCAACTGGACCCACTATTCTTTTAACACGATATGGCCCAAAAAATCTTGGAGATAACTTCTCATAACGACGTTTAGCCAAAGTCTTTTGGCGATACGGTTGAATCTTCAAGAAGACATAATCACCAACCTGAAATGTGAGTTCCCGTCGCTTCTGATTTGCTTGGTTTCTCATTCTGTCTTGGGCCTTTTGAAGGTTTTGGCGAAGAAGCTTTATCATATCATCCCGATCAACTAACTGTTGTTCCAGCTCTCTGTTTTTTGTTTCGCCTGTCGTATAGGGAAACAACGAAGGGGGTTCTCAACCATAAACAACAGAGAATGGAGTGGTGCCAGTGGCCGTGTGGTACCCTGTGTTATAAGAATATTCGGCCCAAGGCAAGTACGCACTCCATTTGGTTGGTTGTTCACTAGCAAAACAACATAAGTAAGCTTCTAGGCAGGGATTCAACACTTCGGTTTGGCCATCCATTTGAGGGTGGTAACTTGTGCTCAGCTTTAATTTTGTCTGACTTAAACGAAACAACTCTTGCCAAAAGTTGCTGAGGAAGACAACATCTCTATCGGACATGATTGATAGAGGGAAGCCATGCAAACTGACTATTTCCCTACAAAAAATTGTTGCTACTCCTTTAGCCGTATAGGGATGGGATAAGCAAATGAAGTGCGCATATTTGCTTAAACGATCCACTACAACTAAAATAGTATCAAAACGACTAGATGGTGGTGATCCAACGATAAAATCCATGGAAACATCTTCCCAAATTCGGTTGGGAATGGGTAGGGGTTGAAGTAATCCTGTTGGGGCCAAAGTCTGATACTTTTGTTGCTGACAGATTATACATTGCTGAACAAACTCCCTGACATCTTGTTTCATCTTTGGCCAATAGTAACGAGAAAAGAGTCTGTTGTATGTTTTTAAAAAACCTCCATGTCCAGCTATCGAAGTGTCATGTGCTTCTTGTAACAACTTGAGTTTGAGATTGTGTATCTATCGAATCACCATCCGTCCATGGTAAAACAAAAGTTGATCCACCAGTGAGAAATCAGGGGCAGATGAAGGATTCGCTTGCAACTTTGTGATCAGATCACTAGTAAATGAATCAGTTTGCAACCCTGCCTTGATATCAACTAATTCAACACAAAAAGGGATGATAAGAGATAGTAATTCTCCTGAGTGGGATCGGCGAGATAGGGCATCTGCCCCCTTATTCTCTTTCCCAGCCTTATGAACAATTGAAAAATCATAAGGCATGAGTTTTAGCAAAAGCCTTTGCTGCTCTATAGCGGTGATGCGTTGTTCTAATAAGAACTTAAGGGTATAGTGATCGGTGCGAATCAGAAAATGTTGGCCAATCAAGTAATAACTCCATTTTTGGACTGCAAGGACTAATGCCAATAGCTCCCTGTCGTAAGCCGATTTAAAGCGGTTAGATGGGGAGAATCCTTTACTGAAATAAGCCATAGGATGGTCCTCTTGTGATAGTATTTCCCCGACCCCATCTGATGATGCATCACACTCTATAACAAAGGGTTTAGAGAAATTCGGTAACCTTAAAATAGGTGTAGTCAATAATGCATGTTTCAGGTCATTAAAGGCCTTAAGGGTTGCCTCTGACCAAAGAAACCCATCCTTCTTGGTCAATGAAGTAAGTGGTCGGGCTATAAGTCCATAATTTCGGACAAAACACCGATAATAGCCGGTTAACCCAAGGAATCCTCTTTGATGGAATGGGCCACGACTTTACTGCTGAAATCTTTTCTTCCTCCACACTTACTCCTTACGAGCTGGTTAAATGTCCCAGAAACACAACTTGTTCTTTCCCAAAACAACACTTCGATAATTTAGCAAAAAATCGGTTCTCATGCAACAATTTCAAGACCTGTTCTAGGTGAGACTTGTGTTGATCCATAGTTTAGCTGTAAATTAGAATGTCATCAAAAAATAGAAGTATAAAACGTCGTAAATAAGGACGAAATAAATCATTCCTAACAACTTGAAATGTAGAAGGGGCGTTAGTTAAGCCGAAAGGCATAACCTTAAACTCGTAATGACCCAAATGTGTATGAAAAGTTGTCTTTTCAATATCTGAGGCTATCACTCGGATTTGATAATAACCCGATCGTAAATCAAGTTTTGAGAACACTGTAGCTCCATATAATTCATCAAGTAACCTGTCAATGTTAGGTATCGGGTATTTATCAGCTATAGTTAACTTGTTAAGAGCCCAATAATCGACACACATTCACCATGTATTATCCTTCTTCTTCACTAGTAAAATCGGGCTTGAGAAAGGACTTATGTTGGGTTGTATAAAACCAACTGCCATCAATTGATCCACCTGTTTTTCTATCTCATCTTTTTGGGAGTGAGGGTAGCGGTAACGGCGGATATTGGGTGGGGTTGTGTTTGGCAAGAGTGGGATTACATGATCTTGTGATGTAACAGGAGGTAAGTCTTGAGGTTCTTCAAAAACAGCCATGTATTGTGTAACAATAGACTTAAGTGGTGTTGGAATACATGGCAGAATTTCTGGATCAATGGCTAGGTGTTGAAAACTAGATGATTTTTGAGGCCCGGATGCAATACCTTGTAACTTGTATTGTTTCCCGTCAACTTTGAAGATCATGAACATCTCTTTCCAGTTAGCTTAGACTGTATTCAGTGTGGCTAGCCATTGGACCCCCAATACTAAATCAGCCCCAACCAGAGAAAAGGGGTAAAAGTCTTGAGTGATTTTGAGCTCATTAACTTGTACAGGGAGATTTTTGCAAATGTGGCCACACCGAATTCTATCCCCATTACTGATTTGGACACCAAATGGTGCCACCGGTTCAGATGTCAGTTTGAGTTCGCTTACCAAAACATCTGAAATGAAATTATGTGTAGAACCCCCATCAATTAAAATCAGAACTTCGGTAGCATGCAGCTTACCTCGGACCTTCATTGTAGTAGGATGTGGTTTCCCTAGGATAGCATGCAAACTGATTTCGGCCATTTTTTCCTGGTCAGAATCATGATTAGTGAGTTCTGTTACATGTGATTCTTCTATATTCTCCTCCGCGTCCAGCACCTTGAGGGTACCGACTTTACATCGATGACCTGGTTTGTATTTTTCGCCGCATCTGAAGTATTCTCCTTTCAAGAATCTGTTTTGTTTTTCTGTGTCGGAGATCCAGGGTAGGTTTTTTAGTTGGGTTGATGTTGGAACTGGGTTGAAGGGTGTTGGTTTGGAATCTGATTGAGTATTTCTCAAACTTGAAGTCCAAGAAGTACTTTTTCCTGGCCGGTTAGAAGTGAGTTTGGATCCGACTTTCAAAGCCAGAATCATAGCACTATACACTGTACGGGGCTTGTGAATTCTTACAACGGATTTCAATTCATCTTTAAGACCAATTACGAACACCCCTAAGAGACAATGATCAGGCCAATTTGAGACCCGAGAGGATCTCTTAGCGAACTCCTACCGATACTCTTGCACTGTACCAGTTTGTTTAATGCTGCATAGGAACTCATCGGGGTTCTGAAATTCAGCAGGGCCAAAATTTCTTGTAAACACTTGGACTAATTCTTCCCAGAAAGTGATCGGGCGATCATCAGATAACCATGAATAGAGGTCCAAGGCATCTCCTTCCAAGTGCATTGAAGCTATCTCAACTTTTTCTTCATCCGGGATCTGATAGTACCTGAAATATTTTTCGGCTTTCAGCAACCATCCACGTGGGTCTCCGCTACTAAAAATTGGGAAATCAAATTTGTTGTAGGGTTTATATGGCATTCGACCCTTCCAATTGCTTTCCCCCTCGTCGTTCTTGCTCCCGATGGATCGTTCCCTCTTCTTCAAAGCTGCTATATCTTCCTTCAACGTTTCAATTGACTCCAGCTTTGCTGCTATGGCAGCCAATTGAGTTGCAATGGGATCGGGTGGGTTGTCGCTATTCCGGGTTTGCACCATTTCGTTTTCCAACAATGGAACCAAATGATAAGTATAGAACTGATATAGATGAAAATTGGCTGGATTTTATTAGAAATAAAAGATAGTGGCCCGATTCGAGAGGGGCAGGGTCTCCAATTACAAGAACAAAGAAATCAAAAGATAATTCTGAATGACAATTATGGCAAACTAGCCATTTATTTATACTCGAAATTATGAAATCAAGGGCATGATTCTACACCCTAATTTCCTGGATAATCATTAATTAAATTGATTGCCTAAAATCATCAAGTGATTTGACCAAGAGGATTTAGCGCGTTTCCAAAAACAGAATACAGTTGTCCCATTTTTGTAGCTATGACTCGATATTTCCTTCTTGAGTACACTTTCAATGGAGGATCTTTATCAATGTTGCTAGTTTTTTATTCGAGTTGAAAGTATGTAGTTATTAATAAAATGATACGGCTTTATGTTTAATTTGGTGTAAACATGGTTATTATTTCTTTGTTAATTTGGAATTTCATTTGTAACATTTGGGTATGGATTAGTGATAGATTCGACACCTAATAGACCACTGCTAATTACATTAGTAACTATGATTAAATATATAGAAAAATTGTTCATTTACAGATAATCAACGACGAATAACCGACGACAATTACGACGGATCTATAACAAAATGTACTTGATCCAAAAGTCTTCCAAGGCCCATTCCTTTATTGATCCGTCGTTGACCATTAGCGACCAAGGTTTTTTCGTCTGTATCCACCATTGATTTGTATCTGATGGCCTTAGCAACAGATTTCCCAATGGAAAGGTCCGTCACCGATACCTATGTTTCTAGTAGTGCAACACATATGAAAATCACATCAATCAGTGGCTTCCACCTTTTGTTTGTGTGTAAATAAAACTAAATTTAATTCTCGATTTAATGTTACATTTTTTAACTATTGTCATGATTATTTAATCCAAATTTTACTTATTTGGTCCATTTTAAATTTCAATTATGATGATATTCTAAAATACTACCCATTGTTTGTAAGTTAAAAAACGTATTATTAATTATTATTATTGTGAATTATTTTTAAACTAATTATTACTATTAAAAAATTATTATAGGTCATCCATTAGTCATTTTAAAACCATTAACTATTATTTTTGGTAAATAATTCAAAAGTTACAATTTTATGTCTAGGTAGAAAATTTTATTTTTCTTTGCACTTATGTAAAATTTTGTTACGTTTTATGGGTGACAAGATTTACATAATTAAAGGATGTTGTGTCATAATTAAAACTAGTGAACCATGTGTGCAAGTTTTCTGAGGGGGAGTGTGTATGCTATGTTCGTATATGTACATGATTTGGATCGTAAGTTGTAATAACCAGAGTTGAACATAATCTGGGTTAGTCGAATTCTGAACCGATCTATAAATCGGGTCCCATCAAAAACATAGGCAAATATGGATCGAAATGAATATAGTTGAGACAATTGTTAAAGCACCCTGTTCAATTTTATTAGATTGTTTTTGTCTGATCTAATGTGCTTGGTCTATAATAAAACAATTTTAATTTAATACCTTATAATACTTTTAAAAATTATAAAGCATTAAGTGGTACAAATTTATAAATTGATATTTTTTAAAGATACGAACTAGATATTTTACAAAACTTACAACAAATGCAGAGAAACTAAAAATTACAAAAAGAAAAAAAAATGCATTGATATGGCAAGAACTAAAATACCCATTAAAATTGCAAGATTACAAAAACATGCAATGAATGCTTAAATATTTTTCAAAATGAAACCTTTGTCAAAAAGCCAAAACAATGTTAAATACGAGTTCAACATGTTTTAACTTAACTACTATCGATATCTCTTAAAAAAAAAAAAAAAAAAAAAAAAAAAGAAAAGAAAAAAACTTAACTACTATCGATAATGCTAACACCAGGGATCTTCACAACTCCTTTTGACTTCATTTTATGTCTCACACCATCAACACCATCCCAATTCTTGAAATCCGCATAAACATTCGACAACTCCACATACGCGCCATCATTCTTAGCCTCTAATTCCACCATCTTTCTAGACGCAAGTTTAGCCATTTCCACATTTTTATAAATCTTGCAAGCATTAAGCAATGCACCCCATGCTTCGGCATGGGGTGCACATGGCATACTCTGGATCAAGCGTAACGCTTCATCCAAACGCCCCAATCGGCCATATAAATCAACCATACATCCATAATGCTCAAGTTTTGGCACAATCCCATACTCTTTTGTCATAGATTCAAAATGCTTGCAGCCTTCTTCAACAAGACCCGCTACACTACAAGCCTTTAAGATTGAAGTGAAAGTGACCTCATTTGGTGTGATGTTTTCTTGTTGCATAAGGGTAAAAAGGTCAAGACACTCTTTGCCATAACCATGCATGGCTAGTCCTCCCATGGCACCACTCCACGTGTACACATTCTTTTCTTTCATCCCCCCAAAAACATTCATTGCCGTGTTAATATCCCCACACTTTGCGTACATATTGACTAGTGCACTACCAAGAGTTGTGTTGATTTGTAGTTTTTTATACTTTATATATCTATGTGCACGTTGTCCCGCATCTAAAGCACTTAATTGAGTACAAGCAGATAACACTGAAACCATTGTGGCTTCATTAACTTTCAAACCTTTCATTTCCATTGTGTTAAACAGTTTGATTCCGTTTAAAGGCTCCCCAAAACGCACGTACCCACCTATCATTGCGTTCCAGGCAATCACATCTCGGTCGGGCATTTTATCAAACAGTTGGCGTGCGAATTTGATATCTCCTAATCTTGCAAAGGCAAGCACCATTGTTGTCTGAGTTACCAAATCTGGGTTGTTGATGCTAAAAAACAAATCTTTTAAGTCCCTAAGAGACCCCATTTCAGCGTACAAATTAATCAACCCGCTTTGAACATGTGGGTCTTGATCCAAGGCGTATTTCAAAGCAGTCCCATGTACAGCCAAACCCAAATTATTATTCACTAACTGTGCAGCAGACTTGATCAAGAACGTAAACGTGTAATTATCAGGTTTATGATTCGATTTTACAATTCTTTTATAGAAATCGAAGCTTTTTTCAGGAGTTGAGCTCTTGGAGTAAACTCTGATTAGAGAGTTTAAAGCAAAGACGGAGGGATTTTCACATTGGTCCAATAGTTGAACAGAATAATCGATATTTTGTGGGTGTTTGAGGGCGATTGATGCAGCAAATTTAGATACAAGATCTGGGTCGTTGTGGAAACCATTGACTAGCAATTGTGAGTGAATTTGGTTGATTTCTCTAATGGTTTTGTATGTTTCTGCGATAGAAATTGTTGGGTTTCTCAAGAAATTTCTCAAAGCTTGCATTTTTGCCTCTGTTTCTTACATTTGGATCGATCGTCACATTCATGATATCAATTTACCCTTCCATTCTCGGTTACCACCTGACGAGGCTTGGCAAAGCTTTATGCATATGTTTTTGAATATATAAATTTTATTATTATTATTATTATTATTATTATTATTATTATACAATAATTCAATATATGGGTTTTATTGATAAAATACTTATTTTTAGGTTAAAATACATGTAACTACATGTTTTCAATATTAAAATACTTATTTTTAAGTTAAAATATAAGTTTTTATGTTAAAATATATATTGATATGTATTTATATGTATTGTAATGTAAATATTAAATGGGTAAATTCTGTATATAGTTTTGTTAAACAATAAAATATTGTATTTATACATCCTAAAATCTAAATATCATATATATTTTTTATCTTTTTAAAATATTGCATCCCCCAAACTTTTTTAAATATTTTTTAACAGTTTATAATCAATTATTATATTTAAGAATCATTATAGTTTAAATAGAAAGAATAAATTGACTAAATTACCATTAGATATTAAACCCATTCCTAGAATAAAACTAATAAACCATTACCTGCATTTATTTATTGTCCATGGTGCGTGGTGATACACGAGGTGGATTCATGAGCATCTATGTGAAATACATGTTTGTTTGGAATTGATAAATAAACAGGTATGATATTACTGGAAAATGATTCATTGTGTATCTTTCCACTTTTAATCATGGCTTCTAGGGTCTATACTAATTGATGAGCTTTGATTGAAAACATGTTCCATTTAGAGAGGTTTTGATAATGGCTAAGATGCATTGTTTCTCATAAAAGCTATCCAACATACCGATCAATTTCTAGAATTATACTAGTACATAATAACTAAAAAAAAACAAAAAAAATTAAGGATATAACAGGTAACTAATGTTTTATCATATGATACAAATTTCAAAATAATGCCAATACAAGATGATTATATACAACTTATGAACCCCACATATATTTAGCACCAAGATTGGACTATATACAAGACAATTAGACACAAATTGACTCTTGATTGACACCGTAACCATTAGAGGATACGTACACTTCTAAACCCTTAAGAAGGTTAAGCAAAAAGAAATATTTAAGGGTAGTATGGTAAAAAAAAGAATTATAATGATTTTTAGATATAACAATTTATAATAAATTGTTAAAAGATGTTCGAAAAATGATTTGGACTAATACAATATTTTAAAGTTCAAGAAAGATAAATATGATATTTGAATTTTAAGACGGATAAATACAATATTTTGTTGTTTAATAAGGATATTCACCCAATAACTAAAATATATAGTCACATTGAAAACATACTAAAATGTTTTTTTTTTTTTTTTGGAAAGGGATCTTCCCTAACGAGGGTTTCCGGGCCAGCTTTCGCGCACCGACTAATCCCCCACTGCAAACATAAAGCTTTGCTTCATGCCCTGGAGTCACTGCAGACGAACCTCCATGGCCACAAGGGCTGAGTGGTGCCAGGATTTGAACATGGATCAATAGGTTATCCACCATATCTTCTACATGCCTTACCAAGTCACCACAACCCAAGTGGTTCTAAAATGTTTTTTCATGTTAAAATACAGGGATAATGACTTGAAAGGGTAACGAACTTTTGACTTTTGTCACATTTAGTCACTAAACTTTTTTTCGTTATCTATTTGCCATTGAATTATTGAAACTGTTCACATTTTACCCTTATGGTCGGCTGTTACCGGTCATAAGGGTAAAATGTGAACAGTTTCAATAGTTTAGTGGTAAATAGATAATGAAAAAAAGTTTAGTGACTAAATGTGAACAAAATCGAAAGTTCGTTTCTCTCTAAAAAGTTCAATGAATAAATGTGAACAAACTTCCTATTGTATTATGTTTTAGCAAAATTATTTATTTTTGTTTAATTGTAGCAACATTTGTTGATGAAGACATCTATGAAATAAAAAAAAAAAAAAAAAATGTAACATCCGGATTTCCAGGTATCATCATTTAAGTATTTTTCTTTTGAGTTAAGAAGAGAGACTCGACGAGTTGACGCCTCAACTCGTTGAGTAAGGTCGCGAATGATGACTCGGATTAAAGAATGGACTCGACGAGTCCGCGCTGTTGGCATAAACCCTAAATCTTTGGGCTCGAGCCATATTTAAAGGCACTTATGGCCTTCAATTGTGACTACCTTTCCCATAAGTGAGAACCCTAGCGAGCTTGAGTGTGTAGAGTGAGAGGAAGAGCTATCTTGAGCTTTTTGGTGTGATATATCTGGACCCTTCTAGGTTCAGAGAGCCGAGAATATGAAGCTTTAGTAGAGTAAACCTTGGGGTTTAAAGTTATGAAGCATTTATGGTATATATAGTTACTTTCATCTTACACATAGATATGAAATATTTTATATAAATTACGTGCTATGTGTGCATATTATTTGAATACTTGTTGTCTATGCTGGATGAACGATTTTATACATGTTTTAAAAGATTTAAACGGTATATTTATTTTATATCTACAAATATGTTGCGGATGAAACATGGGTAGATGAAATAGTTGGTGTGTGATGAAATAAAATGATGAGAGATAGGTGATGATAGAAAGGTGGCGATAATTAGGTAAATAGATGATGATGAATATGTGATGTAGGATAAAATGAGATACCATAACCTTAACCAGCAATGTGGCGATGTAGTCATCTACCAGAGTATAGATGGCGACTACGGACTATTTTAGACAACCCAGTGGAAACACCAGCAGGCCCATAACCTATAGGTGATGAATTACGAGTTCAGGCGATGTTGTAACTACATATTCATGTGATGATACTCTAACCCCTTACTATGAATTACGAGTTCAGACGATGTTGTAACTACATATTCATGGGATGTCACAAATTTCGCATGCCAAACCAATGGTCATAATTCACATCAGTGAGAATGGTTCATTTTTTTGTAAAACCAAAATCAGATTAGAAATTTTGATTTTTTATTTTGGAAAATATCAAACCATTGGTTTTTTATTTCAGTTTTGGTTTTTTGTTTTTTTTTAAATATATTTTTAGGGTTTTGTTTTTGTTTTTTGTTTTTTGTTTTTTTTTTTCATAGATTTCTTCATCAACAAATGTTGCTACAATTTAACAAAAATAAATAATTTGCTAAAACATAATACAAGAGGAGGTTTGTTCACATTTATTCATTGAACTTTTTAGAGGGAAACAAACTTTCGATTTTGTTCATATTTAGTCACTAAACTTTTTTTCGTTTTCTATTTGTCATTGAACTATTGAAACTGTTCACATTTTACCCTTATGACCGGCGAAAGTTCGTTACCCTTTCAAGTCATCATCCCTAAAATACACACAGATGCATACTTTTTAGGTTAAGACACTTATTTTAGGTTAACATACATAAATATACTTTTTAAATGTGTTAATACTAAAGCACCCATTTTCACTTATAGCGGTTAATAAATATAAGTTTTTGTTTATAAAAATAAAAGTGAAGATATGTTGCTTTTTAGCCAAAGTATTCAACATAAAAGTTGTAATAGTCGTCAATACAACCCGTGGATATAAAGAACGTCGAAAACAGAGTTCGAATAAGAAAGTTACTATTTTTCGAATTTACAATGAATTCCAGAAGCGTTGGGGCGCCTATCAAGGGCGTGGGGCGTCTTTAGGGAGCGTGGTGCCACATTTAATGCACTTGACAATTACATTTGAGGTTACATACACGAAAACCAACATTACGTGCAAAAAAATAAACTGTCAGTTCGGATCGTAGAGCGCGGTTCATCCATATAGGGCGCAACATGTCTTTCTCTTTTTCAGCTTATAAACAGAGGTATTGGCCTCCCGCATTTATGGCCCCATTCTATTTCAAAGAGTCTCTCTCTCACCCGCTAACATTTCGGTCCCTCCTGATTCGACTTCTCATTTTGTAATCTAGTTAGCGAAGCTCTGAAAGTTTCGAAAGGATATAAGAAAGTAGGTGTCAAATTTATGCTCATAACTATTCGGATTTCGTCAAATCGAGTTAGTTACACTTACTCTTATCTATTATATTCATTATCTTTGATATGAATTTGTAGTATTAGTGTAGCACCTAGTTCATGGTATGTAGATCTTATTTGAGTATTTTCCATTTTTCTAGCCTTGGACTCGGCGAGTCATAGATCCGACTCGCCGAGTAGGGACGGGACTCGAGACACGTTTAAGTTAGCGACTCGGCGAGTCACCACTGTTGGATGAAACCCTAAATTTCAAGGGTTTGCACCCTATTTAAACCCTCATTTCCGCCCCAAGCTCGCCCCCATTCACCCTCAACGCTCCCAACATCATTTATACCCTTATTCCTTGTGAGATTGAAGTGTTTTGGTGTGTTCTTGAAGATTTTGAGGAGAAATAAGATTAGATCAAGAAGAGGAGAAGGAGGCCAGGCATCTTTGTGTCATCTCAACGTTTTCCTTGAGGTATAGCTCGTTTCCCCTCTGTTTTCAAGCTTGTAGTCTCTATTAGCTTCATGAAAGTCCTTCTTGAGCCATTCCCCAAGCTTGTTTGTGCATTGTGGGTTGTAATAAGTTGTTAGCCTCTAGATCTAGGCATGATTTAGTCCCTGGAGCTTGGATCTAATGCCTTTATGGGGTCATATTGCATGAAAGCCCTAGATCTACCCCTTTTGGTGCACTTTGAGCCCTAAAACCTTCATTGGTGATTATCTACACGTAAAGTTGGAAACTTTACGTGTAATCCATGCCCTAGAAACCCAGATCTGTGAATGGCATGGACTGGAATCGAGCAAATCTGTGTATTTTGTAGGTGCATGGCAACGACTCGACGAGTCGTTCATGTGACTCGGCGAGTCTGCTCGCGAGTCTCCGAATTTGTCCCCTTTTCGTAGTATCGAGTGTGCAATGAGTCACGGGGTGTGACTCAGTGAGTTGGAAGCTGAACTCATCTATGGAGGAACTCGGCGAGTTCAAGGCAATCTCCTTAGATCAAGAACAGACTCGGCGAGTTGTTCATACAACTCGGTGAGTCTTCGCATAAGTGTTCATCGGATGAAGATGAACTCGACGAGTTGTTCATACAACTCGGCGAGTAGGATGAAGGACTTGAATGTCAGTTTAGAAGAAGAACTCGTCGAGTCATAGCCTAACTCAACGAGTAGAAACTGGACTCAGGACAATCGTCTGGATAGGGACTCGGCGAGTTGGAGAGCCAACTCGGCGAGTCGGGTCAACTGAAAGTTGACTCTGACTTTGACTTAGGGCTAGACCAGGGGTAAAATGGTCATTTTACCCAAAGGACAGTTAGCAGTGTTTGATTGAGTATGTTGTGAGAATTGCAGCCGGAGGATTTCCGAAGCAGCAACAGCAGCAGTCAGTCAGTTCCCGATCAGTTCAGCAACTACTTTGAGGTGAGTTACCTTCCAGTAGCGGTGGGTCTACGGCCACAATGCCGGCCCACCAATAGGAGTCGTATGTTAGATGATTGTCTTTGTGATATCATCTTGGTTGCTACTACCTGTTATGTTATATGTTAGCATGATACGTTATATGTGATAGTAGTAGAGTTCAGTTGTTAGGACCGAAGGGTAGTCAGACACCCCATAAATGTCTGACAGTATGTGATGATATGTTTGTATGCTGGCCTGTTATGTTATGCGATAGAGGTAGTAGGAGGGGACCAATCCCCGAGGATCGGTTGTTAGGACCGATGGGTAGTCAGCACCCTAGAATGGCTTGACATGGGTAGTCAGCACCCCATAATGGTTTGACACGGGTAGGATGGCACCCCAGAATGGTCGTACCGGGTAGTCAAGCACCCCAGAATAGTCTGGCAGTATGTATGTTATGTGTTTGTATGGTATGTGGTACGATGGGGGAACTCACTAAGCTTTGTGCTTACGTTTTACAGTTTTGGTTTCAGGTACCTTTTCTTCGAAGGGGAAAGAGCTGGCGTGGTAGCGGCACATCATGCACACACTCTGGTTTCTGCATTTACGAGATTCTCTGGGATTTGTACTCTGATATTTTGATGGGTTGTATGGTTTGGCTTTTAGACATGGTTTACATTGTGTTATGGTTTGATCAAACAATGTTTTTAATTGTTAATGTTTTCTAAAGTAATGTTTTCAAAACGAAATTTTCGGACGTGAAAATTGGGTCGTTACAATTAGATTAGTCGTTGAGAGTAGTTTAAGTAATGATTGGTCTACATACAGGAGATGTGTCTAAGATAGACATGTTAGCTTAATTGTTAGATTTAGGGAAAACTATATGTTGAAATGGTCATGACTCCTGAATGTCTTGACTGGTTGATCCTTATTTGATAGCCATGAAAGGATTTTTGGAATTAATGAAGGATCTAAATATTTAGTTGTTATGCTCAATTAGTCAGCAACCAGAATAATATATTATAGGTTGATACATGAAGGTTGAGCCATCTGCAAACCAACCTACTTAGCTGCTTCGAGATTGTTCAAGTGAGTTTTCTCACTATACCATATATTACAATATGTATCATTTGTATGTTAGGATGTTGTTATGTTGTAAAGTGTTGTTAGGCAAGTAGACTAGTTTAGGAGTTGCATGTTGTATTGAACTGTTTTTGTGTTATATATGTCCGCATATCATGTTGAGAGTTGAAAGCAGACCAACTTTGTATTGTAGGCCAAGATACTCGGTGTAACACTCAAAAAATCACAAAAAAAAAAAAAAAAACATTATCCATAATTTTTTACAATAAAAGCCATTGTTTCAAAAGTAAATTCATATCAGAGTGTCCCAAAATCCAATATCATGAAAATAGGAAGATGTGCACGATCAAGTCGTCGCTTTCCCACGATCCTTTGAAGTACCTGAAACAATAAACTGAAATTGTAAGTCAAAGATTTGTGAGTTCCCCCAAAGTACCATCACACAACATAACAAACAATAACATGCAAATATGAGCCTTCGACCTGACTCGACCGCCTCGCAGGGCCTACAACATATCTGGACCGCTCTACGGGCCTTCGGCATGACTGGACCGCCTCGTAGGGCCTACATCCTATTCGGACCGCCCCAGGTGTTTTGGCCTTCAGCACAAAGCATGACTACCTCGACCTAACCACAATATATCGACATATGTAACAGATAAACATAGACATAGAACCAACAAATACATATAATCATACATATCTACTAATCAGTCATATACCAGAATGTCACCATCCTATAACCATGATACATAACCTAGTGGGTCGGCATTGGTACCTTCGACCCACGAGTACATTAAGGAAAACTCATATCTCATTTTGAAGAAATAACTACACATATCACTGCTCCAAATGTTGACTCTACCAGCCACCTATACAATCACAATCACTTATGCTCAACTATTTATCAAAATACCCAATACACCCTTAAGTCAAACTTGGGTCAAAGTCAACCTTTAGTTGATTGCCATTTCGTGTCCATCCATGGCCACGTCGTGGTCGCAATACGATTAAACAGGCATGCTCAGGCTAACCACCACATCGTGGTGAGGCTCCACCATACCATGATGATAAGTCAACAATACTTAATTCCTTAAGCTGATTTTCCAGCCCAATCCAGGAGTTACCAAGCTCCAACTAGGTCCAAACCATAACATAGATTGATAAAGTTTCAACTTTATCCTTTAAACATTGCCAATAAGTCAAAGGGCGATAGAGAACAACATCTGTAAATATTTGTGTGGCTAACAGTGGCAGTGGAAGCAGACAAGGGACCAAAACCAACAATCTCAACAAACTGTGTGGCAAAACTCTGAACTGTAAATACATTATTAAGAACTTATGTGGCCAAACTTTGAACTCCAAAAAAATGCATTGTTCCTAAAAATCACCTAAATTAATATGTATATAATATACCCCTCAATAACAACGTTATTAAGAACTTATGTGGAAAAAAAATCGACACCATTCAATATCCCATGAGTCGTGAAGGTTGTCATTGGCAAAAATAAATAAATTAAATTAATTAAAATTTTGGATATAGATCTTTGACCGAAAATGAAGCGTTTGATTGAAGTTTAAACAACATTGTTGCAAGAAGACATGGATTGAAAGTTAGGTTGCCAATTATATATGTTGAACATGTTTACGATTTCGTCAAAATCTATTAAACCTTCAAATCTAAGTAATTTGGTTGCTCAACTTTTTAGGACATCAACAAACTGAGTTGTACATTTGGATTCACAGTTTTTTTTTTTTTTTTTTTTTTTTTTTTTTTTTTTTTTTTTTTTAATTCGTGTTGGTTTGTGCTCCCACTTTTCCTCACATAATTCTTCCTGTCTAATAGGTGTAGTTATCAACCTCACTATGCCTTCTTTTCAGAAAATGATATGTTATATGGTTATGATGTTTTATTTTTTTAAAGAAAAAAGAGGAAAAAAAAAAGATTAATTCTTTAGTTGTTTGATTTGCAAAAACCGGAGATCTTACGTTTGAAGATAGATCAGACAAAACCCGTAAATGAGAAGATCATTACAAAATTCAACTCTCTTAAATCCAATGTTTACATTTGCTATTAGAGTTTCCAATCAACCACATAAAAGTCTTAACAAACTACAATACATTTATCTACTTCAAATCTTTTTCCACACATAACTTCACTATATAACATTAAACCAATATACATACTCCTTAACAAGTATATCAAAGTGTATTTAGCTCAAAAGCGATTTTAAAACCAAATCGAAATACTCCTAATCATGACCTCCTCCTGTTACGTTTGCATTTTCGTCTTGGCAGTAATTTGTATCACAAACAATCAATTTTGTTACGCTTCACGCAACCTACTGCAAACAACACCAACGATGTCTCAACCACAAATGCCAACCATTCCACAACCCCATATGCCTACTATCTCGGGTATGCCACAACCCCAACCCCAGATACCCATCAGCCCAGGTATACCACAACTCCAACCCCAAATCCCCACCACCCCAGGTATGCCACAACCCCAGATGCCTACTAACCCGACTATCGCACAACCCCAAATACCAACACTCCCAACAATACCAATCATTCCTACACTACCTCCTAACACACCCAAAATCACATTGCCTCCAATTCCTTCTATTCCAAATATCCCCCCAATTCCGTTATTTGCTCCATCACCTTCCAAGAAGTAGACCTACAACAAATGTTATTAGAAAATATGTGACGATGTATATATGGGATTGATAGCTATGTCACCTAATTCATAAATGTTGGTATATATGTTATATTGATCGTATGTAAATTCTATATTTTTATGCTTATCATAACTTTGTTGTATTGTATAATTAATTTACATTAAAATATATTTATCGTTTAATGTTTACCGAAATTCGCTCCTTTTTGCGAATCAAAGTTGTAATATAACGTATAAAAGAGAATGTACGAACTTATGATTAATGTTTATATGCATTAGATTCTTATAAGATGGGATGATGATATAATCTTTTTTATGCTTAGTTTATATCAAAGTGGTTTTAACAAAATTTTATAAAATAATACTGTGGAAACTTCAAAAACTCATCGAAACACATTTTTATTAATTAAAAAAAAATTCTAAGACACTTTTATTTTTACATCTGAAGTAATACAGCCACAATACCTCTATTGCCAGAATAATACCTCTAATAAATGGCAGAGAATGCCTTTAAATTACCTCAAAAATGTATTTTAAATATAGCTGTAATATTCAATAGTTAGGACATCTCATGAATTAAAGAACATCATGTGGCTGTAGTTTAGTGGTAAGAATTCCACGTTGTGGCCGTGGAGACCTGGGCTCGAATCCCAGCAGCCACAATTTTATTTTTTTAATTTTCATTTTTTAAATTTTTCGCCCAATTTCTAATTGGGCCGCTAGTTATCCTCAAATGTCAAAACCCTAAATCGAACATATCACAAAGGGCACAGATTAAACCTTACTCGATTCGCTATAAATTGCTGTCGTTTCCTCCATTAATCCTCATGGTTGCAGCTCTTCTTTGTACAAAGATCACATCATCTCGTTGGTTGCAACTTATAAAGATTCGTGAGCTCTCTTCTTTTTCTTAATCTATTGCAATTACAATTTCCAAATTCAAATCGTTTTTGGTTGAATATGATGAGAGTTATTGTCGCCCCAGTCTTACGAGCTTCGTACATGTACGTCGCTCGATGCTGATAGACATATTCATAATCTGATTTTTTAAATTGTGCTTCTTTTGAATCTTCGATTTTCAGAATCGTAACATAAAATAATTTCAGAAACAATCAGGTCTTTGAATATATTTTTCTCGATTTTCCATACTAAATCTGAAGTTTTTTATTCTGAATATGATGAGAGTTATTGTCGCCCCAGTCTTACGAGCCTTGTATCATTTGCATTGCTCAATGGTGATAGACATATTCATAATCTGATTCATCCTGATCCAATCATACAGAATAGATTTCAAAATGTTATTCAAATTTCATAACTTTTTTAATTGTAATGATATTTGGAGATGATGTGGTTTGTTAATTGATTGACGTGATGATTTATTTACCCATTTTTGTCTGTAATATCAAATGATGATATATAATACATGCATCACCATCTGATCTCTCTTTTGCAACCACTCATCAAATCCCCGATTGATTTTTTTATTTTGTCAAAAGATACAAAAAAAATTTCATAATTGTTTCGAAAACGAAGCTGTTGCAATCAATGATGTAAATTGTATTTTACACTGATGTTTATCTGTGATTAACTTAAATTGATCACCATCTTTCGGCTGAGATTATGCAACAGTTTTTTTTTTTTGTTATTTTACTTTTATTTCATTCTGTTTGTGAATTCAATGCCCATGGTATCTAATGCTTTTACCTAATTAATGTATAATGCATCTCGTTAGACGGGCAGATAGTGATGAAAACAGACTTTGCGACACAGTGTGCTGATATTTTAAAAAAGCATACTGTTACTGTTTATTGCTGTTCACACTTTTTATATTTTTCCAGTAGATACACCATATATATATTTTTTGAATTTTATAGCAATGTGAAAAGTCAAAAAAGTAGAATTAAATGTAGATGTCATTGATTTTGCAAAAGGCGAACACATCTTCATTCTTTCATTTTTTAAAATGGTGTGAACAAAATATTTATTGTGATTTCACCAACAAAATGAAACTAAACTTGTGAAATTGGAAAAAGCAGGCGGTTCCAATTTGTAAAGGCAAGCTGAAAGGTTGATGAAAACGTTTTAGATTATGAGAAGCAAATACAACCTTTGCAATAAGTTAATTTATTACTCTGAATATATTATATAAGGATATGTGAACGAAAACAACTACAAATAACACCATATGGAATGCAGAAATTTTTTGTAAGTCTGGAAAACTAAAAGATTTCAAATTAGTTTGGCTATCTTTTCTTCAGTCTGGATTATATGCGAGACTCGAAAATCAAGTGAACATGGGAACTTCGAGATCATATGCAAGAGCTCTGAGGTTTTAAAGTTGACCAAAATTGCTATATGGATGATGTCAAAGGTTGACTTTTGTGAAAATTGGGAACTTTAGATATATTGAATATTGAATAAATTTTACTTGGAATAAGTTATTGATACTTGAATAATGAGACAGAGTGTTTGGTATTTCATATCTATCTCTAAATATTACTAAAACAAAACCTTAAATTCTTCAATGAAGAAACATCAACCCTTGATTGCGTTTTCCTCCTTTAATCTCCACCTTAGGATCATTTTGCTGACATCATCCTCACCCAAAAATAAATTCACAAGCCCTACAAATAAAAATACTTTCTAACGATTCATTCCTAATACATGGAATCGATTTTCTCAACAAGAAAATCGGTGCAGGCATCAACATAGTCGATTCTTGAAGGCTTGATTGCGTCAATCGAATCTGTGATTATGTTACAGCGGCCAGAAACCCCCACTTCCGGCTATCTGAAAACCCTAGGAATCATGGGGAAGAAAGTGAAGAACACCAATAACGGTGAATCCGATGTTGATCGCACTCAGTATTACGATATAACAATGAACATACTGTTCGCCATGGTGTCGGAGCCCTATTATCTCCTCCATTTCCTCACCTTCTTCTCTTATTTCTCCATCAGATTCTCCACTTCTCAATTATTTTCTCTTGAATTCGCCGGACACCTCCTCCGCCGTGTAAGCGATCTCCTTTTCTCAGGCCTCTCTTTATCACTTACACAGGTTTATTAATGTATCGATCTGCAAATATCTTTCATTGATTACAGGAACTTCAAGCGCTTCTTAACCTTTACTTTTCATATCACTGTAGTGTGTGGCATGTCGATTTCATGATGAATTGGGTTATTTTTTGGTAAGTCTATAAGTATGATTGCGATATATTTGATTGAAATCATTTTTGAATTGCTTCCACAAGCTTAGTTTTTACGCATTTACAATGATGAAAGATATCACAAAAAAGTTTTGTTCTTCAAGAAATAATTACTGAAATTGGTGTTTGCTATTAGGGCATTAGAACCTTAACATTGATTCTTTCTTCTAATTATAACTATTATATCACATGATAGCTTCCACAAGAAATCCAATCTGGATTTTATCAAGTCTGATGTGCAGGTACTTCTTTTCATTCATGGATTTCATTTCATCTTTTGGATTTCTAAACCTGATTCTTTTTTATTCCTATGTTTAAACCATTGTGTTTGAGTTTGCTATGTAGGTAGCTTTATGTGGTTTTGATTCCACTGATATAGTCATGAAGAGAAAGATTCTATGTTAATATTCTGTAATTAATCTTATAAGTCAGTATGTACACACCCAATCTATTTTTTTCTTTTGAGGTTTAATTATGCTTTTTTTGCACACATGTTTGATGGTTTGACCAGATTGCTTTTGCCACATCAGATAACCAAGGAACCATTGTTGATATATGAAAAACTTTGACATACCTTGTTGCAGAAGCTTTTGACCCTTTTGTCAATTCTGTAAACTTTGACTTTTTCTTAAAATTTCTCTAAAAAAACCATTTGAATTTTGTCTTTGTTTTGTTTCGCTTTCAGAAAGTCCAGAAAGGTGTGTCAGTTCTTGGAGGTTAGTTAAACTATAATAAATGACAATTTTACCCTCAAGACTCCACTTATTGTATAGACTTTTTATTATTCTTGTGGAGTTTTATAATTGAGACAAAATTCATTGAAAATGTTGAGATTGGTTTTAAAATTCATTTAACTCTTCTGTTTTTGCAAAAATACCAAAATACCCTTATCATCTATTTTTAAATAAGACACCGGTTTATAAATTTTATTAGTTTTTTTTTATTTCATTTCATTTCAAGAACATTTAATTGATCTTTTTTTTTTTTTTACTTATAAACAGCATAAATGGGATTTTTTCTAAGGTTTTTTTAACCTTTGCTGGTGGTGCTTCCATGATTCTTAAACCTGAGAACTACCTTGTCCCATCACAGTACGTATTACTGAAGGGTATTTTAGGAAATATCAATATTTGCAACTTTAATTTCGATTATACAATTAGAAACCACAATAGAAGTGTAATTGTTAATTTTGTATCTTGTAATCTTATATTATCTTGATCTTTCAGGCCTCATTACAATCTTGATCTACAAAGTATTTTGGTCAACGGTCAAAAGTTGACCATTCACCCAACTGCTTTCGCCACAGATAACCAAGGAACCATTGTTGATACAGGAACAACTTTGACATACCTTGTTGCAGAAGCTTTTGAGCTTTTTGTCAATTATGTAAGCTTTGAATTTTTCTTAAAATTTCTCTAAAAAAAGCATTTGAATTTTGTATTAATTGTTTGCGTTTGTTTTGTTTGGCTTTCAGATAGTCCAGAATGGTGTGTCAATGACTCAATTCTTGGAGGTTAGTTAAACAATAGTAAATGACAACTTTACCCTCAAGACTCCACTTATTGTATAGACTTTTTTTTTTTTTTAATTCTTGTAGCGTTTTATAATTGAGACAAAATTCAATGAAAATGTTGACATTGGTTTTAAAATTCAATTAAGTCTTCTGTTTTTTCAAAAATACCAAAATACCCTTATCATCTATTTTTAAATAAGACACCGGTTTATTTATTTTATTAATTTTTTTTACATTTCATTTCAAGAACATTTAACTGATCTTTTTTTTTTTGACTTATAAACAACATTTAACCTTGTGTTTAACTGGATGCAGCCCATGGTTGTGAGACGCCCCATTCATGATCTTATGCAAAGACATGGAAAAGCTTCCTGATGTTAGGTGATTCTTTGATCTTTATTCATGTCTTAGGATTTAATAAGTTATATCATTTGACTGAATATATATTCAGTTGTTTCCGGTGGCATCGACTTTATTGATTGGAGGGTTGAGATATATATATATATATATATATATATATATATATATATATATATATATATATATATATATATATATATATATTCAGTTGTTTCCGGTGGCATTGACTTTATTGATTGGAGGGTTGAGATCATTACCGAAGACAAAAGAAGAAGAAGAGAAAGTAAACCGAGATGTGTGTACTTATACAGATCATGAGTATCATAGGAACATATCTTTGGACAAAAGCCTTAGTGCTTCCTTAGGTTCTCTTAATAATCTCTTTTGTCGGCGATGTTTGGTACTTCTGGGTGCTTTTTGGTTACTGTTGGTTAGATTGGGTCAATGGTATGCTCATTTCTGCTTATTTATGTGACAGGTATTTGATTGTCGTCTTCATGGCTACTCTCAGTCTGTTATTATTCCTGTAAGCATTTGTGCTCTCACAACCATTGCACTTTCATGGTGGGTTTACTGCATCCTGCACTTATGTAATGTGCTTTCATTTGCATCTTAAACAGACCGAAAGGCAGTATTGCCTTCTTGAGTCTCAAGAAAATGCAAACCCCTACAGTGACCACTATTACCTTCAGGTTTACCAACCCAATCTACATTTCACTTTCTTGTACATTTCACTTGCTGTGGCTGTGGATGCTGTCAGAAAAGGTGCAGCTGCATAAGGCATCCGAGACATACACAATGAAATATATGAAAATTGTAAAATACATGATTTTTTCCTTATTCTACAAACTTTTCAAATTTACAGTTTTTTATATAGTAATTATTCTATTTTAAATGATACTATGATTTTATCTATTTGTCTACTTATATTTGAGATGGTATACTGATATTATTTAGGATATCATACCGTATATAAAACATCTTTTAAGTATGGACATGATATTACATTCCATAATCTTTATTTCATATCAGCATTAACCAAATATATATTTTCCTATATTTTCTAAATATATTAAACATCTTATATTGAGTTTATTTTCGATATCATACCATATTTATGAAAATATTGTATATTTACTATATAATTTCCTTATTCTTCAAACTTTTCAAATTTACAGTTTTTTATATGGTAAATATTATCTTAAATATGGTATGAATTTATTATTTTTATATTTATATATGACATGATATACTGATATCATTTTGGATATCATACCATATTTAAAAAATATCTTAAGTATGGAAGTGATTACATTCTAAAATGTTTATGTGATATCAACATTAACCAATTTTTTACCCTATAAATATACTGTCTACGATTTTTCATTACAAATCAAAATTCTCTCTAAACAATTATCCCCTTCCATTGCAGATAATAGTATTCCATGGCATCTAACAATGCAGATCAGGTCGTCTTTGATAAGGTTGCTGAAATCAACGCATCTAAAGAGTCTTGGAACATACGTGTTAAAGTCGTCATGCTTTGGAAGCCGACCTATGTAAACAATCCTAATATGGTTACAAGCCTGGACATGATTTTAATCGACCAGGAGGTACTGTTTTTACACCATTTGTTTTTTAAAATTATCAATTTCTTATGTTATCTCTATTCAAAAAAAGTTGAAATTCAAGAGATGTACTTTTTTACTTCTATTCATACAATTTTAATAAACAACTTTATTATTTTTAATAATAAAGTTTAGTCTATGTAATGAAATCTATTATTGTTCCGTTTTTTAATACATTTTTTGCACTTTTTTATCTTTGTCACCTACAGGGAAGTAGAATTCAAGCTACAATAAAAAAAAATCTTATTCCGGTATTTGAATCCCTATTCGATGAAGGAGCTGTCCGGGAGATCAGTAACTTCGCTATGGCTAGCAATCAAAGCGAATACATGCTTGTACCTCATAAACATAAAATCAATTTCTACAAAACCACGAAAGTTCGTGTATCCAATGATTTTGTTGATACAGTAGATCCTTATCATTTTATCTCTTTCCCAGATTTGCTAGCCAGGAACTTTGACACTCGTGTTGCATTTGGTATGTTATGTTGTTAGTTTAACTTATTTCTATACTTCAATTTTTAATGTAATACACATTTCGGTTATTATTACTAATTTATTAAATTTTTTCACATAGATTTTCTAGGTGAAGTTGTGTCAAGTGATCCCATGCGAGTCATTGTTGAGTATGGAAGAGAGAAAAGGTTAATGAATCTGGTTGTTCAGGATTTAAGGTACACATTTGTATTATTATTACACATTCCCCCGTTTATATTTATCTTTCATTAATAACCACCATGCATATTTAGTGGTACGAGAATTGCAGTCGCTTTGTGGGGCAGTTTTGCAATGAAGTTGAATACTTACATTTCACAACATAATAATGACACTGCTCCTGTTATTATCCTGCTACGTTTGGCCAAACTCAAAATTTGGGGTGGTAAGTGTTTTTTACAACAAATTATCATTTCAACTTCAAAGTAATTACTGACAATATTAATTTTCTTTTTTCTTGCAGGTCAGCCTCAAGTTGGTAATTGTTTGTTTGGGTCTAGATAGCATATAAATGATGATATGCCTCAGATTTTGGAGTTCAAATCAAAGTATGTTATTTAACATTTTTAACACATTTATCTTACTAAATCATTACTTTTGTTGAATAACTTCACTATTTGTTTATGTAGAATTAATGCTTTGGATACAAATGTTGAGTCTTCTAGCCGTACATCCCAGCTCAACTCAGATACCGTTGTGGCTAATCCAGAGGATTACTACCTCCGTTTTCAGATAAAAAACATTGATGAAATTCCTGATTTTAATGAGGTTTACTTAACATTTTTATATAACAGTTTCCGCATTCTATTATTGTTTTTATTTTATATCTACAATTTATATGAAATAATATTTTAATATGATTCCTTTTTTCTCCTATATATGAAACAGGAAGTTGGTTTAACCATTATCGCTACTATTATTGGTTTTGATATGGATGATGGTTGGTATTCATTTTATTGCCGTGATTGTTCTAAAAAAGTTACTAAAAATCATGATGATGTTGATGCTGGCCCTTTTCACTGTGATGGTTGTGGATTTGTCTCGGATGTATTTGGAAAGTAAATAATTATTATCTCGAAGACTATGCATGTATTTTACAATTTTCATATATTTCATTGTGTATGTCAAGCTAAATATAAGTACTATGTTATAATTTTTAGGATTATGATAGTAGTTTGTGTGCAACATGAAAGTGGCTCTTCTTCGTTTGTATTGTTTGAGCGTCATGTAAAAGATCTTATTCATCGTGGAAACCAATGGTTGATGGACAAAATAGCTAAGGTTTCATAAAATATCTCCGTTATTTAAATGATTGACATATATGATTTTTATTCTTTAACTTTTCCAAACATTTTATAATGTAAATTAGGATCAAGGCCGACAACAGATACCTGATGAGTTCAAAATTCTTCTAAATAAGAAGTTTGTCTTCAAAGTTCAGATTTCCATGTTCAATCTGCAGAACAACTATCGTGCTTACACTGTGCATAAGTTAACCGATGATGAAAGGGTTCTTGATGAGGTGACAAAAAGGTCATCAAATCATCAACATGATCATATAAATGATAATGGTACTCCTGTTAACAAGCCAAATAAGGTTGGTAACTGTCTCATATATTTCCAAAGTCAAACCCTGTGCCCTCTCTTCAATATATTTTTCTTTCATTTTTCATAACTTTATGCAAATATGGTATGTTTTGTTTTATATTTCTCTTTATCGATATTTATTATTTTCTGTTATCTACAGGAAAATACCAATTCTATGCATGATGACAATCTTGATGTTGTT